>NW_027167902.1:2165030-2473249 GCF_040954835.1 Lepisosteus oculatus | reverse complement strand
GTTTGGTAAGTGTCATCAAATATGCTTGTCAATTTGTAGCGAAATCGATATACTGTATCATAATCCTTCAGCTATCTATAATGTAGTGAAACGGCTAATTAATATTGATAAATTCCCTTATTCACAGTGACTTTTGCTCAAACCCCTGTTGCATAATGGGTTAATTTTATATAAAAAAACATTTATATCATAGATATAATACAAGCTTTGAAATGAAATAGCACATTTCCAGGTTTCAGTTAAACATTTTTAAAAAAGCTCATGACTTTAAGCATTCTGAACATTGAGAATGTTATTTGGGAAACAAATGTTTATTATAATGTTTATGTTTAGGATCTGTCTCCTACTGAGTCAGCATGCAGCATTCAACACCATTAGGTTTAATATTAAAAAGTTGTGTATTTCCTGAATTGTTTTTTTTTATTCTTTTCTATTAGACCATACTAGACTGTGCAGGATATCATTTATTTGCCATTTTTGCCTTTTCCAGATACCTGGGAAACAAAGCTCATATCTCATTTGCCAATGGAGCCCAGTCCTAAGCCTGGTGCTCTGTCCCCCTCCCCGAAGGACACAGACTCGAATCGACCCGCGCCCTCAAGGCAACAGGATCTGATCTCCACGTACTGCCCGCCTCCCAAGATACAGCTTTTGAAGGACACCTTCCAAGAGAAACTGATGCAGGAAAAGGAGAAAAAAATGATCGCCATGTACAATCGGCGGCAGGAGGCAGCTCTACAGAAGATGAGAAAATGTTTCCAATATGTCAAATACGCTGCGGAGAAGAAGATGGGGAACAGCTATCGCTTCCAAGCCCAACAGGGCCCCGAGAAGAACATTGTGGGGTATGATCGGTCTTACCCCCTGAAGCCTATGGGTAACAGGAAAGTCTCCGGCCCTGGTGAGGTTCGGGCTGTGGACCGCCCGGACGCACAGAGTGATTCCTTGTTTGCCCCCACCCCGCCTCAGGATGGTCATGAGAGGCCCTGCGAGAGGCCGGGCAGGAGGGGCTCAAGAGTACGCAAACCTAAGGACAGGACTGTCCTCCCCATGGTGGCGACCCCTCCAGGGCAATGCCCTTCTCATGCCAATGGGAAGGAGCACTTTCAGTTGCAAGAGGAGCTACGAAAAGTGGCCGAGGCAGAGGCCGCGCTGAAGGAGGAGCATCGCCGGAGGGAGGCCAGCCTGCAGGATGAGATGCGCCGGAAGGAGGCATTGATGAAGGACGAGATTCGCCAGAAGGAGGCCATGATGCAGGCGAAGCTCTTCAGAGCTCAGGAGGAGCTGAGGATGGTTCCGAGAGAGATGGAAGACTCCAGAGAGGTGGCCGGAAGGGAAAATAGAGGCGAGGCAGAGCGAGCTTTGCCCCAGAGGACCATGGGCCAACCACCGCTCTAAGGCCGTGCCTCTTCTGACCTGCAGAATGGAGAAGCAAAAAGCCTTCACTCCAAGGAAAGCCCTTCCTATCAGAGGAGACAACCTTGATTATGGTTCTCCAATGGAAGATGGCGGATGCGCAGAATCGCACTTTCCCTCTGCGCTTTCCCATCAGGAGAGACGTCAAGTGAGCCCTTGCAGCCGTGGGCTAGAAGACGTCCCCTGTGGAAGGAGAAAGTATCTCAAGAAAGCAAGGCTCCCTGAAAGCGACGTGTCAGCGGCACAGGCCGCGCAGGGCCAATTCAGAAATAACACCACATGTCTGGATGAACAAACTCTGTCAGTGGAAAACAGATATTTGTCCCCTACAAGTCTGATGTGCCCTACCGCTGAGCAATTTCCATATGAGAATAGCCAGAGTGGAAACCCTCAGCTGGTGCCCTGTGAACTGTGTCACGGGAAGTTTGCTGTAGAGAGGCTGGAGAAACACAGCAAGATCTGCAAGAAGCTTCAGAATTCAAAGAGGAAGGTTTTTGACTCTTTCAAGCACAGGGCCAAGGGAACAGAACTGGAGACATACATCCATAAGAAGAAGGTTAAACCGCCAATCGTGGTAAGGGCTATCCTTAAACTCTTTCCAAGCTTCCCTTGTTTTCTCCTAGAGTCAGACTCAGCTTATAAATCAATGTAAACAATAAATAAGTGTTTTATGAAGTACTCTTCTGAAAAACTGCCGCAAAGGCACATTTGCCAGACAGAATAAATGTGTCTTAGTGACTTCTGAATTCTTTTGTAAAAATCTACATATCAAGCAAATAGCACTCACAGGAAACAAAACCATAACTACGTAAATTGTACTCTCTACCCAATGACCTGAAAGGTGGCCCCAGAAAGCTACGTTATTACTGTATTGATATTTTCTTGCCTTGTGAATGGTTTGCGACCAGACTGTGTACGCAGTGCTAGTCTGGACTTTTTCTGGAAGCTGTTTTTTTGGTTTCATTTCCTGTTCCCAGCTGAGAAAGAACAACTGGAGGCAGAAGCACGAGGATTTCATTCGGAGCATCAAACAGGCCAGGGAGGTGCAGCAGGTGATCACGCAAGGAGGGAAAGTTGTGAACCTGCCCCAGGCCCCCGCGAATCCAAACCCCGACTACGTGCCCTGCCCTCACTGCGGCCGGCGCTTTGCCCCCAGGCCGGCACAGAGGCACATCCCCAAGTGTCAGCACATCAGGAGCCGCCCTCCTCCTCCTCCTCGCAGATGAAAATTGATGTGAAGAAGAGCAAAAGAGTCATGATCTTGGCTCACGACTCACGTCCTGCTTTTTCTTTTTAGAAACACATTTAGCACAGTTCACCCGTATGATGATGAAAAAAAAATGTTACCTTATTTTAATTAAATGATTTTTTTTTGGTGGACTGGTGTTTGCTTAGCTGTGGTTATTTCAGTTTTTCTCTTATCATTCATACACCTTGACCTCCTAAAAATAATTTTTCAACCTGGAACGTACAATTAGCAGGCAATAGAACAGGTCACGTTGGTCTTGGAACCATCAAAAAGCAGTATTCACACATTCTCGGCATCAATTTTCCTTAAAAACAACTGAAAAAGCAAGGTAAAGAGTGATTGATTTTTTTAATGAAAGTTATTTGATTTAATTTATTTAATTTTCATAATATTTGAAATATGTTGGGATTAATGTGACTCAATATTATCTGCAGCTCTTACACTCCAGGCACCTGATAAAGTGGAACGCAGTGTCTTTGCCTTACATGGCGCTCAGCTCTTCCTCAATCCCAGCAGAAGCACCAGCAGAAGCAGCAGCCTCCGGGTCCTGCCTCATGCACAGCTTAAAATGCAACACCAAGTAATACAACAAACAACAGGGAAAACCATTCACGATCAGACACATCTGTTGATTACTGGCTCTCAGTAAAGGGACATTGCATCATTACATCACAAAATAGATTACATTTCAAGGTTAAAGAATTACCATGTTCTGCGATTCAGAACGAGGCAGCAAAACTTCCTATAATCTGTTGTGGCCCTATGACATTGTAAAGGAGCAGGCTTGTGAGTACATCTCGTTTAATCCAATGGAAATATAAAATTCATGATTTTGTGCTCAATTTTGAGTTTGTAAAGTTTTTCTATAATGTCAATGATTTTATTTTGTGACTGAAATTAAATAATTTTGTGTCTGCAAAATTGGGACTGTAGTTCCACCTTAACCTACTAGTACTGTATGTCTTTGGACTGTGGGAAGAAACTGGAGCACCTGGAAGAAATCCACACAAATGAAGGGAGAACATACAATTCCATCCAGACTGCACCCCAGGAATTGAACCCAGGACCCCAGCTCTGTGAACCACAGTGCCACCTCATTGCTATAGTCACTATAATTAATGTCAAAACTCATTTGCAAATGAGCAGCCTGGGATCCAAAAGGATCAAGACAAGGATCCAAACAAAGCACTATCCCAAAGCTTGGCTTTGTACCGTATATAATACAGGGCTTGATGCAGAAGGCAGATAATCAAAGTCCATGCAATAATTGCTAAGGGAAAGTGACTTTGTGTTCTTGGAGGGAAGTCACTCAACACGGAGCTGTGTTAGTGAAATGATTGTTCTGATGTACGGCTGATGTCCAAACACTGAAAACATGATTGTGTATGCAATCGCACTCCTGAGCTCCATTGGGTATGGTTAAAATAACTTTTTATAGTTCATCACATTCAAAGTGTGTGTACTTGATGAAAGTGTAACACGCATTTGGAGGAGTTATTCAGGATTTTCTTTCATTCAACTATTTCAAGACCCATTATTTTCAGATGTTGTAGTATACGTGAATAATGAAAGGCCTTCATATTACACAATGTAGGAATGACTTCGCAGGTGTGAAGAATGAAAGATTAATTCAGCTCACTTTGGGGAGTTTCACAATGGCCCTCCTTATAGAAATGTGGGTTTGATTAAAGGAGTGAAGAAAAAGCACTGAATAATATTTGCTTCTGTAAACGTAATCATCTCAAAATATGGTTGAAGAAATTGAAGAAGGTTAAACATAATCCAAAACGTATAAGGTCAATTTAAGTACAACCAGAATTCTAGTGTTTATGCAATGCATCTGTGGGTTGATATGAAATATGGCCGTACTTAAACTAAACGAGGTTATCGAGAGCATATTCCGAATACGGCTTTGGCCAGTTGTACTGTGAACTGCGAGGACCGTATCTTATCCTGAACTGGCTGTGCGAATACCGTCCTCTGCTGGCAGAAGGAATAGATTACAACGGCACTGTACTGGCGATTAGTCCTATTGCTAGAATATTGAAACAACAAGGAGTCCGCGGAGTCAAGCAATGCTGAATAAACAAGTACCTGAAATTCAATAGGATTTTGTGTATTGATTACAAATAGGTGTGGAATTCTCGTGTACAGTGGTATTCATGGATTCCTTACACAAGCAGCAGTTGTTATGATGCTTTCGTAATCTGAATATAAATCTGTTATCTACTTAAAACTGTAATTATTGAATAGATTAATGTCTTTGAAATGCTTCATTAACTGGGCAGTTTCCATGTTTGGAAATGTTTTTATTTTGATTGCTGATTGCTAGATACTGTATGTTTAATAGGCATGCTGTTAATATTTTCTACAAGAGCCAAATAAGACAGTTATGCTGTAGTAAGTTCTATATAAGTTAAATAACATAAGTTATATTTTGTTCTGAGGTCAATTTGAATCTCATACTAAATAACTGGTGTCCTTTTATCTGAGAAACACTACCTGATTGATCACCTGATGCCTAGAAATTAGCATGCACAGTAGCCCAGCGTTTAGCATTGCTAGCTCACAGTGCTGAGGCCCTGGGTACACTTCTGGACCTGGGGTGCTATCTGTATGGAGCTTGTATGTTCTCCCCATGTTTGCATGAGTTTGCTTTGGGTGCTCCGGCTTCCTCCCACAGTTCAAAGAACTACTGGTAGGTTAATTGGCTTCTGGGATAATTGGTGAGTGTCTGTGTCTTCCCTGCATTGGACTACCATCCAGTCCCAGGTATCTCCTGCTTATTACTTTCTGAGGCTCTGGCTCCCCCGTGACCCCCCGACCCCCTGACCCCCTGACCCTGAATTGGATGAAGCGGTTAGAAAATGGGTGGTTTCTGTTATGCTCTGGTCATGCTCTGCCATAGCAACAACTTGTAAAAAATGCAGATGCTAGGATTTAACTCAAAGAAGGAGCTCAGATCACTGTGTTGGCATCACTGTACAGGTGTCCGGTGTGTTTTAGAACATATGTTAAAATCTTATTTACTAACTTCTAGACTTTTTACCCCCCATATCAGTCTGCAGGTGCACAGTGGTCTGTGGACACCCTCCTTGCTCTGTCGTAAAACAGGAAATAAAAAGCAACTGGTTTTGACTTTAATGCACTGAGACTGTGGAACTCACAGAACTCTCTTGTCAGAAAGGCAGCTTCTAACAGCTTTTAAGTGAAGACTAAGAACACTTTTCTATTTTATTAAAATAGATTATATATGTTTTGTTTAAATATATGTTATAAATGTTAAAACGACAGCTCGTATAAGCTTGTATTTTTACCTTTCGATCATTTTTAGAATTGCTTTGAGTTGCTTTTACCATGATAAACAGTACAAAATATGAGGTGTTGAACTTGTCTAAAGTTTTAAAGCGCTTTATGACGTAAAGTGTGATGACAGTCCTTGGCGGTCTATGTAACAATTCTTCTTGAAGTAGGTCATCGGGCCAACAGTATACAAACATTACAGCTCAAGTGCTTTTGTATCTGAACGCTTTTAGGTAAGTTATTTAGCAGCTGCGGTATTAATAATGATTTTAATGGCAAATTCAATTGCAGGTAAAATAAAAATGGCGGATAACTTTCTTTCTAGCTTCGTGAAGCGGTCGCGCTATATTATACATATATACCATAATAAGAAACATAATATGTACAGTAGAATTTTTCACTTTAAGCTGGCATTATCCAGAACCGGGTCAGGGAACGGACCCGGACCGTGCAGTGTGGTCCGTCGGCCTTCTAAAGATGTTTAGGAGATCGAGGCGCCCTTGGATTTGATTAGAAACTTGCATAATTTCTTAACTTGACCCCATTATCTTAAAAAAAACGGCCAGGCCAAGACCAAAGCATGAAGGCTGCGAGGATCGGGGGACTCTCATTTTTGGTCACAGCGTACAGTAGTAGATCAGTAACCTCTGTTTATCGTGATAACCTTTAATTATTTTCCAGTACTTTTTTAAATGATAAAACACATTGTCTCGCCAGTTTTGCTAAAGATACGGTTTTAGTGTTTACGCATAAATTTGTAAGCCGTAGGTTTAAATCTCGTGGTCTTATTTTCTGCATTTTCATCGTAAGGGAAGGCGCTCGTTTGCGATTTACGCGCTGAATATTGTAAGCAGAGGAGCCTTAAGGCACAGCCTCGCCTTAACACCATCGTTTGCATTGTCATTGTCATCCAGAAAAGCAGTCGTAAGAAAATGAATCTGTGGCGGCTCCGAACATTAAAAAAACTATATCTAGACTGCAAATACATCCCAATCTTACTATCAACACGTTTTAAGACCCCTCTCCTTTCCACCGGTATACAAGCTAAGAGAGAAATATTGGAAATCCCATCTGAAGTAGCCCTCGTCTCACCTTCGGAGCTGTGAGCGATGGGGATCATAATTAAAAGGGGTACAGTTACTTTGAAAATGTGTATGTGATACTTAAATTTAAATAAAATAAAAAGATAAATTATATAACACAGACTGCTATCTATGTCCATGTGTTTAAGACGTATGAATCGGTTTTAAAACAGGCACACCCCTTCTCACAAATCCGACTGGAGTCTCAGTCCGTCGTCGCGATGAATTAGGAGCTCAGATGTAGGCTAAGTGATTGCAATTTACTTATTTAAAAGAACCACTTCAAATCAAAAGGGAGACATTTTGTAATGGTAGTTATCGTATTATAGTATACGATAACTGTATACGTAGTATACGTAATTGTAGATATACAGTACATAAAGGGTATGAATAGGTGTGAGCTTTTACTGTATATTTAATATTTTATCTGACCCACTTGTAGAAACCGCCTACTCAGATTTATTTAAGTGGTCTGCCACCATAAAGACAGAAAAATATAATGACACCCTGTTACATTAACTGTAAAATAAACGCCGTAACTGCGGCCATATGAAAATTTGGATAAAGATTATACAAACATCCTAAGGAGCTCTATGACATATGAGCGTCGTAATAATGGTTGGTGACCTGACGTAACAGTGCTCCCTGAATTACGTGATCTGTATATACCCAAATACAGATATATCACATAGGGAGATGCAGTCAAACATTGCATTGCTATCGTCGTGGTGAACTATTTCTCCGCTGTTTAAAACTTGTTTGGTAAGTGTCATCAAATATGCTTGTCAATTTGTAGCGAAATCGATATACTGTATCATAATCCTTCAGCTATCTATAATGTAGTGAAACGGCTAATTAATATTGATAAATTCCCTTATTCACAGTGACTTTTGCTCAAACCCCTGTTGCATAATGGGTTAATTTTATATAAAAAAACATTTATATCATAGATATAATACAAGCTTTGAAATGAAATAGCACATTTCCAGGTTTCAGTTAAACATTTTTAAAAAAGCTCATGACTTTAAGCATTCTGAACATTGAGAATGTTATTTGGGAAACAAATGTTTATTATAATGTTTATGTTTAGGATCTGTCTCCTACTGAGTCAGCATGCAGCATTCAACACCATTAGGTTTAATATTAAAAAGTTGTGTATTTCCTGAATTGTTTTTTTTTATTCTTTTCTATTAGACCATACTAGACTGTGCAGGATATCATTTATTTGCCATTTTTGCCTTTTCCAGATACCTGGGAAACAAAGCTCATATCTCATTTGCCAATGGAGCCCAGTCCTAAGCCTGGTGCTCTGTCCCCCTCCCCGAAGGACACAGACTCGAATCGACCCGCGCCCTTAAGGCAACAGGATCTGATCTCCACGTACTGCCCGCCTCCCAAGATACAGCTTCTGAAGGACACCTTCCAAGAGAAACTGATGCTGGAAAAGGAGAAAAAAATGATCGCCATGTACAATCGGCGGCAGGAGGCAGCTCTACAGAAGATGAGAAAATGTTTCCAATATGTCAAATACGCTGCGGAGAAGAAGATGGGGAACAGCTATCGCTTCCAAGCCCAACAGGGCCCCGAGAAGAACATTGTGGGGTATGATCGGTCTTACCCCCTGAAGCCTATGGGTAACAGGAAAGTCTCCGGCCCTGGTGAGGTTCGGGCTGTGGACCGCCCGGACGCACAGAGTGATTCCTTGTTTGCCCCCACCCCGCCTCAGGATGGTCATGAGAGGCCCTGCGAGAGGCCGGGCAGGAGGGGCTCAAGAGTACGCAAACCTAAGGACAGGACTGTCCTCCCCATGGTGGCGACCCCTCCAGGGCAATGCCCTTCTCATGCCAATGGGAAGGAGCACTTTCAGTTGCAAGAGGAGCTACGAAAAGTGGCCGAGGCAGAGGCCGCGCTGAAGGAGGAGCATCGCCGGAGGGAGGCCAGCCTGCAGGATGAGATGCGCCGGAAGGAGGCCATGATGAAGGACGAGATTCGCCAGAAGGAGGCCATGATGCAGGCGAAGCTCTTCAGAGCTCAGGAGGAGCTGAGGATGGTTCCGAGAGAGATGGAAGACTCCAGAGAGGTGGCCGGAAGGGAAAATAGAGGCGAGGCAGAGCGAGCTTTGCCCCAGAGGACCATGGGCCAACCACCGCTCTAAGGCCGTGCCTCTTCTGACCTGCAGAATGGAGAAGCAAAAAGCCTTCACTCCAAGGAAAGCCCTTCCTATCAGAGGAGACAACCTTGATTATGGTTCTCCAATGGAAGATGGCGGATGCGCAGAATCGCACTTTCCCTCTGCGCTTTCCCATCAGGAGAGACGTCAAGTGAGCCCTTGCAGCCGTGGGCTAGAAGACGTCCCCTGTGGAAGGAGAAAGTATCTCAAGAAAGCAAGGCTCCCTGAAAGCGACGTGTCAGCGGCACAGGCCGTGCAGGGCCACTTCAGAAATAACACCACATGTCTGGATGAACAAACTCTGTCAGTGGAAAACAGATATTTGTCCCCTACAAGTCTGATGTGCCCTACCGCTGAGCAATTTCCATATGAGAATAGCCAGAGTGGAAACCCTCAGCTGGTGCCCTGTGAACTGTGTCACGGGAAGTTTGCTGTAGAGAGGCTGGAGAAACACAGCAAGATCTGCAAGAAGCTTCAGAATTCAAAGAGGAAGGTTTTTGACTCTTTCAAGCACAGGGCCAAGGGAACAGAACTGGAGACATACATCCATAAGAAGAAGGTTAGACCGCCAATCGTGGTAAGGGCTATCCTTAAACTCTTTCCAAGCTTCCCTTTTTTTCTCCTAGAGTCAGACTCAGCTTATAAATCAATGTAAACAATAAATAAGTGTTTTATGAAGTACTCTTCTGAAAAACTGCCGCAAAGGCACATTTGCCAGACAGAATAAATGTGTCTTAGTGACTTCTGAATTCTGTTGTAAAAATCTACATATCAAGCAAATAGCACTCACAGGAAACAAAACCATAACTACGTAAATTGTACTCTCTACCCAATGACCTGAAAGGTAGCCCCAGAAAGCTACGTTATTACTGTATTGATATTTTCTTGCCTTGTGAATGGTTTGCGACCAGACTGTGTACGCAGTGCTAGTCTGGACTTTTTCTGGAAGCTGTTTTATTGGTTTCATTTCCTGTTCCCAGCTGAGAAAGAACAACTGGAGGCAGAAGCACGAGGATTTCATTCGGAGCATCAAACAGGCCAGGGAGGTGCAGCAGGTGATCACGCAAGGAGGGAAAGTTGTGAACCTGCCCCAGCCCCCCGCGAATCCAAACCCCGACTACGTGCCCTGCCCTCACTGCGGCCGGCGCTTTGCCCCCAGGCCGGCACAGAGGCACTTCCCCAAGTGTCAGCACATCAGGAGCCGCCCTCCTCCTCCTCCTCGCAGATGAAAACTGATGTGAAGAAGAGCAAAAGAGTCATGATCTTGGCTCACGACTCACGTCCTGCTTTTTCTTTTTAGAAACACATTTAGCACAGTTCATCCGTATGATGATGAAAAAAAAATGTTACCTTATTTTAATTAAATGATTTTTTTTTGGTGGACTGGTGTTTGCGTAGCTGTGGTTATTTCAGTTTTTCTCTTATCATTCATACACCTTGACCTCCTAAAAATAATTTTTCAACCTGGAACGTACAATTAGCAGGCAATAGAACAGGTCACATTGGTCTTGGAACCATCAAAAAGCAGTATTCACACATTCTCGGCATCAATTTTCCTTAAAAACAACTGAAAAAGCAAGGTAAAGAGTGATTGATTTTTTTAATGAAAGTTATTTGATTTAATTTATTTAATTTTCATAATATTTGAAATATGTTGGGATTAATGTGACTCAATATTATCTGCAGCTCTTACACTCCAGGCACCTGATAAAGTGGAACGCAGTGTCTTTGCCTTACATGGCGCTCAGCTCTTCCTCAATCCCAGCAGAAGCACCAGCAGAAGCAGCAGCCTCCGGGTCCTGCCTCATGCACAGCTTAAAATGCAACACCAAGTAATACAACAAACAACAGGGAAAACCATTCACGATCAGACACATCCGTTGATTGCTGGCTCTCAGTAAAGGGACATTGCATCATTACATCACAAAATAGACTACATTTCAAGGTTAAAGAATTACCATGTTCTGCGATTCAGAACGAGGCAGCAAAACTTCCTATAATCTGTTGTGGCCCTATGACATTGTAAAGGAGCAGGCTTGTGAATACATCTCGTTTAATCCAATGGAAATATAGCTCTCAACTTTTTTACGTTTTTGCCAATAAATAATACTACATTGTTAACTCTGCATAAAGAACCTTGGAATGGAACGTTTTTTGCAGTGAAATGTTTGCTGCATAACCTATACCCTTTCTCTCCTACATCACATTGCATTAGTCATTACAGTGATTAGTGAGCAGGAAGGGCTGCATCACATCGCAATTTGTGTGGAACTTGAATGCGAATTTGTTACAACATGGCGTAACTTACAGTCCTTTCACAAAATTCATGATTTTGTGCTCAATTTTGAGTTTGTAAAGTTTTTCTATAATGTCAATGATTTTATTTTGTGACTGAAATTAAATACTTTTGTGTCTGCAAAATTGGGACTGTAGTTCCACCTTAACCTACTAGTACTGTATGTCTTTGGACTGTGGGAAGAAACTGGAGCACCTGGAAGAAATCCACACAAATGAAGGGAGAACATACAATTCCATCCAGACTGCACCCCAGGAATTGAACCCAGGACCCCAGCTCTGTGAACCACAGTGCCACCTCATTGCTATAGTCACTATAATTAATGTCAAAACTCATTTGCAAATGAGCAGCCTGGGATCCAAAAGGATCAAGACAAGGATCCAAACAAAGCACTATCCCAAAGCTTGGCTTTGTACAGTATATCATACAGGGCTTGATGCAGAAGGCAGATAATCTAAGTCCATGCAATAATTGCTAAGGGAAAGTGACTTTGTGTTTTTGGAGGAAAGTCACTCAACTGTGTTAGTGAAATGATTGTTCTGATGTACGGCTGATGTCCAAACACTGAAAACATGATTGTGTATGCAATCGCACTCCCGAGCTCCATTGGGTATGGTTAAAATAACTTTTTATAGTTCATCACATTCAAAGTGTGTGTACCTGATGAAAGTGTAACACGCATTTGGAGGAGTTATTCAGGATTTTCTTTCATTCAACTATTTCAAGACCCATTATTTTCAGATGTTGTAGTATACGTGAATAATGAAAGGCCTTCATATTACACAATGAAGGAATGACTTCGCAGGTGTGAAGAATAAAAGATTAATTCAGCTCACTTTGGGGAGTTTCACAATGGCCCTCCTTAAAGAAATGTGGGTTTGATTAAAGGAGTGAAGAAAAAGCACTGAATAATATTTGCTTCTGTAAACGTAATCATCTCAAAATATGGTTGAAGAAATTGAAGAAGGTTAAACATAATCCAAAACGTATAAGGTCAATTTAAATACAACCAGAATTCTAGTGTTTATGCAATGCATCTGTGGGTTGATATGAAATACGGCCGTTCTTAAACTAAACGAGGTTATCGAGAGCATATTCCGAGTACGGCTGTGGCCAGTTGTACTGTGAACTGCGAGGACCGTATCTTATCCTGAACTGACTGTGCGAATACCGTCCTCTGCTGGCAGAAGGAATAGATTACAACGGCACTGTATTGGCGATTAGTCCTATTGCTAGAATATTGAAACAACAAGGAGTCCGCGGAGTCAAGCAATGCTGAATAAACAAGTACCTGAAATTCAATAGGATTTTGTGTATTGATTACAAATAGGTGTGAATTTCTCATGTACAGTGGTATTCATGGATTCCTTGCACAAGCAGCCGTTGTTATGATACTTTCGTAATCTGAATATAAATCTGTTATCTACTTGAAACTGTAATTATTGAATAGATTAATGTCTTTGAAATGCTTCATTAACTGGGCAGTTTCCATGTTTGGAAATGTTTTTATTTTGATTGCTGATTGCTAGATACTGTATGTTTAATAGGCATGCTGTTAATATTTTCTACAAATAAGACAGTTATGCTGTAGTAAGTTCTATATAAGTTATATAACATAAGTTATATTTTGTTCTGAGGTCAATTTGAATCTCATACTAAATTACTGGTGTCCTTTTATCTGAGAAACACTACCTGATTGATCACCTGATGCCTAGAAATTAGCATGCACAGTAGCCCAGTGTTTAGCATTGCTAGCTCACAGTGCTGAGGCCCTGGGTACACTTCTGGACCTGGGGTGCTATCTGTATGGAGCTTGTATGTTCTCCCCATGTTTGCATGAGTTTGCTTTGGGTGCTCCGGCTTCCTCCCACAGTTCAAAGAACTACTGGTAGGTTAATTGGCTTCTGGGATAATTGGTGAGTGTCTGTGTCTTCCCTGCATTGGACTACCATCCAGTCCCAGGTATCTCCTGCTTATTACTTTCTGAGGCTCTGGCTCCCCCGTGCCCCGCGACCCCCTGACCCCCTGACCCTGAATTGGATGAAGCGGTTAGAAAATGGGTGGTTTCTGTTATGCTCTGGTCATGCTCTGCCATAGCAACAACTTGTAAAAAATGCAGATGCTAGGATTTAACTCAAAGAAGGAGCTCAGATCACTGTGTTGGCATCACTGTACAGGTGTCCGGTGTGTTTTAGAACATGTGCTAAAATCTTATTTACTAACTTCTAGACTTTTTACCCCCCATATCACTCTGCAGGTGCACAGTGGTCTGTGGACACCCTCCTTGCTCTGTCGTAAAACAGGAAATAAAAAGCAACTGGTTTTGACTTTAATGCACTGAGACTGTGGAACTCACAGAACTCTCTTGTCAGAAAGGCAGCTTCTAACAGCTTTTAAGTGAAGACTAAGAACACTTTTCTATTTTATGAAAATAGATTATATATGTTTTGTTTAAATATATGTTATAAATGTTAAAACGACAGCTCGTATAAGCTTGTATTTTTACCTTTCGATCATTTTTAGAATTGCTTTGAGTTGCTTTTACCATGATAAACAGTACAAAATATGAGGTGTTGAACTTGTCTAAAGTTTTAAAGCGCTTTATGACGTAAAGTGTGATGACAGTCCTTGGCGGTCTATGTAACAATTCTTCTTGAAGTAGGTCATCGGGCCAACAGTATACAAACATTACAGCTCAAGTGCTTTTGTATCTGAACGCTTTTAGGTAAGTTATTTAGCAGCTGCGGTATTAATAATGATTTTAATGGCAAATTCAATTGCAGGTAAAATAAAAATGGCGGATAACTTTCTTTCTAGCTTCGTGAAGCGGTCGCGCTATATTATACATATATACCATAATAAGAAACATAATATGTACAGTAGAATTTTTCACTTTAAGCTGGCATTATCCAGAACCGGGTCAGGGCCCGGACCCGGACCGTGCAGTGTGGTCCGTCGGCCTTCTAAAGATGTTTAGGAGATCGAGGCGCCCTTGGATTTGATTAGAAACTTGCATAATTTCTTAACTTGACCCCATTATCTTAAAAAAAACGGCCAGGCCAAGACCAAAGCATGAAGGCTGCGAGGATCGGGGGACTCTCATTTTTGGTCACAGCGTACAGTAGTAGATCAGTAACCTCTGTTTATCGTGATAACCTTTAATTATTTTCCAGTACTTTTTTAAATGATAAAACACATTGTCTCGCCAGTTTTGCTAAAGATACGGTTTTAGTGTTTACGCATAAATTTGTAAGCCGTAGGTTTAAATCTCGTGGTCTTATTTTCAGCATTTTCATCGTAAGGGAAGGCGCTCGTTTGCGATTTACGCGCTGAATATTGTAAGCAGAGGAGCCTTAAGGCACAGCCTCGCCTTAACACCATCGTTTGCATTGTCATTGTCATCCAGAAAAGCAGTCGTAAGAAAATGAATCTGTGGCGGCTCCGAACATTAAAAAAACTATCAACACGTTTTAAGACCCCTCTCCTTTCCACCGGTATACAAGCTAAGAGAGAAATATTGGAAATCCCATCTGAAGTAGCCCTCGTCTCACCTTCGGAGCTGTGAGCGATGGGGATCATAATTAAAAGGGGTACAGTTACTTTGAAAATGTGTATGTGATACTTAAATTTAAATAAAATAAAAAGATAAATTATATAACAAAGACTGCTATCTATGTCCATGTGTTTAAGACGTATGAATCGGTTTTAAAACAGGCACACCCCTTTACTTCTCACAAATCCAACTGGAGTCTCAGTCCGTCGTCGCGATGAATTAGGAGCTCAGATGTAGGCTAAGTGATTGCAATTTACTTATTTAAAAGAACCACTTCAAATCAAAAGGGATACATTTTGTAATGGTAGTTATCGTATTATAGTATACGATAACTGTATACGTAGTATACGTAATTGTAGATATACAGTACATAAAGGGTATGAATAGGTGTGAGCTTTTACTGTATATTTAATATTTTATCTGACCCACTTGTAGAAACCGCCTACTCAGATTTATTTAAGTGGTCTGCCACCATAAAGACAGAAAAATATAATGACACCCTGTTACATTAACTGTAAAATAAACGCCGTAACTGCGGCCATATGAAAATTTGGATAAAGATTATACAAACATCCTAAGGAGCTCTATGACATATGAGCGTCGTAATAATGGTTGGTGACCTGACGTAACAGTGCTCCCTGAATTACGTGATCTGTATATACCCAAATACAGATATATCACATAGGGAGATGCAGTCAAACATTGCATTGCTATCGTCGTGGTGAACTATTTCTCCGCTGTTTAAAACTTGTTTGGTAAGTGTCATCAAATATGCTTGTCAATTTGTAGAGAAATCGATATACTGTATCATAATCCTTCAGCTATCTATAATGTAGTGAAACGGCTAATTAATATTGATAAATTCCCTTATTCACAGTGACTTTTGCTCAAACCCCTGTTGCATAATGGGTTAATTTTATATAAAAAAACATTTATATCATAGATATAATACAAGCTTTGAAATGAAATAGCACATTTCCAGGTTTCAGTTAAACATTTTTAAAAAAGCTCATGACTTTAAGCATTCTGAACATTGAGAATGTTATTTGGGAAACAAATGTTTATTATAATGTTTAAGTTTAGGATCTGTCTCCTACTGAGTCAGCATGCAGCATTGAACACCATTAGGTTTAATATTAAAAAGTTGTGTATTTCCTGAATTGTTTTTTTTTATTCTTTTCTATTAGACCATAATAGACTGTGCAGGATATCATTTATTTGCCATTTTTGCCTTTTCCAGATACCTGGGAAACAAAGCTCATATCTCATTTGCCAATGGAGCCCAGTCCTAAGCCTGGTGCTCTGTCCCCCTCCCCGAAGGACACAGACTCGAATCGACCCGCGCCCTTAAGGCAACAGGATCTGATCTCCACGTACTGCCCGCCTCCCAAGATACAGCTTCTGAAGGACACCTTCCAAGAGAAACCGATGCAGGAAAAGGAGAAAAAAATGATCGCCATGTACAATCGGCGGCAGGAGGCAGCTCTACAGAAGATGAGAAAATGTTTCCAATATGTCAAATACGCTGCGGAGAAGAAGATGGGGAACAGCTATCGCTTCCAAGCCCAACAGGGCCCCGAGAAGAACATTGTGGGGTATGATCGGTCTTACCCCCTGAAGCCTATGGGTAACAGGAAAGTCTCCGGCCCTGGTGAGGTTCGGGCTGTGGACCGCCCGGACGCACAGAGTGATTCCTTGTTTGCCCCCACCCCGCCTCAGGATGGTCATGAGAGGCCCTGCGAGAGGCCGGGCAGGAGGGGCTCAAGAGTACGCAAACCTAAGGACAGGACTGTCCTCCCCATGGTGGCGACCCCTCCAGGGCAATGCCCTTCTCATGCCAATGGGAAGGAGCACTTTCAGTTGCAAGAGGAGCTACGAAAAGTGGCCGAGGCAGAGGCCGCGCTGAAGGAGGAGCATCGCCGGAGGGAGGCCAGCCTGCAGGATGAGATGCGCCGGAAGGAGGCCATGATGAAGGACGAGATTCGCCAGAAGGAGGCCATGATGCAGGCGAAGCTCTTCAGAGCTCAGGAGGAGCTGAGGATGGTTCCGAGAGAGATGGAAGACTCCAGAGAGGTGGCCGGAAGGGAAAATAGAGGCGAGGCAGAGCGAGCTTTGCCCCAGAGGACCATGGGCCAACCACCGCTCTAAGGCCGTGCCTCTTCTGACCTGCAGAATGGAGAAGCAAAAAGCCTTCACTCCAAGGAAAGCCCTTCCTATCAGAGGAGACAACCTTGATTATGGTTCTCCAATGGAAGATGGCGGATGCGCAGAATCGCACTTTCCCTCTGCGCTTTCCCATCAGGAGAGACGTCAAGTGAGCCCTTGCAGCCGTGGGCTAGAAGACGTCCCCTGTGGAAGGAGAAAGTATCTCAAGAAAGCAAGGCTCCCTGAAAGCGACGTGTCAGCGGCACAGGCCGCGCAGGGCCACTTCAGAAATAACACCACATGTCTGGATGAACAAACTCTGTCAGTGGAAAACAGATATTTGTCCCCTACAAGTCTGATGTGCCCTACCGCTGAGCAATTTCCATATGAGAATAGCCAGAGTGGAAACCCTCAGCTGGTGCCCTGTGAACTGTGTCACGGGAAGTTTGCTGTAGAGAGGCTGGAGAAACACAGCAAGATCTGCAAGAAGCTTCAGAATTCAAAGAGGAAGGTTTTTGACTCTTTCAAGCACAGGGCCAAGGGAACAGAACTGGAGACATACATCCATAAGAAGAAGGTTAAACCGCCAATCGTGGTAAGGGCTATCCTTAAACTCTTTCCAAGCTTCCCTTTTTTTTTCCTAGAGTCAGACTCAGCTTATAAATCAATGTAGACAATAAATAAGTGTTTTATGAAGTACTCTTCTGAAAAACTGCCGCAAAGGCACATTTGCCAGACAGAATAAATGTGTCTTAGTGACTTTTGAATTCTGTTGTAAAAATCTACATATCAAGCAAATAGCACTCACAGGAAACAAAACCATAACTATGTAAATTGTACTCTCTACCCAATGACCTGAAAGGTGGCCCCAGAAAGCTACGTTATTACTGTATTGATATTTTCTTGCCTTGTGAATGGTTTGCGACCAGACTGTGTACGCAGTGCTAGTCTGGACTTTTTCTGGAAGCTGTTTTATTGGTTTCATTTCCTGTTCCCAGCTGAGAAAGAACAACTGGAGGCAGAAGCACGAGGATTTCATTCGGAGCATCAAACAGGCCAGGGAGGTGCAGCAGGTGATCACGCAAGGAGGGAAAGTTGTGAACCTGCCCCAGCCCCCCGCGAATCCAAACCCCGACTACGTGCCCTGCCCTCACTGCGGCCGGCGCTTTGCCCCCAGGCCGGCACAGAGGCACATCCCCAAGTGTCAGCACATCAGGAGCCGCCCTCCTCCTCCTCCTCGCAGATGAAAATTGATGTGAAGAAGAGCAAAAGAGTCATGATCTTGGCTCACGACTCACGTCCTGCTTTTTCTTTTTAGAAACACATTTAGCACAGTTCACCCGTATGATGATGAAAAAAAAATGTTACCTTATTTTAATTAAATGATTTTTTTTTGGTGGACTGGTGTTTGCTTAGCTGTGGTTATTTCAGTTTTTCTCTTATCATTCATACACCTTGACCTCCTAAAAATAATTTTTCAACCTGGAACGTACAATTAGCAGGCAATAGAACAGGTCACATTGGTCTTGGAACCATCAAAAAGCAGTATTCACACATTCTCGGCATCAATTTTCCTTAAAAACAACTGAAAAAGCAAGGTAAAGAGTGATTGATTTTTTTAATGAAAGTTATTTGATTTAATTTATTTAATTTTCATAATATTTGAAATATGTTGGGATTAATGTGACTCAATATTATCTGCAGCTCTTACACTCCAGGCACCTGATAAAGTGGAACGCAGTGTCTTTGCCTTACATGGCGCTCAGCTCTTCCTCAATCCCAGCAGAAGCACCAGCAGAAGCAGCAGCCTCCGGGTCCTGCCTCATGCACAGCTTAAAATGCAACACCAAGTAATACAACAAACAACAGGGAAAACCATTCACGATCAGACACATCCGTTGATTGCTGGCTCTCAGTAAAGGGACATTGCATCATTACATCACAAAATAGACTACATTTCAAGGTTAAAGAATTACCATGTTCTGCGATTCAGAACGAGGCAGCAAAACTTCCTATAATCTGTTGTGGCCCTATGACATTGTAAAGGAGCAGGCTTGTGAATACATCTCGTTTAATCCAATGGAAATATAACTCTCAACTTTTTTACGTTTTTGCCAATAAATAATACTACATTGTTAACTCTGCATAAAGAACCTTGGAATGGAACGTTTTTTGCAGTGAAATGTTTGCTGCATAACCTATACCCTTTCTCTCCTACATCACATTGCATTAGTCATTACAGTGATTAGTGAGCAGGAAGGGCTGCATCACATCGCAATTTGTGTGGAACTTGAATGCGAATTTGTTACAACATGGCGTAACTTACAGTCCTTTCACAAAATTCATGATTTTGTGCTCAATTTTGAGTTTGTAAAGTTTTTCTATAATGTCAATGATTTTATTTTGTGACTGAAATTAAATAATTTTGTGTCTGCAAAATTGGGACTGTAGTTCCACCTTAACCTACTAGTACTGTATGTCTTTGGACTGTGGGAAGAAACTGGAGCACCTGGAAGAAATCCACACAAATGAAGGGAGAACATACAATTCCATCCAGACTGCACCCCAGGAATTGAACCCAGGACCCCAGCTCTGTGAACCACAGTGCCACCTCATTGCTATAGTCACTATAATTAATGTCAAAACTCATTTGTAAATGAGCAGCCTGGGATCCAAAAGGATCAAGACAAGGATCCAAACAAAGCACTATCCCAAAGCTTGGCTTTGTACCATATATAATACAGGGCTTGATGCAGAAGGCAGATAATCAAAGTCCATGCAATAATTGCTAAGGGAAAGTGACTTTGTGTTCTTGGAGGGAAGTCACTCAACATGGAGCTGTGTTAGTGAAATGATTGTTCTGATGTACGGCTGATGTCCAAACACTGAAAACATGATTGTGTATGCAATCGCACTCCTGAGCTCCATTGGGTATGGTTCAAATAACTTTTTATAGTTCATCACATTCAAAGTGTGTGTACTTGATGAAAGTGTAACACGCATTTGGAGGAGTTATTCAGGATTTTCTTTCATTCAACTATTTCAAGACCCATTATTTTCAGATGTTGTAGTATACGTGAATAATGAAAGGCCTTCATATTACACAATGTAGGAATGACTTCGCAGGTGTGAAGAATAAAAGATTAATTCAGCTCACTTTGGGGAGTTTCACAATGGCCCTCCTTATAGAAATGTGGGTTTGATTAAAGGAGTGAAGAAAAAGCACTGAATAATATTTGCTTCTGTAAACGTAATCATCTCAAAATATGGTTGAAGAAATTGAAGAAGGTTAAACATAATCCAAAACGTATAAGGTCAATTTAAGTACAACCAGAATTCTAGTGTTTATGCAATGCATCTGTGGGTTGATATGAAATATGGCCGTACTTAAACTAAACGAGGTTATCGAGAGCATATTCCGAATACGGCTTTGGCCAGTTGTACTGTGAACTGCGAGGACCGTATCTTATCCTGAACTGGCTGTGCGAATACCGTCCTCTGCTGGCAGAAGGAATAGATTACAACGGCACTGTATTGGCGATTAGTCCTATTGCTAGAATATTGAAACAACAAGGAGTCCGCGGAGTCAAGCAATGCTGAATAAACAAGTACCTGAAATTCAATAGGATTTTGTGTATTGATTACAAATAGGTGTGGAATTCTTATGTACAGTGGTATTCATGGATTCCTTACACAAGCAGCAGTTGTTATGATGCTTTCGTAATCTGAATATAAATCTGTTATCTACTTAAAACTGTAATTATTGAATAGATTAATGTCTTTGAAATGCTTCATTAACTGGGCAGTTTCCATGTTTGGAAATGTTTTTATTTTGATTGCTGATTGCTAGATACTGTATGTTTAATAGGCATGCTGTTAATATTTTCTACAAGAGCCAAATAAGACAGTTATGCTGTAGTAAGTTCTATATAAGTTATATAACATAAGTTATATTTTGTTCTGAGGTCAATTTGAATCTCATACTAAATAACTGGTGTCCTTTTATCTGAGAAACACTACCTGATTGATCACCTGATGCCTAGAAATTAGCATGCACAGTAGCCCAGCGTTTAGCATTGCTAGCTCACAGTGCTGAGGCCCTGGGTACACTTCTGGACCTGGGGTGCTATCTGTATGGAGCTTGTATGTTCTCCCCATGTTTGCATGAGTTTGCTTTGGGTGCTCCGGCTTCCTCCCACAGTTCAAAGAACTACTGGTAGGTTAATTGGCTTCTGGGATAATTGGTGAGTGTCTGTGTCTTCCCTGCATTGGACTACCATCCAGTCCCAGGTATCTCCTGCTTATTACTTTCTGAGGCTCTGGCTCCCCCGTGCCCCGCGACCCCCTGACCACCTGACCCTGAATTGGATGAAGCGGTTAGAAAATGGGTGGTTTCTGTTATGCTCTGATCATGCTCTGCCATAGCAACAACTTGTAAAAAATGCAGATGCTAGGATTTAACTCAAAGAAGGAGCTCAGATCACTGTGTTGGCATCACTGTACAGGTGTCCGGTGTGTTTTAGAACATATGTTAAAATCTTATTTACTAACTTCTAGACTTTTTACCCCCCATATCAGTCTGCAGGTGCACAGTGGTCTGTGGACACCCTCCTTGCTCTGTCGTAAAACAGGAAATAAAAAGCAACTGGTTTTGACTTTAATGCACTGAGACTGTGGAACTCACAGAACTCTCTTGTCAGAAAGGCAGCTTCTAACAGCTTTTAAGTGAAGACTAAGAACACTTTTCTATTTTATTAAAATAGATTATATATGTTTTGTTTAAATATATGTTATAAATGTTAAAACGACAGCTCGTATAAGCTTGTATTTTTACCTTTCGATCATTTTTAGAATTGCTTTGAGTTGCTTTTACCATGATAAACAGTACAAAATATGAGGTGTTGAACTTGTCTAAAGTTTTAAAGCGCTTTATGACGTAAAGTGTGATGACAGTCCTTGGCGGTCTATGTAACAATTCTTCTTGAAGTAGGTCATCGGGCCAACAGTATACAAACATTACAGCTCAAGTGCTTTTGTATCTGAACGCTTTTAGGTAAGTTATTTAGCAGCTGCGGTATTAATAATGATTTTAATGGCAAATTCAATTGCAGGTAAAATAAAAATGGCGGATAACTTTCTTTCTAGCTTCGTGAAGCGGTCGCGCTATATTATACATATATACCATAATAAGAAACATAATATGTACAGTAGAATTTTTCACTTTAAGCTGGCATTATCCAGAACCGGGTCAGGGCCCGGACCCGGACCGTGCAGTGTGGTCCGTCGGCCTTCTAAAGATGTTTAGGAGATCGAGGCGCCCTTGGATTTGATTAGAAACTTGCATAATTTCTTAACTTGACCCCATTATCTTAAAAAAAACGGCCAGGCCAAGACCAAAGCATGAAGGCTGCGAGGATCGGGGGACTCTCATTTTTGGTCACAGCGTACAGTAGTAGATCAGTAACCTCTGTTTATCGTGATAACCTTTAATTATTTTCCAGTACTTTTTTAAATGATAAAACACATTGTCTCGCCAGTTTTGCTAAAGATACGGTTTTAGTTTTTACGCATAAATTTGTAAGCCGTAGGTTTAAATCTCGTGGTCTTATTTTCTGCATTTTCATCGTAAGGGAAGGCGCTCGTTTGCGATTTACGCGCTGAATATTGTAAGCAGAGGAGCCTTAAGGCACAGCCTCGCCTTAACACCATCGTTTGCATTGTCATTGTCATCCAGAAAAGCAGTCGTAAGAAAATGAATCTGTGGCGGCTCCGAACATTAAAAAAACTATGTCTAGACTGCAAATACATCCCAATCTTACTATCAACACGTTTTAAGACCCCTCTCCTTTCCACCGGTATACAAGCTAAGAGAGAAATATTGGAAATCCCATCTGAAGTAGCCCTCGTCTCACCTTCGGAGCTGTGAGCGATGGGGATCATAATTAAAAGGGGTACAGTTACTTTGAAAATGTGTATGTGATACTTAAATTTAAATAAAATAAAAAGATAAATTATATAACACAGACTGCTATCTATGTCCATGTGTTTAAGACGTATGAATCGGTTTTAAAACAGGCACACCCCTTCTCACAAATCCGACTGGAGTCTCAGTCCGTCGTCGCGATGAATTAGGAGCTCAGATGTAGGCTAAGTGATTGCAATTTACTTATTTAAAAGAACCACTTCAAATCAAAAGGGAGACATTTTGTAATGGTAGTTATCGTTTATAGTATACGATAACTGTATACGTAGTATACGTAATTGTAGATATACAGTACATAAAGGGTATGAATAGGTGTGAGCTTTTACTGTATATTTAATATTTTATCTGACCCACTTGTAGAAACCGCCTACTCAGATTTATTTAAGTGGTCTGCCACCATAAAGACAGAAAAATATAATGACACCCTGTTACATTAACTGTAAAATAAACGCCGTAACTGCGGCCATATGAAAATTTGGATAAAGATTATACAAACATCCTAAGGAGCTCTATGACATATGAGCGTCGTAATAATGGTTGGTGACCTGACGTAACAGTGCTCCCTGAATTACGTGATCTGTATATACCCAAATACAGATATATCACATAGGGAGATGCAGTCAAACATTGCATTGCTATCGTCGTGGTGAACTATTTCTCCGCTGTTTAAAACTTGTTTGGTAAGTGTCATCAAATATGCTTGTCAATTTGTAGCGAAATCGATATACTGTATCATAATCCTTCAGCTATCTATAATGTAGTGAAACGGCTAATTAATATTGATAAATTCCCTTATTCACAGTGACTTTTGCTCAAACCCCTGTTGCATAATGGGTTAATTTTATATAAAAAAACATTTATATCATAGATATAATACAAGCTTTGAAATGAAATAGCACATTTCCAGGTTTCAGTTAAACATTTTTAAAAAAGCTCATGACTTTAAGCATTCTGAACATTGAGAATGTTATTTGGGAAACAAATGTTTATTATAATGTTTATGTTTAGGATCTGTCTCCTACTGAGTCAGCATGCAGCATTCAACACCATTAGGTTTAATATTAAAAAGTTGTGTATTTCCTGAATTGTTTTTTTTTATTCTTTTCTATTAGACCATACTAGACTGTGCAGGATATCATTTATTTGCCATTTTTGCCTTTTCCAGATACCTGGGAAACAAAGCTCATATCTCATTTGCCAATGGAGCCCAGTCCTAAGCCTGGTGCTCTGTCCCCCTCCCCGAAGGACACAGACTCGAATCGACCCGCGCCCTTAAGGCAACAGGATCTGATCTCCACGTACTGCCCGCCTCCCAAGATACAGCTTCTGAAGGACACCTTCCAAGAGAAACTGATGCAGGAAAAGGAGAAAAAAATGATCGCCATGTACAATCGGCGGCAGGAGGCAGCTCTACAGAAGATGAGAAAATGTTTCCAATATGTCAAATACGCTGCGGAGAAGAAGATGGGGAACAGCTATCGCTTCCAAGCCCAACAGGGCCCCGAGAAGAACATTGTGGGGTATGATCGGTCTTACCCCCTGAAGCCTATGGGTAACAGGAAAGTCTCCGGCCCTGGTGAGGTTCGGGCTGTGGACCGCCCGGACGCATAGAGTGATTCCTTGTTTGCCCCCACCCCGCCTCAGGATGGTCATGAGAGGCCCTGCGAGAGGCCGGGCAGGAGGGGCTCAAGAGTACGCAAACCTAAGGACAGGACTGTCCTCCCCATGGTGGCGACCCCTCCAGGGCAATGCCCTTCTCATGCCAATGGGAAGGAGCACTTTCAGTTGCAAGAGGAGCTACGAAAAGTGGCCGAGGCAGAGGCCGCGCTGAAGGAGGAGCATCGCCGGAGGGAGGCCAGCCTGCAGGATGAGATGCGCCGGAAGGAGGCATTGATGAAGGACGAGATTCGCCAGAAGGAGGCCATGATGCAGGCGAAGCTCTTCAGAGCTCAGGAGGAGCTGAGGATGGTTCCGAGAGAGATGGAAGACTCCAGAGAGGTGGCCGGAAGGGAAAATAGAGGCGAGGCAGAGCGAGCTTTGCCCCAGAGGACCATGGGCCAACCACCGCTCTAAGGCCGTGCCTCTTCTGACCTGCAGAATGGAGAAGCAAAAAGCCTTCACTCCAAGGAAAGCCCTTCCTATCAGAGGAGACAACCTTGATTATGGTTCTCCAATGGAAGATGGCGGATGCGCAGAATCGCACTTTCCCTCTGCGCTTTCCCATCAGGAGAGACGTCAAGTGAGCCCTTGCAGCCGTGGGCTAGAAGACGTCCCCTGTGGAAGGAGAAAGTATCTCAAGAAAGCAAGGCTCCCTGAAAGCGACGTGTCAGCGGCACAGGCCGCGCAGGGCCACTTCAGAAATAACACCACATGTCTGGATGAACAAACTCTGTCAGTGGAAAACAGATATTTGTCCCCTACAAGTCTGATGTGCCCTACCGCTGAGCAATTTCCATATGAGAATAGCCAGAGTGGAAACCCTCAGCTGGTGCCCTGTGAACTGTGTCACGGGAAGTTTGCTGTAGAGAGGCTGGAGAAACACAGCAAGATCTGCAAGAAGCTTCAGAATTCAAAGAGGAAGGTTTTTGACTCTTTCAAGCACAGGGCCAAGGGAACAGAACTGGAGACATACATCCATAAGAAGAAGGTTAAACCGCCAATCGTGGTAAGGGCTATCCTTAAACTCTTTCCAAGCTTCCCTTTTTTTCTCCTAGAGTCAGACTCAGCTTATAAATCAATGTAAACAATAAATAAGTGTTTTATGAAGTACTCTTCTGAAAAACTGCCGCAAAGGCACATTTGCCAGACAGAATAAATGTGTCTTAGTGACTTCTGAATTCTGTTGTAAAAATCTACATATCAAGCAAATAGCACTCACAGGAAACAAAACCATAACTACGTAAATTGTACTCTCTACCCAATGACCTGAAAGGTGGCCCCAGAAAGCTACGTTATTACTGTATTGATATTTTCTTGCCTTGTGAATGGTTTGCGACCAGACTGTGTACGCAGTGCTAGTCTGGACTTTTTCTGGAAGCTGTTTTTTTGGTTTCATTTCCTGTTCCCAGCTGAGAAAGAACAACTGGAGGCAGAAGCACGAGGATTTCATTCGGAGCATCAAACAGGCCAGGGAGGTGCAGCAGGTGATCACGCAAGGAGGGAAAGTTGTGAACCTGCCCCAGCCCCCCGCGAATCCAAACCCCGACTACGTGCCCTGCCCTCACTGCGGCCGGCGCTTTGCCCCCAGGCCGGCACAGAGGCACATCCCCAAGTGTCAGCACATCAGGAGCCGCCCTCCTCCTCCTCCTCGCAGATGAAAATTGATGTGAAGAAGAGCAAAAGAGTCATGATCTTGGCTCACGACTCACGTCCTGCTTTTTCTTTTTAGAAACACATTAAGCACAGTTCACCCGTATGATGATGAAAAAAAAATGTTACCTTATTTTAATTAAATGATTTTTTTTTGGTGGACTGGTGTTTGCTTAGCTGTGGTTATTTCAGTTTTTCTCTTATCATTCATACACCTTGACCTCCTAAAAATAATTTTTCAACCTGGAACGTACAATTAGCAGGCAATAGAACAGGTCACATTGGTCTTGGAACCATCAAAAAGCAGTATTCACACATTCTCGGCATCAATTTTCCTTAAAAACAACTGAAAAAGCAAGGTAAAGAGTGATTGATTTTTTTAATGAAAGTTATTTGATTTAATTTATTTAATTTTCATAATATTTGAAATATGTTGGGATTAATGTGACTCAATATTATCTGCAGCTCTTACACTCCAGGCACCTGATAAAGTGGAACGCAGTGTCTTTGCCTTACATGGCGCTCAGCTCTTCCTCAATCCCAGCAGAAGCACCAGCAGAAGCAGCAGCCTCCGGGTCCTGCCTCATGCACAGCTTAAAATGCAACACCAAGTAATACAACAAACAACAGGGAAAACCATTCACGATCAGACACATCCGTTGATTGCTGGCTCTCAGTAAAGGGACATTGCATCATTACATCACAAAATAGATTACATTTCAAGGTTAAAGAATTACCATGTTCTGCGATTCAGAACGAGGCAGCAAAACTTCCTATAATCTGTTGTGGCCCTATGACATTGTAAAGGAGCAGGCTTGTGAATACATCTCGTTTAATCCAATGGAAATATAACTCTCAACTTTTTTACGTTTTTGCCAATAAATAATACTACATTGTTAACTCTGCATAAAGAACCTTGGAATGGAACGTTTTTTGCAGTGAAATGTTTGCTGCATAACCTATACCCTTTCTCTCCTACATCACATTGCATTAGTCATTACAGTGATTAGTGAGCAGGAAGGGCTGCATCACATCGCAATTTGTGTGGAACTTGAATGCGAATTTGTTACAACATGGCGTAACTTACAGTCCTTTCACAAAATTCATGATTTTGTGCTCAATTTTGAGTTTGTAAAGTTTTTCTATAATGTCAATGATTTTATTTTGTGACTGAAATTAAATAATTTTGTGTCTGCAAAATTGGGACTGTAGTTCCACCTTAACCTACTAGTACTGTATGTCTTTGGACTGTGGGAAGAAACTGGAGCACCTGGAAGAAATCCACACAAATGAAGGGAGAACATACAATTCCATCCAGACTGCACCCCAGGAATTGAACCCAGGACCCCAGCTCTGTGAACCACAGTGCCAGCTCATTGCTATAGTCACTATAATTAATGTCAAAACTCATTTGCAAATGAGCAGCCTGGGATCCAAAAGGATCAAGACAAGGATCCAAACAAAGCACTATCCCAAAGCTTGGCTTTGTACCGTATATAATACAGGGCTTGATGCAGAAGGCAGATAATCAAAGTCCATGCAATAATTGCTAAGGGAAAGTGACTTTGTGTTCTTGGAGGGAAGTCACTCAACACGGAGCTGTGTTAGTGAAATGATTGTTCTGATGTACGGCTGATGTCCAAACACTGAAAACATGATTGTGTATGCAATCGCACTCCTGAGCTCCATTGGGTATGGTTAAAATAACTTTTTATAGTTCATCACATTCAAAGTGTGTGTACTTGATGAAAGTGTAACACGCATTTGGAGGAGTTATTCAGGATTTTCTTTCATTCAACTATTTCAAGACCCATTATTTTCAGATGTTGTAGTATACGTGAATAATGAAAGGCCTTCATATTACACAATGTAGGAATGACTTCGCAGGTGTGAAGAATGAAAGATTAATTCAGCTCACTTTGGGGAGTTTCACAATGGCCCTCCTTATAGAAATGTGGGTTTGATTAAAGGAGTGAAGAAAAAGCACTGAATAATATTTGCTTCTGTAAACGTAATCATCTCAAAATATGGTTGAAGAAATTGAAGAAGGTTAAACATAATCCAAAACGTATAAGGTCAATTTAAGTACAACCAGAATTCTAGTGTTTATGCAATGCATCTGTGGGTTGATATGAAATATGGCCGTACTTAAACTAAACGAGGTTATCGAGAGCATATTCCGAATACGGCTTTGGCCAGTTGTACTGTGAACTGCGAGGACCGTATCTTATCCTGAACTGGCTGTGCGAATACCGTCCTCTGCTGGCAGAAGGAATAGATTACAACGGCACTGTACTGGCGATTAGTCCTATTGCTAGAATATTGAAACAACAAGGAGTCCGCGGAGTCAAGCAATGCTGAATAAACAAGTACCTGAAATTCAATAGGATTTTGTGTATTGATTACAAATAGGTGTGGAATTCTCATGTACAGTGGTATTCATGGATTCCTTACACAAGCAGCAGTTGTTATGATGCTTTCGTAATCTGAATATAAATCTGTTATCTACTTAAAACTGTAATTATTGAATAGATTAATGTCTTTGAAATGCTTCATTAACTGGGCAGTTTCCATGTTTGGAAATGTTTTTATTTTGATTGCTGATTGCTAGATACTGTATGTTTAATAGGCATGCTGTTAATATTTTCTACAAGAGCCAAATAAGACAGTTATGCTGTAGTAAGTTCTATATAAGTTATATAACATAAGTTATATTTTGTTCTGAGGTCAATTTGAATCTCATACTAAATAACTGGTGTCCTTTTATCTGAGAAACACTACCTGATTGATCACCTGATGCCTAGAAATTAGCATGCACAGTAGCCCAGCGTTTAGCATTGCTAGCTCACAGTGCTGAGGCCCTGGGTACACTTCTGGACCTGGGGTGCTATCTGTATGGAGCTTATATGTTCTCCCCATGTTTGCATGAGTTTGCTTTGGGTGTTCCGGCTTCCTCCCACAGTTCAAAGAACTACTGGTAGGTTAATTGGCTTCTGGGATAATTGGTGAGTGTCTGTGTCTTCCCTGCATTGGACTACCATCCAGTCCCAGGTATCTCCTGCTTATTACTTTCTGAGGCTCTGGCTCCCCCGTGCCCCGCGACCCCCTGACCCCCTGACCCTGAATTGGATGAAGCGGTTAGAAAATGGGTGGTTTCTGTTATGCTCTGGTCATGCTCTGCCATAGCAACAACTTGTAAAAAATGCAGATGCTAGGATTTAACTCAAAGAAGGAGCTCAGATCACTGTGTTGGCATCACTGTACAGGTGTCCGGTGTGTTTTAGAACATATGTTAAAATCTTATTTACTAACTTCTAGACTTTTTACCCCCCATATCAGTCTGCAGGTGCACAGTGGTCTGTGGACACCCTCCTTGCTCTGTCGTAAAACAGGAAATAAAAAGCAACTGGTTTTGACTTTAATGCACTGAGACTGTGGAACTCACAGAACTCTCTTGTCAGAAAGGCAGCTTCTAACAGCTTTTAAGTGAAGACTAAGAACACTTTTCTATTTTATTAAAATAGATTATATATGTTTTGTTTAAATATATGTTATAAATGTTAAAACGACAGCTCGTATAAGCTTGTATTTTTACCTTTCGATCATTTTTAGAATTGCTTTGAGTTGCTTTTACCATGATAAACAGTACAAAATATGAGGTGTTGAACTTGTCTAAAGTTTTAAAGCGCTTTATGACGTAAAGTGTGATGACAGTCCTTGGCGGTCTATGTAACAATTCTTCTTGAAGTAGGTCATCGGGCCAACAGTATACAAACATTACAGCTCAAGTGCTTTTGTATCTGAACGCTTTTAGGTAAGTTATTTAGCAGCTGCGGTATTAATAATGATTTTAATGGCAAATTCAATTGCAGGTAAAATAAAAATGGCGGATAACTTTCTTTCTAGCTTCGTGAAGCGGTCGCGCTATATTATACATATATACCATAATAAGAAACATAATATGTACAGTAGAATTTTTCACTTTAAGCTGGCATTATCCAGAACCGGGTCAGGGAACGGACCCGGACCGTGCAGTGTGGTCCGTCGGCCTTCTAAAGATGTTTAGGAGATCGAGGCGCCCTTGGATTTGATTAGAAACTTGCATAATTTCTTAACTTGACCCCATTATCTTAAAAAAAACGGCCAGGCCAAGACCAAAGCATGAAGGCTGCGAGGATCGGGGGACTCTCATTTTTGGTCACAGCGTACAGTAGTAGATCAGTAACCTCTGTTTATCGTGATAACCTTTAATTATTTTCCAGTACTTTTTTAAATGATAAAACACATTGTCTCGCCAGTTTTGCTAAAGATACGGTTTTAGTGTTTACGCATAAATTTGTAAGCCGTAGGTTTAAATCTCGTGGTCTTATTTTCTGCATTTTCATCGTAAGGGAAGGCGCTCGTTTGCGATTTACGCGCTGAATATTGTAAGCAGAGGAGCCTTAAGGCACAGCCTCGCCTTAACACCATCGTTTGCATTGTCATTGTCATCCAGAAAAGCAGTCGTAAGAAAATGAATAGAGAAATGAAGAGAGAAATATTGGAAATCCCATCTGAAGTAGCCCTCGTCTCACCTTCGGAGCTGTGAGCGATGGGGATCATAATTAAAAGGGGTACAGTTACTTTGAAAATGTGTATGTGATACTTAAATTTAAATAAAATAAAAAGATAAATTATATAACACAGACTGCTATCTATGTCCATGTGTTTAAGACGTATGAATCGGTTTTAAAACAGGCACACCCCTTCTCACAAATCCGACTGGAGTCTCAGTCCGTCGTCGCGATGAATTAGGAGCTCAGATGTAGGCTAAGTGATTGCAATTTACTTATTTAAAAGAACCACTTCAAATCAAAAGGGAGACATTTTGTAATGGTAGTTATCGTTTATAGTATACGATAACTGTATACGTAGTATACGTAATTGTAGATATACAGTACATAAAGGGTATGAATAGGTGTGAGCTTTTACTGTATATTTAATATTTTATCTGACCCACTTGTAGAAACCGCCTACTCAGATTTATTTAAGTGGTCTGCCACCATAAAGACAGAAAAATATAATGACACCCTGTTACATTAACTGTAAAATAAACGCCGTAACTGCGGCCATATGAAAATTTGGATAAAGATTATACAAACATCCTAAGGAGCTCTATGACATATGAGCGTCGTAATAATGGTTGGTGACCTGACGTAACAGTGCTCCCTGAATTACGTGATCTGTATATACCCAAATACAGATATATCACATAGGGAGATGCAGTCAAACATTGCATTGCTATCGTCGTGGTGAACTATTTCTCCGCTGTTTAAAACTTGTTTGGTAAGTGTCATCAAATATGCTTGTCAATTTGTAGCGAAATCGATATACTGTATCATAATCCTTCAGCTATCTATAATGTAGTGAAACGGCTAATTAATATTGATAAATTCCCTTATTCACAGTGACTTTTGCTCAAACCCCTGTTGCATAATGGGTTAATTTTATATAAAAAAACATTTATATCATAGATATAATACAAGCTTTGAAATGAAATAGCACATTTCCAGGTTTCAGTTAAACATTTTTAAAAAAGCTCATGACTTTAAGCATTCTGAACATTGAGAATGTTATTTGGGAAACAAATGTTTATTATAATGTTTATGTTTAGGATCTGTCTCCTACTGAGTCAGCATGCAGCATTCAACACCATTAGGTTTAATATTAAAAAGTTGTGTATTTCCTGAATTGTTTTTTTTTATTCTTTTCTATTAGACCATACTAGACTGTGCAGGATATCATTTATTTGCCATTTTTGCCTTTTCCAGATACCTGGTAAACAAAGCTCATATCTCATTTGCCAATGGAGCCCAGTCCTAAGCCTGGTGCTCTGTCCCCCTCCCCGAAGGACACAGACTCGAATCGACCCGCGCCCTTAAGGCAACAGGATCTGATCTCCACGTACTGCCCGCCTCCCAAGATACAGCTTCTGAAGGACACCTTCCAAGAGAAACTGATGCTGGAAAAGGAGAAAAAAATGATCGCCATGTACAATCGGCGGCAGGAGGCAGCTCTACAGAAGATGAGAAAATGTTTCCAATATGTCAAATACGCTGCAGAGAAGAAGATGGGGAACAGCTATCGCTTCCAAGCCCAACAGGGCCCCGAGAAGAACATTGTGGGGTATGATCGGTCTTACCCCCTGAAGCCTATGGGTAACAGGAAAGTCTCCGGCCCTGGTGAGGTTCGGGCTGTGGACCGCCCGGACGCACAGAGTGATTCCTTGTTTGCCCCCACCCCGCCTCAGGATGGTCATGAGAGGCCCTGCGAGAGGCCGGGCAGGAGGGGCTCAAGAGTACGCAAACCTAAGGACAGGACTGTCCTCCCCATGGTGGCGACCCCTCCAGGGCAATGCCCTTCTCATGCCAATGGGAAGGAGCACTTTCAGTTGCAAGAGGAGCTACGAAAAGTGGCCGAGGCAGAGGCCGCGCTGAAGGAGGAGCATCGCCGGAGGGAGGCCAGCCTGCAGGATGAGATGCGCCGGAAGGAGGCATTGATGAAGGACGAGATTCGCCAGAAGGAGGCCATGATGCAGGCGAAGCTCTTCAGAGCTCAGGAGGAGCTGAGGATGGTTCCGAGAGAGATGGAAGACTCCAGAGAGGTGGCCGGAAGGGAAAATAGAGGCGAGGCAGAGCGAGCTTTGCCCCAGAGGACCATGGGCCAACCACCGCTCTAAGGCCGTGCCTCTTCTGACCTGCAGAATGGAGAAGCAAAAAGCCTTCACTCCAAGGAAAGCCCTTCCTATCAGAGGAGACAACCTTGATTATGGTTCTCCAATGGAAGATGGCGGATGCGCAGAATCGCACTTTCCCTCTGCGCTTTCCCATCAGGAGAGACGTCAAGTGAGCCCTTGCAGCCGTGGGCTAGAAGACGTCCCCTGTGGAAGGAGAAAGTATCTCAAGAAAGCAAGGCTCCCTGAAAGCGACATGTCAGCGGCACAGGCCGCGCAGGGCCACTTCAGAAATAACACCACATGTCTGGATGAACAAACTCTGTCAGTGGAAAACAGATATTTGTCCCCTACAAGTCTGATGTGCCCTACCGCTGAGCAATTTCCATATGAGAATAGCCAGAGTGGAAACCCTCAGCTGGTGCCCTGTGAACTGTGTCACGGGAAGTTTGCTGTAGAGAGGCTGGAGAAACACAGCAAGATCTGCAAGAAGCTTCAGAATTCAAAGAGGAAGGTTTTTGACTCTTTCAAGCACAGGGCCAAGGGAACAGAACTGGAGACATACATCCATAAGAAGAAGGTTAGACCGCCAATCGTGGTAAGGGCTATCCTTAAACTCTTTCCAAGCTTCCCTTTTTTTTTCCTAGAGTCAGACTCAGCTTATAAATCAATGTAGACAATAAATAAGTGTTTTATGAAGTACTCTTCCGAAAAACTGCCGCAAAGGCACATTTGCCAGACAGAATAAATGTGTCTTAGTGACTTCTGAATTCTGTTGTAAAAATCTACATATCAAGCAAATAGCACTCACAGGAAACAAAACCATAACTACGTAAATTGTACTCTCTACCCAATGACCTGAAAGGTAGCCCCAGAAAGCTACGTTATTACTCTGTCCCCCTCCCCGAAGGACACAGACTCGAATCGACCCGCGCCCTTAAGGCAACAGGATCTGATCTCCACGTACTGCCCGCCTCCCAAGATACAGCTTCTGAAGGACACCTTCCAAGAGAAACTGATGCAGGAAAAGGAGAAAAAAATGATCGCCATGTACAATCGGCGGCAGGAGGCAGCTCTACAGAAGATGAGAAAATGTTTCCAATATGTCAAATACGCTGCGGAGAAGAAGATGGGGAACAGCTATCGCTTCCAAGCCCAACAGGGCCCCGAGAAGAACATTGTGGGGTATGATCGGTCTTACCCCCTGAAGCCTATGGGTAACAGGAAAGTCTCCGGCCCTGGTGAGGTTCGGGCTGTGGACCGCCCGGACGCACAGAGTGATTCCTTGTTTGCCCCCACCCCGCCTCAGGATGGTCATGAGAGGCCCTGCGAGAGGCCGGGCAGGAGGGGCTCAAGAGTACGCAAACCTAAGGACAGGACTGTCCTCCCCATGGTGGCGACCCCTCCAGGGCAATGCCCTTCTCATGCCAATGGGAAGGAGCACTTTCAGTTGCAAGAGGAGCTACGAAAAGTGGCCGAGGCAGAGGCCGCGCTGAAGGAGGAGCATCGCCGGAGGGAGGCCAGCCTGCAGGATGAGATGCGCCGGAAGGAGGCATTGATGAAGGACGAGATTCGCCAGAAGGAGGCCATGATGCAGGCGAAGCTCTTCAGAGCTCAGGAGGAGCTGAGGATGGTTCCGAGAGAGATGGAAGACTCCAGAGAGGTGGCCGGAAGGGAAAATAGAGGCGAGGCAGAGCGAGCTTTGCCCCAGAGGACCATGGGCCAACCACCGCTCTAAGGCCGTGCCTCTTCTGACCTGCAGAATGGAGAAGCAAAAAGCCTTCACTCCAAGGAAAGCCCTTCCTATCAGAGGAGACAACCTTGATTATGGTTCTCCAATGGAAGATGGCGGATGCGCAGAATCGCACTTTCCCTCTGCGCTTTCCCATCAGGAGAGACGTCAAGTGAGCCCTTGCAGCCGTGGGCTAGAAGACGTCCCCTGTGGAAGGAGAAAGTATCTCAAGAAAGCAAGGCTCCCTGAAAGCGACGTGTCAGCGGCACAGGCCGCGCAGGGCCACTTCAGAAATAACACCACATGTCTGGATGAACAAACTCTGTCAGTGGAAAACAGATATTTGTCCCCTACAAGTCTGATGTGCCCTACCGCTGAGCAATTTCCATATGAGAATAGCCAGAGTGGAAACCCTCAGCTGGTGCCCTGTGAACTGTGTCACGGGAAGTTTGCTGTAGAGAGGCTGGAGAAACACAGCAAGATCTGCAAGAAGCTTCAGAATTCAAAGAGGAAGGTTTTTGACTCTTTCAAGCACAGGGCCAAGGGAACAGAACTGGAGACATACATCCATAAGAAGAAGGTTAAACCGCCAATCGTGGTAAGGGCTATCCTTAAACTCTTTCCAAGCTTCCCTTTTTTTCTCCTAGAGTCAGACTCAGCTTATAAATCAATGTAAACAATAAATAAGTGTTTTATGAAGTACTCTTCTGAAAAACTGCCGCAAAGGCACATTTGCCAGACAGAATAAATGTGTCTTAGTGACTTCTGAATTCTGTTGTAAAAATCTACATATCAAGCAAATAGCACTCACAGGAAACAAAACCATAACTACGTAAATTGTACTCTCTACCCAATGACCTGAAAGGTGGCCCCAGAAAGCTACGTTATTACTGTATTGATATTTTCTTGCCTTGTGAATGGTTTGCGACCAGACTGTGTACGCAGTGCTAGTCTGGACTTTTTCTGGAAGCTGTTTTTTTGGTTTCATTTCCTGTTCCCAGCTGAGAAAGAACAACTGGAGGCAGAAGCACGAGGATTTCATTCGGAGCATCAAACAGGCCAGGGAGGTGCAGCAGGTGATCACGCAAGGAGGGAAAGTTGTGAACCTGCCCCAGCCCCCCGCGAATCCAAACCCCGACTACGTGCCCTGCCCTCACTGCGGCCGGCGCTTTGCCCCCAGGCCGGCACAGAGGCACATCCCCAAGTGTCAGCACATCAGGAGCCGCCCTCCTCCTCCTCCTCGCAGATGAAAATTGATGTGAAGAAGAGCAAAAGAGTCATGATCTTGGCTCACGACTCACGTCCTGCTTTTTCTTTTTAGAAACACATTTAGCACAGTTCACCCGTATGATGATGAAAAAAAAATGTTACCTTATTTTAATTAAATGATTTTTTTTTGGTGGACTGGTGTTTGCTTAGCTGTGGTTATTTCAGTTTTTCTCTTATCATTCATACACCTTGACCTCCTAAAAATAATTTTTCAACCTGGAACGTACAATTAGCAGGCAATAGAACAGGTCACATTGGTCTTGGAACCATCAAAAAGCAGTATTCACACATTCTCGGCATCAATTTTCCTTAAAAACAACTGAAAAAGCAAGGTAAAGAGTGATTGATTTTTTTAATGAAAGTTATTTGATTTAATTTATTTAATTTTCATAATATTTGAAATATGTTGGGATTAATGTGACTCAATATTATCTGCAGCTCTTACACTCCAGGCACCTGATAAAGTGGAACGCAGTGTCTTTGCCTTACATGGCGCTCAGCTCTTCCTCAATCCCAGCAGAAGCACCAGCAGAAGCAGCAGCCTCCGGGTCCTGTCTCATGCACAGCTTAAAATGCAACACCAAGTAATACAACAAACAACAGGGAAAACCATTCACGATCAGACACATCCGTTGATTGCTGGCTCTCAGTAAAGGGACATTGCATCATTACATCACAAAATAGATTACATTTCAAGGTTAAAGAATTACCATGTTCTGCGATTCAGAACGAGGCAGCAAAACTTCCTATAATCTGTTGTGGCCCTATGACATTGTAAAGGAGCAGGCTTGTGAATACATCTCGTTTAATCCAATGGAAATATAAAATTCATGATTTTGTGCTCAATTTTGAGTTTGTAAAGTTTTTCTATAATGTCAATGATTTTATTTTGTGACTGAAATTAAATAATTTTGTGTCTGCAAAATTGGGACTGTAGTTCCACCTTAACCTACTAGTACTGTATGTCTTTGGACTGTGGGAAGAAACTGGAGCACCTGGAAGAAATCCACACAAATGAAGGGAGAACATACAATTCCATCCAGACTGCACCCCAGGAATTGAACCCAGGACCCCAGCTCTGTGAACCACAGTGCCAGCTCATTGCTATAGTCACTATAATTAATGTCAAAACTCATTTGCAAATGAGCAGCCTGGGATCCAAAAGGATCAAGACAAGGATCCAAACAAAGCACTATCCCAAAGCTTGGCTTTGTACCGTATATAATACAGGGCTTGATGCAGAAGGCAGATAATCAAAGTCCATGCAATAATTGCTAAGGGAAAGTGACTTTGTGTTCTTGGAGGGAAGTCACTCAACACGGAGCTGTGTTAGTGAAATGATTGTTCTGATGTACGGCTGATGTCCAAACACTGAAAACATGATTGTGTATGCAATCGCACTCCTGAGCTCCATTGGGTATGGTTAAAATAACTTTTTATAGTTCATCACATTCAAAGTGTGTGTACTTGATGAAAGTGTAACACGCATTTGGAGGAGTTATTCAGGATTTTCTTTCATTCAACTATTTCAAGACCCATTATTTTCAGATGTTGTAGTATACGTGAATAATGAAAGGCCTTCATATTACACAATGTAGGAATGACTTCGCAGGTGTGAAGAATAAAAGATTAATTCAGCTCACTTTGGGGAGTTTCACAATGGCCCTCCTTATAGAAATGTGGGTTTGATTAAAGGAGTGAAGAAAAAGCACTGAATAATATTTGCTTCTGTAAACGTAATCATCTCAAAATATGGTTGAAGAAATTGAAGAAGGTTAAACATAATCCAAAACGTATAAGGTCAATTTAAGTACAACCAGAATTCTAGTGTTTATGCAATGCATCTGTGGGTTGATATGAAATATGGCCGTACTTAAACTAAACGAGGTTATCGAGAGCATATTCCGAGTACGGCTTTGGCCAGTTGTACTGTGAACTGCGAGGACCGTATCTTATCCTGAACGGGCTGTGTGAATACCGTCCTCTGCTGGCAGAAGGAATAGATTACAACGGCACTGTACTGGCGATTAGTCCTATTGCTAGAATATTGAAACAACAAGGAGTCCGCGGAGTCAAGCAATGCTGAATAAACAAGTACCTGAAATTCAATAGGATTTTGTGTATTGATTACAAATAGGTGTGGAATTCTCATGTACAGTGGTATTCATGGATTCCTTACACAAGCAGCAGTTGTTATGATGCTTTCGTAATCTGAATATAAATCTGTTATCTACTTAAAACTGTAATTATTGAATAGATTAATGTCTTTGAAATGCTTCATTAACTGGGCAGTTTCCATGTTTGGAAATGTTTTTATTTTGATTGCTGATTGCTAGATACTGTATGTTTAATAGGCATGCTGTTAATATTTTCTACAAGAGCCAAATAAGACAGTTATGCTGTAGTAAGTTCTATATAAGTTATATAACATAAGTTATATTTTGTTCTGAGGTCAATTTGAATCTCATACTAAATAACTGGTGTCCTTTTATCTGAGAAACACTACCTGATTGATCACCTGATGCCTAGAAATTAGCATGCACAGTAGCCCAGCGTTTAGCATTGCTAGCTCACAGTGCTGAGGCCCTGGGTACACTTCTGGACCTGGGGTGCTATCTGTATGGAGCTTGTATGTTCTCCCCATGTTTGCATGAGTTTGCTTTGGGTGCTCCGGCTTCCTCCCACAGTTCAAAGAACTACTGGTAGGTTAATTGGCTTCTGGGATAATTGGTGAGTGTCTGTGTCTTCCCTGCATTGGACTACCATCCAGTCCCAGGTATCTCCTGCTTATTACTTTCTGAGGCTCTGGCTCCCCCGTGACCCCCCGACCCCCTGACCCCCTGACCCTGAATTGGATGAAGCGGTTAGAAAATGGGTGGTTTCTGTTATGCTCTGGTCATGCTCTGCCATAGCAACAACTTGTAAAAAATGCAGATGCTAGGATTTAACTCAAAGAAGGAGCTCAGATCACTGTGTTGGCATCACTGTACAGGTGTCCGGTGTGTTTTAGAACATATGTTAAAATCTTATTTACTAACTTCTAGACTTTTTACCCCCCATATCAGTCTGCAGGTGCACAGTGGTCTGTGGACACCCTCCTTGCTCTGTCGTAAAACAGGAAATAAAAAGCAACTGGTTTTGACTTTAATGCACTGAGACTGTGGAACTCACAGAACTCTCTTGTCAGAAAGGCAGCTTCTAACAGCTTTTAAGTGAAGACTAAGAACACTTTTCTATTTTATTAAAATAGATTATATATGTTTTGTTTAAATATATGTTATAAATGTTAAAACGACAGCTCGTATAAGCTTGTATTTTTACCTTTCGATCATTTTTAGAATTGCTTTGAGTTGCTTTTACCATGATAAACAGTACAAAATATGAGGTGTTGAACTTGTCTAAAGTTTTAAAGCGCTTTATGACGTAAAGTGTGATGACAGTCCTTGGCGGTCTATGTAACAATTCTTCTTGAAGTAGGTCATCGGGCCAACAGTATACAAACATTACAGCTCAAGTGCTTTTGTATCTGAACGCTTTTAGGTAAGTTATTTAGCAGCTGCGGTATTAATAATGATTTTAATGGCAAATTCAATTGCAGGTAAAATAAAAATGGCGGATAACTTTCTTTCTAGCTTCGTGAAGCGGTCGCGCTATATTATACATATATACCATAATAAGAAACATAATATGTACAGTAGAATTTTTCACTTTAAGCTGGCATTATCCAGAACCGGGTCAGGGAACGGACCCGGACCGTGCAGTGTGGTCCGTCGGCCTTCTAAAGATGTTTAGGAGATCGAGGCGCCCTTGGATTTGATTAGAAACTTGCATAATTTCTTAACTTGACCCCATTATCTTAAAAAAAACGGCCAGGCCAAGACCAAAGCATGAAGGCTGCGAGGATCGGGGGACTCTCATTTTTGGTCACAGCGTACAGTAGTAGATCAGTAACCTCTGTTTATCGTGATAACCTTTAATTATTTTCCAGTACTTTTTTAAATGATAAAACACATTGTCTCGCCAGTTTTGCTAAAGATACGGTTTTAGTGTTTACGCATAAATTTGTAAGCCGTAGGTTTAAATCTCGTGGTCTTATTTTCTGCATTTTCATCGTAAGGGAAGGCGCTCGTTTGCGATTTACGCGCTGAATATTGTAAGCAGAGGAGCCTTAAGGCACAGCCTCGCCTTAACACCATCGTTTGCATTGTCATTGTCATCCAGAAAAGCAGTCGTAAGAAAATGAATCTGTGGCGGCTCCGAACATTAAAAAAACTATATCTAGACTGCAAATACATCCCAATCTTACTATCAACACGTTTTAAGACCCCTCTCCTTTCCACCGGTATACAAGCTAAGAGAGAAATATTGGAAATCCCATCTGAAGTAGCCCTCGTCTCACCTTCGGAGCTGTGAGCGATGGGGATCATAATTAAAAGGGGTACAGTTACTTTGAAAATGTGTATGTGATACTTAAATTTAAATAAAATAAAAAGATAAATTATATAACACAGACTGCTATCTATGTCCATGTGTTTAAGACGTATGAATCGGTTTTAAAACAGGCACACCCCTTCTCACAAATCCGACTGGAGTCTCAGTCCGTCGTCGCGATGAATTAGGAGCTCAGATGTAGGCTAAGTGATTGCAATTTACTTATTTAAAAGAACCACTTCAAATCAAAAGGGAGACATTTTGTAATGGTAGTTATCGTATTATAGTATACGATAACTGTATACGTAGTATACGTAATTGTAGATATACAGTACATAAAGGGTATGAATAGGTGTGAGCTTTTACTGTATATTTAATATTTTATCTGACCCACTTGTAGAAACCGCCTACTCAGATTTATTTAAGTGGTCTGCCACCATAAAGACAGAAAAATATAATGACACCCTGTTACATTAACTGTAAAATAAACGCCGTAACTGCGGCCATATGAAAATTTGGATAAAGATTATACAAACATCCTAAGGAGCTCTATGACATATGAGCGTCGTAATAATGGTTGGTGACCTGACGTAACAGTGCTCCCTGAATTACGTGATCTGTATATACCCAAATACAGATATATCACATAGGGAGATGCAGTCAAACATTGCATTGCTATCGTCGTGGTGAACTATTTCTCCGCTGTTTAAAACTTGTTTGGTAAGTGTCATCAAATATGCTTGTCAATTTGTAGCGAAATCGATATACTGTATCATAATCCTTCAGCTATCTATAATGTAGTGAAACGGCTAATTAATATTGATAAATTCCCTTATTCACAGTGACTTTTGCTCAAACCCCTGTTGCATAATGGGTTAATTTTATATAAAAAAACATTTATATCATAGATATAATACAAGCTTTGAAATGAAATAGCACATTTCCAGGTTTCAGTTAAACATTTTTAAAAAAGCTCATGACTTTAAGCATTCTGAACATTGAGAATGTTATTTGGGAAACAAATGTTTATTATAATGTTTATGTTTAGGATCTGTCTCCTACTGAGTCAGCATGCAGCATTCAACACCATTAGGTTTAATATTAAAAAGTTGTGTATTTCCTGAATTGTTTTTTTTTATTCTTTTCTATTAGACCATACTAGACTGTGCAGGATATCATTTATTTGCCATTTTTGCCTTTTCCAGATACCTGGGAAACAAAGCTCATATCTCATTTGCCAATGGAGCCCAGTCCTAAGCCTGGTGCTCTGTCCCCCTCCCCGAAGGACACAGACTCGAATCGACCCGCGCCCTTAAGGCAACAGGATCTGATCTCCACGTACTGCCCGCCTCCCAAGATACAGCTTCTGAAGGACACCTTCCAAGAGAAACTGATGCTGGAAAAGGAGAAAAAAATGATCGCCATGTACAATCGGCGGCAGGAGGCAGCTCTACAGAAGATGAGAAAATGTTTCCAATATGTCAAATACGCTGCGGAGAAGAAGATGGGGAACAGCTATCGCTTCCAAGCCCAACAGGGCCCCGAGAAGAACATTGTGGGGTATGATCGGTCTTACCCCCTGAAGCCTATGGGTAACAGGAAAGTCTCCGGCCCTGGTGAGGTTCGGGCTGTGGACCGCCCGGACGCACAGAGTGATTCCTTGTTTGCCCCCACCCCGCCTCAGGATGGTCATGAGAGGCCCTGCGAGAGGCCGGGCAGGAGGGGCTCAAGAGTACGCAAACCTAAGGACAGGACTGTCCTCCCCATGGTGGCGACCCCTCCAGGGCAATGCCCTTCTCATGCCAATGGGAAGGAGCACTTTCAGTTGCAAGAGGAGCTACGAAAAGTGGCCGAGGCAGAGGCCGCGCTGAAGGAGGAGCATCGCCGGAGGGAGGCCAGCCTGCAGGATGAGATGCGCCGGAAGGAGGCATTGATGAAGGACGAGATTCGCCAGAAGGAGGCCATGATGCAGGCGAAGCTCTTCAGAGCTCAGGAGGAGCTGAGGATGGTTCCGAGAGAGATGGAAGACTCCAGAGAGGTGGCCGGAAGGGAAAATAGAGGCGAGGCAGAGCGAGCTTTGCCCCAGAGGACCATGGGCCAACCACCGCTCTAAGGCCGTGCCTCTTCTGACCTGCAGAATGGAGAAGCAAAAAGCCTTCACTCCAAGGAAAGCCCTTCCTATCAGAGGAGACAACCTTGATTATGGTTCTCCAATGGAAGATGGCGGATGCGCAGAATCGCACTTTCCCTCTGCGCTTTCCCATCAGGAGAGATGTCAAGTGAGCCCTTGCAGCCGTGGGCTAGAAGACGTCCCCTGTGGAAGGAGAAAGTATCTCAAGAAAGCAAGGCTCCCTGAAAGCGACATGTCAGCGGCACAGGCCGCGCAGGGCCACTTCAGAAATAACACCACATGTCTGGATGAACAAACTCTGTCAGTGGAAAACAGATATTTGTCCCCTACAAGTCTGATGTGCCCTACCGCTGAGCAATTTCCATATGAGAATAGCCAGAGTGGAAACCCTCAGCTGGTGCCCTGTGAACTGTGTCACGGGAAGTTTGCTGTAGAGAGGCTGGAGAAACACAGCAAGATCTGCAAGAAGCTTCAGAATTCAAAGAGGAAGGTTTTTGACTCTTTCAAGCACAGGGCCAAGGGAACAGAACTGGAGACATACATCCATAAGAAGAAGGTTAGACCGCCAATCGTGGTAAGGGCTATCCTTAAACTCTTTCCAAGCTTCCCTTTTTTTTTCCTAGAGTCAGACTCAGCTTATAAATCAATGTAGACAATAAATAAGTGTTTTATGAAGTACTCTTCCGAAAAACTGCCGCAAAGGCACATTTGCCAGACAGAATAAATGTGTCTTAGTGACTTCTGAATTCTGTTGTAAAAATCTACATATCAAGCAAATAGCACTCACAGGAAACAAAACCATAACTACGTAAATTGTACTCTCTACCCAATGACCTGAAAGGTGGCCCCAGAAAGCTACGTTATTACTGTATTGATATTTTCTTGCCTTGTGAATGGTTTGCGACCAGACTGTGTACGCAGTGCTAGTCTGGACTTTTTCTGGAAGCTGTTTTTTTGGTTTCATTTCCTGTTCCCAGCTGAGAAAGAACAACTGGAGGCAGAAGCACGAGGATTTCATTCGGAGCATCAAACAGGCCAGGGAGGTGCAGCAGGTGATCACGCAAGGAGGGAAAGTTGTGAACCTGCCCCAGCCCCCCGCGAATCCAAACCCCGACTACGTGCCCTGCCCTCACTGCGGCCGGCGCTTTGCCCCCAGGCCGGCACAGAGGCACATCCCCAAGTGTCAGCACATCAGGAGCCGCCCTCCTCCTCCTCCTCGCAGATGAAAATTGATGTGAAGAAGAGCAAAAGAGTCATGATCTTGGCTCACGACTCACGTCCTGCTTTTTCTTTTTAGAAACACATTTAGCACAGTTCACCCGTATGATGATGAAAAAAAAATGTTACCTTATTTTAATTAAATGATTTTTTTTTGGTGGACTGGTGTTTGCTTAGCTGTGGTTATTTCAGTTTTTCTCTTATCATTCATACACCTTGACCTCCTAAAAATAATTTTTCAACCTGGAACGTACAATTAGCAGGCAATAGAACAGGTCACATTGGTCTTGGAACCATCAAAAAGCAGTATTCACACATTCTCGGCATCAATTTTCCTTAAAAACAACTGAAAAAGCAAGGTAAAGAGTGATTGATTTTTTTAATGAAAGTTATTTGATTTAATTTATTTAATTTTCATAATATTTGAAATATGTTGGGATTAATGTGACTCAATATTATCTGCAGCTCTTACACTCCAGGCACCTGATAAAGTGGAACGCAGTGTCTTTGCCTTACATGGCGCTCAGCTCTTCCTCAATCCCAGCAGAAGCACCAGCAGAAGCAGCAGCCTCCGGGTCCTGCCTCATGCACAGCTTAAAATGCAACACCAAGTAATACAACAAACAACAGGGAAAACCATTCACGATCAGACACATCCGTTGATTGCTGGCTCTCAGTAAAGGGACATTGCATCATTACATCACAAAATAGATTACATTTCAAGGTTAAAGAATTACCATGTTCTGCGATTCAGAACGAGGCAGCAAAACTTCCTATAATCTGTTGTGGCCCTATGACATTGTAAAGGAGCAGGCTTGTGAATACATCTCGTTTAATCCAATGGAAATATAAAATTCATGATTTTGTGCTCAATTTTGAGTTTGTAAAGTTTTTCTATAATGTCAATGATTTTATTTTGTGACTGAAATTAAATAATTTTGTGTCTGCAAAATTGGGACTGTAGTTCCACCTTAACCTACTAGTACTGTATGTCTTTGGACTGTGGGAAGAAACTGGAGCACCTGGAAGAAATCCACACAAATGAAGGGAGAACATACAATTCCATCCAGACTGCACCCCAGGAATTGAACCCAGGACCCCAGCTCTGTGAACCACAGTGCCAGCTCATTGCTATAGTCACTATAATTAATGTCAAAACTCATTTGCAAATGAGCAGCCTGGGATCCAAAAGGATCAAGACAAGGATCCAAACAAAGCACTATCCCAAAGCTTGGCTTTGTACCGTATATAATACAGGGCTTGATGCAGAAGGCAGATAATCAAAGTCCATGCAATAATTGCTAAGGGAAAGTGACTTTGTGTTCTTGGAGGGAAGTCACTCAACACGGAGCTGTGTTAGTGAAATGATTGTTCTGATGTACGGCTGATGTCCAAACACTGAAAACATGATTGTGTATGCAATCGCACTCCTGAGCTCCATTGGGTATGGTTAAAATAACTTTTTATAGTTCATCACATTCAAAGTGTGTGTACTTGATGAAAGTGTAACACGCATTTGGAGGAGTTATTCAGGATTTTCTTTCATTCAACTATTTCAAGACCCATTATTTTCAGATGTTGTAGTATACGTGAATAATGAAAGGCCTTCATATTACACAATGTAGGAATGACTTCGCAGGTGTGAAGAATAAAAGATTAATTCAGCTCACTTTGGGGAGTTTCACAATGGCCCTCCTTATAGAAATGTGGGTTTGATTAAAGGAGTGAAGAAAAAGCACTGAATAATATTTGCTTCTGTAAACGTAATCATCTCAAAATATGGTTGAAGAAATTGAAGAAGGTTAAACATAATCCAAAACGTATAAGGTCAATTTAAGTACAACCAGAATTCTAGTGTTTATGCAATGCATCTGTGGGTTGATATGAAATATGGCCGTACTTAAACTAAACGAGGTTATCGAGAGCATATTCCGAGTACGGCTTTGGCCAGTTGTACTGTGAACTGCGAGGACCGTATCTTATCCTGAACGGGCTGTGTGAATACCGTCCTCTGCTGGCAGAAGGAATAGATTACAACGGCACTGTACTGGCGATTAGTCCTATTGCTAGAATATTGAAACAACAAGGAGTCCGCGGAGTCAAGCAATGCTGAATAAACAAGTTCCTGAAATTCAATAGGATTTTGTGTATTGATTACAAATAGGTGTGGAATTCTCATGTACAGTGGTATTCATGGATTCCTTACACAAGCAGCAGTTGTTATGATGCTTTCGTAATCTGAATATAAATCTGTTATCTACTTAAAACTGTAATTATTGAATAGATTAATGTCTTTGAAATGCTTCATTAACTGGGCAGTTTCCATGTTTGGAAATGTTTTTATTTTGATTGCTGATTGCTAGATACTGTATGTTTAATAGGCATGCTGTTAATATTTTCTACAAGAGCCAAATAAGACAGTTATGCTGTAGTAAGTTCTATATAAGTTATATAACATAAGTTATATTTTGTTCTGAGGTCAATTTGAATCTCATACTAAATAACTGGTGTCCTTTTATCTGAGAAACACTACCTGATTGATCACCTGATGCCTAGAAATTAGCATGCACAGTAGCCCAGCGTTTAGCATTGCTAGCTCACAGTGCTGAGGCCCTGGGTACAGTTCTGGACCTGGGGTGCTATCTGTATGGAGCTTGTATGTTCTCCCCATGTTTGCATGAGTTTGCTTTGGGTGCTCCGGCTTCCTCCCACAGTTCAAAGAACTACTGGTAGGTTAATTGGCTTCTGGGATAATTGGTGAGTGTCTGTGTCTTCCCTGCATTGGACTACCATCCAGTCCCAGGTATCTCCTGCTTATTACTTTCTGAGGCTCTGGCTCCCCCGTGACCCCCCGACCCCCTGACCCCCTGACCCTGAATTGGATGAAGCGGTTAGAAAATGGGTGGTTTCTGTTATGCTCTGGTCATGCTCTGCCATAGCAACAACTTGTAAAAAATGCAGATGCTAGGATTTAACTCAAAGAAGGAGCTCAGATCACTGTGTTGGCATCACTGTACAGGTGTCCGGTGTGTTTTAGAACATATGTTAAAATCTTATTTACTAACTTCTAGACTTTTTACCCCCCATATCAGTCTGCAGGTGCACAGTGGTCTGTGGACACCCTCCTTGCTCTGTCGTAAAACAGGAAATAAAAAGCAACTGGTTTTGACTTTAATGCACTGAGACTGTGGAACTCACAGAACTCTCTTGTCAGAAAGGCAGCTTCTAACAGCTTTTAAGTGAAGACTAAGAACACTTTTCTATTTTATTAAAATAGATTATATATGTTTTGTTTAAATATATGTTATAAATGTTAAAACGACAGCTCGTATAAGCTTGTATTTTTACCTTTCGATCATTTTTAGAATTGCTTTGAGTTGCTTTTACCATGATAAACAGTACAAAATATGAGGTGTTGAACTTGTCTAAAGTTTTAAAGCGCTTTATGACGTAAAGTGTGATGACAGTCCTTGGCGGTCTATGTAACAATTCTTCTTGAAGTAGGTCATCGGGCCAACAGTATACAAACATTACAGCTCAAGTGCTTTTGTATCTGAACGCTTTTAGGTAAGTTATTTAGCAGCTGCGGTATTAATAATGATTTTAATGGCAAATTCAATTGCAGGTAAAATAAAAATGGCGGATAACTTTCTTTCTAGCTTCGTGAAGCGGTCGCGCTATATTATACATATATACCATAATAAGAAACATAATATGTACAGTAGAATTTTTCACTTTAAGCTGGCATTATCCAGAACCGGGTCAGGGAACGGACCCGGACCGTGCAGTGTGGTCCGTCGGCCTTCTAAAGATGTTTAGGAGATCGAGGCGCCCTTGGATTTGATTAGAAACTTGCATAATTTCTTAACTTGACCCCATTATCTTAAAAAAAACGGCCAGGCCAAGACCAAAGCATGAAGGCTGCGAGGATCGGGGGACTCTCATTTTTGGTCACAGCGTACAGTAGTAGATCAGTAACCTCTGTTTATCGTGATAACCTTTAATTATTTTCCAGTACTTTTTTAAATGATAAAACACATTGTCTCGCCAGTTTTGCTAAAGATACGGTTTTAGTGTTTACGCATAAATTTGTAAGCCGTAGGTTTAAATCTCGTGGTCTTATTTTCTGCATTTTCATCGTAAGGGAAGGCGCTCGTTTGCGATTTACGCGCTGAATATTGTAAGCAGAGGAGCCTTAAGGCACAGCCTCGCCTTAACACCATCGTTTGCATTGTCATTGTCATCCAGAAAAGCAGTCGTAAGAAAATGAATCTGTGGCGGCTCCGAACATTAAAAAAACTATATCTAGACTGCAAATACATCCCAATCTTACTATCAACACGTTTTAAGACCCCTCTCCTTTCCACCGGTATACAAGCTAAGAGAGAAATATTGGAAATCCCATCTGAAGTAGCCCTCGTCTCACCTTCGGAGCTGTGAGCGATGGGGATCATAATTAAAAGGGGTACAGTTACTTTCAAAATGTGTATGTGATACTTAAATTTAAATAAAATAAAAAGATAAATTATATAACACAGACTGCTATCTATGTCCATGTGTTTAAGACGTATGAATCGGTTTTAAAACAGGCACACCCCTTCTCACAAATCCGACTGGAGTCTCAGTCCGTCGTCGCGATGAATTAGGAGCTCAGATGTAGGCTAAGTGATTGCAATTTACTTATTTAAAAGAACCACTTCAAATCAAAAGGGAGACATTTTGTAATGGTAGTTATCGTATTATAGTATACGATAACTGTATACGTAGTATACGTAATTGTAGATATACAGTACATAAAGGGTATGAATAGGTGTGAGCTTTTACTGTATATTTAATATTTTATCTGACCCACTTGTAGAAACCGCCTACTCAGATTTATTTAAGTGGTCTGCCACCATAAAGACAGAAAAATATAATGACACCCTGTTACATTAACTGTAAAATAAACGCCGTAACTGCGGCCATATGAAAATTTGGATAAAGATTATACAAACATCCTAAGGAGCTCTATGACATATGAGCGTCGTAATAATGGTTGGTGACCTGACGTAACAGTGCTCCCTGAATTACGTGATCTGTATATACCCAAATACAGATATATCACATAGGGAGATGCAGTCAAACATTGCATTGCTATCGTCGTGGTGAACTATTTCTCCGCTGTTTAAAACTTGTTTGGTAAGTGTCATCAAATATGCTTGTCAATTTGTAGCGAAATCTATATACTGTATCATAATCCTTCAGCTATCTATAATGTAGTGAAACGGCTAATTAATATTGATAAATTCCCTTATTCACAGTGACTTTTGCTCAAACCCCTGTTGCATAATGGGTTAATTTTATATAAAAAAACATTTATATCATAGATATAATACAAGCTTTGAAATGAAATAGCACATTTCCAGGTTTCAGTTAAACATTTTTAAAAAAGCTCATGACTTTAAGCATTCTGAACATTGAGAATGTTATTTGGGAAACAAATGTTTATTATAATGTTTATGTTTAGGATCTGTCTCCTACTGAGTCAGCATGCAGCATTCAACACCATTAGGTTTAATATTAAAAAGTTGTATATTTCCTGAATTGTTTTTTTTTTATTCTTTTCTATTAGACCATACTAGACTGTGCAGGATATCATTTATTTGCCATTTTTGCCTTTTCCAGATACCTGGGAAACAAAGCTCATATCTCATTTGCCAATGGAGCCCAGTCCTAAGCCTGGTGCTCTGTCCCCCTCCCCGAAGGACACAGACTCGAATCGACCCGCGCCCTTAAGGCAACAGGATCTGATCTCCACGTACTGCCCGCCTCCCAAGATACAGCTTCTGAAGGACACCTTCCAAGAGAAACCGATGCAGGAAAAGGAGAAAAAAATGATCGCCATGTACAATCGGCGGCAGGAGGCAGCTCTACAGAAGATGAGAAAATGTTTCCAATATGTCAAATACGCTGCGGAGAAGAAGATGGGGAACAGCTATCGCTTCCAAGCCCAACAGGGCCCCGAGAAGAACATTGTGGGGTATGATCGGTCTTACCCCCTGAAGCCTATGGGTAACAGGAAAGTCTCCGGCCCTGGTGAGGTTCGGGCTGTGGACCGCCCGGACGCACAGAGTGATTCCTTGTTTGCCCCCACCCCGCCTCAGGATGGTCATGAGAGGCCCTGCGAGAGGCCGGGCAGGAGGGGCTCAAGAGTACGCAAACCTAAGGACAGGACTGTCCTCCCCATGGTGGCGACCCCTCCAGGGCAATGCCCTTCTCATGCCAATGGGAAGGAGCACTTTCAGTTGCAAGAGGAGCTACGAAAAGTGGCCGAGGCAGAGGCCGCGCTGAAGGAGGAGCATCGCCGGAGGGAGGCCAGCCTGCAGGATGAGATGCGCCGGAAGGAGGCCATGATGAAGGACGAGATTCGCCAGAAGGAGGCCATGATGCAGGCGAAGCTCTTCAGAGCTCAGGAGGAGCTGAGGATGGTTCCGAGAGAGATGGAAGACTCCAGAGAGGTGGCCGGAAGGGAAAATAGAGGCGAGGCAGAGCGAGCTTTGCCCCAGAGGACCATGGGCCAACCACCGCTCTAAGGCCGTGCCTCTTCTGACCTGCAGAATGGAGAAGCAAAAAGCCTTCACTCCAAGGAAAGCCCTTCCTATCAGAGGAGACAACCTTGATTATGGTTCTCCAATGGAAGATGGCGGATGCGCAGAATCGCACTTTCCCTCTGCGCTTTCCCATCAGGAGAGACGTCAAGTGAGCCCTTGCAGCCGTGGGCTAGAAGACGTCCCCTGTGGAAGGAGAAAGTATCTCAAGAAAGCAAGGCTCCCTGAAAGCGACGTGTCAGCGGCACAGGCCGCGCAGGGCCACTTCAGAAATAACACCACATGTCTGGATGAACAAACTCTGTCAGTGGAAAACAGATATTTGTCCCCTACAAGTCTGATGTGCCCTACCGCTGAGCAATTTCCATATGAGAATAGCCAGAGTGGAAACCCTCAGCTGGTGCCCTGTGAACTGTGTCACGGGAAGTTTGCTGTAGAGAGGCTGGAGAAACACAGCAAGATCTGCAAGAAGCTTCAGAATTCAAAGAGGAAGGTTTTTGACTCTTTCAAGCACAGGGCCAAGGGAACAGAACTGGAGACATACATCCATAAGAAGAAGGTTAAACCGCCAATCGTGGTAAGGGCTATCCTTAAACTCTTTCCAAGCTTCCCTTTTTTTCTCCTAGAGTCAGACTCAGCTTATAAATCAATGTAAACAATAAATAAGTGTTTTATGAAGTACTCTTCTGAAAAACTGCCGCAAAGGCACATTTGCCAGACAGAATAAATGTGTCTTAGTGACTTCTGAATTCTGTTGTAAAAATCTACATATCAAGCAAATAGCACTCACAGGAAACAAAACCATAACTACGTAAATTGTACTCTCTACCCAATGACCTGAAAGGTGGCCCCAGAAAGCTACGTTATTACTGTATTGATATTTTCTTGCCTTGTGAATGGTTTGCGACCAGACTGTGTACGCAGTGCTAGTCTGGACTTTTTCTGGAAGCTGTTTTTTTGGTTTCATTTCCTGTTCCCAGCTGAGAAAGAACAACTGGAGGCAGAAGCACGAGGATTTCATTCGGAGCATCAAACAGGCCAGGGAGGTGCAGCAGGTGATCACGCAAGGAGGGAAAGTTGTGAACCTGCCCCAGCCCCCCGCGAATCCAAACCCCGACTACGTGCCCTGCCCTCACTGCGGCCGGCGCTTTGCCCCCAGGCCGGCACAGAGGCACATCCCCAAGTGTCAGCACATCAGGAGCCGCCCTCCTCCTCCTCCTCGCAGATGAAAATTGATGTGAAGAAGAGCAAAAGAGTCATGATCTTGGCTCACGACTCACGTCCTGCTTTTTCTTTTTAGAAACACATTTAGCACAGTTCATCCGTATGATGATGAAAAAAAAATGTTACCTTATTTTAATTAAATGATTTTTTTTTGGTGGACTGGTGTTTGCGTAGCTGTGGTTATTTCAGTTTTTCTCTTATCATTCATACACCTTGACCTCCTAAAAATAATTTTTCAACCTGGAACGTACAATTAGCAGGCAATAGAACAGGTCACATTGGTCTTGGAACCATCAAAAAGCAGTATTCACACATTCTCGGCATCAATTTTCCTTAAAAACAACTGAAAAAGCAAGGTAAAGAGTGATTGATTTTTTTAATGAAAGTTTAATGTTTTAATGAAAGTTTAATGAAAGTTATTTGATAGTCACTATAATTACTAGTCACTATAATTAATGTCAAAACTCATTTGCAAATGAGCAGCCTGGGATCCAAAAGGATCAAGACAAGGATCCAAACAAAGCACTATCCCAAAGCTTGGCTTTGTACAGTATATCATACAGGGTTTGATGCAGAAGGCAGATAATCTAAGTCCATGCAATAATTGCTAAGGGAAAGTGACTTTGAGTTTTTGGAGGGAAGTCACTCAACACGGAGCTGTGTTAGTGAAATGATTGTTCTGATGTACGGCTGATGTCCAAACACTGAAAACATGATTGTGTATGGAATTGCACTCCCGAGCTCCATTGGGTATGGTTAAAATAACTTTTTATAGTTCATCACATTCAAAGTGTGTGTACTTGATGAAAGTGTAACACGCATTTGGAGGAGTTATTCAGGATTTTCTTTCATTCAACTATTTCAAGACCCATTATTTTCAGATGTTGTAGTATACGTGAATAATGAAAGGCCTTCATATTACACAATGTAGGAATGACTTCGCAGGTGTGAAGAATAAAAGATTAATTCAGCTCACTTTGGGGAGTTTCACAATGGCCCTCCTTATAGAAATGTGGGTTTGATTAAAGGAGTGAAGAAAAAGCACTGAATAATATTTGCTTCTGTAAACGTAATCATCTCAAAATATGGTTGAAGAAATTGAAGAAGGTTAAACATAATCCAAAACGTATAAGGTCAATTTAAGTACAACCAGAATTCTAGTGTTTATGCAATGCATCTGTGGGTTGATATGAAATATGGCCATACTTAAACTAAACGAGGTTATCGAGAGCATATTCCGAGTACGGCTTTGGCCAGTTGTACTGTGAACTGCGAGGACCGTATCTTATCCTGAACTGGCTGTGCGAATACCGTCCTCTGCTGGCAGAAGGAATAGATTACAACGGCACTGTATTGGCGATTAGTCCTATTGCTAGAATATTGAAACAACAAGGAGTCCGCGGAGTCAAGCAATGCTGAATAAACAAGTACCTGAAATTCAATAGGATTTTGTGTATTGATTACAAATAGGTGTGGAATTCTCATGTACAGTGGTATTCATGGATTCCTTACACAAGCAGCAGTTGTTATGATGCTTTCGTAATCTGAATATAAATCTGTTATCTACTTAAAACTGTAATTATTGAATAGATTAATGTCTTTGAAATGCTTCATTAACTGGGCAGTTTCCATGTTTGGAAATGTTTTTATTTTGATTGCTGATTGCTAGATACTGTATGTTTAATAGGCATGCTGTTAATATTTTCTACAAGAGCCAAATAAGACAGTTATGCTGTAGTAAGTTCTATATAAGTTATATAACATAAGTTATATTTTGTTCTGAGGTCAATTTGAATCTCATACTAAATTACTGGTGTCCTTTTATCTGAGAAACACTACCTGATTGATCACCTGATGCCTAGAAATTAGCATGCACAGTAGCCCAGCGTTTAGCATTGCTAGCTCACAGTGCTGAGGCCCTGGGTACACTTCTGGACCTGGGGTGCTATCTGTATGGAGCTTGTATGTTCTCCCCATGTTTGCATGAGTTTGCTTTGGGTGCTCCGGCTTCCTCCCACAGTTCAAAGAACTACTGGTAGGTTAATTGGCTTCTGGGATAATTGGTGAGTGTCTGTGTCTTCCCTGCATTGGACTACCATCCAGTCCCAGGTATCTCCTGCTTATTACTTTCTGAGGCTCTGGCTCCCCCGTGCCCCGCGACCCCCTGACCACCTGACCCTGAATTGGATGAAGCGGTTAGAAAATGGGTGGTTTCTGTTATGCTCTGGTCATGCTCTGCCATAGCAACAACTTGTAAAAAATGCAGATGCTAGGATTTAACTCAAAGAAGGAGCTCAGATCACTGTGTTGGCATCACTGTACAGGTGTCCGGTTTGTTTTAGAACATGTGCTAAAATCTTATTTACTAACTTCTAGACTTTTTACCCCCCATATCAGTCTGCAGGTGCACAGTGGTCTGTGGACACCCTCCTTGCTCTGTCGTAAAACAGGAAATAAAAAGCAACTGGTTTTGACTTTAATGCACTGAGACTGTGGAACTCACAGAACTCTCTTGTCAGAAAGGCAGCTTCTAACAGCTTTTAAGTGAAGACTAAGAACACTTTTCTATTTTATTAAAATAGATTATATATGTTTTGTTTAAATATATGTTATAAATGTTAAAACGACAGCTCGTATAAGCTTGTATTTTTACCTTTCGATCATTTTTAGAATTGCTTTGAGTTGCTTTTACCATGATAAACAGTACAAAATATGAGGTGTTGAACTTGTCTAAAGTTTTAAAGCGCTTTATGACGTAAAGTGTGATGACAGTCCTTGGCGGTCTATGTAACAATTCTTCTTGAAGTAGGTCATCGGGCCAACAGTATACAAACATTACAGCTCAAGTGCTTTTGTATCTGAACGCTTTTAGGTAAGTTATTTAGCAGCTGCGGTATTAATAATGATTTTAATGGCAAATTCAATTGCAGGTAAAATAAAAATGGCGGATAACTTTCTTTCTAGCTTCGTGAAGCGGTCGCGCTATATTATACATATATACCATAATAAGAAACATAATATGTACAGTAGAATTTTTCACTTTAAGCTGGCATTATCCAGAACCGGGTCAGGGCCCGGACCCGGACCGTGCAGTGTGGTCCGCCGGCCTTCTAAAGATGTTTAGGAGATCGAGGCGCCCTTGGATTTGATTAGAAACTTGCATAATTTCTTAACTTGACCCCATTATCTTAAAAAAAACGGCCAGGCCAAGACCAAAGCATGAAGGCTGCGAGGATCGGGGGACTTTCATTTTTGGTCACAGCGTACAGTAGTAGATCAGTAACCTCTGTTTATCGTGATAACCTTTAATTATTTTCCAGTACTTTTTTAAATGATAAAACACATTGTCTCGCCAGTTTTGCTAAAGATACGGTTTTAGTGTTTACGCATAAATTTGTAAGCCGTAGGTTTAAATCTCGTGGTCTTATTTTCTGCATTTTCATCGTAAGGGAAGGCGCTCGTTTGCGATTTACGCGCTGAATATTGTAAGCAGAGGAGCCTTAAGGCACAGCCTCGCCTTAACACCATCGTTTGCATTGTCATTGTCATCCAGAAAAGCAGTCGTAAGAAAATGAATCTGTGGCGGCTCCGAACATTAAAAAAACTATCAACACGTTTTAAGACCCCTCTCCTTTCCACCGGTATACAAGCTAAGAGAGAAATATTGGAAATCCCATCTGAAGTAGCCCTCGTCTCACCTTCGGAGCTGTGAGCGATGGGGATCATAATTAAAAGGGGTACAGTTACTTTGAAAATGTGTATGTGATACTTAAATTTAAATAAAATAAAAAGATAAATTATATAACAAAGACTGCTATCTATGTCCATGTGTTTAAGACGTATGAATCGGTTTTAAAACAGGCACACCCCTTTACTTCTCACAAATCCAACTGGAGTCTCAGTCCGTCGTCGCGATGAATTAGGAGCTCAGATGTAGGCTAAGTGATTGCAATTTACTTATTTAAAAGAACCACTTCAAATCAAAAGGGATACATTTTGTAATGGTAGTTATCGTATTATAGTATACGATAACTGTATACGTAGTATACGTAATTGTAGATATACAGTACATAAAGGGTATGAATAGGTGTGAGCTTTTACTGTATATTTAATATTTTATCTGACCCACTTGTAGAAACCGCCTACTCAGATTTATTTAAGTGGTCTGCCACCATAAAGACAGAAAAATATAATGACACCCTGTTACATTAACTGTAAAATAAACGCCGTAACTGCGGCCATATGAAAATTTGGATAAAGATTATACAAACATCCTAAGGAGCTCTATGACATATGAGCGTCGTAATAATGGTTGGTGACCTGACGTAACAGTGCTCCCTGAATTACGTGATCTGTATATACCCAAATACAGATATATCACATAGGGAGATGCAGTCAAACATTGCATTGCTATCGTCGTGGTGAACTATTTCTCCGCTGTTTAAAACTTGTTTGGTAAGTGTCATCAAATATGCTTGTCAATTTGTAGCGAAATCGATATACTGTATCATAATCCTTCAGCTATCTATAATGTAGTGAAACGGCTAATTAATATTGATAAATTCCCTTATTCACAGTGACTTTTGCTCAAACCCCTGTTGCATAATGGGTTAATTTTATATAAAAAAACATTTATATCATAGATATAATACAAGCTTGAAATGAAATAGCACATTTCCAGGTTTCAGTTAAACATTTTTAAAAAAGCTCATGACTTTAAGCATTCTGAACATTGAGAATGTTATTTGGGAAACAAATGTTTATTATAATGTTTATGTTTAGGATCTGTCTCCTACTGAGTCAGCATGCAGCATTCAACACCATTAGGTTTAATATTAAAAAGTTGTGTATTTCCTGAATTGTTTTTTTTTATTCTTTTCTATTAGACCATACTAGACTGTGCAGGATATCATTTATTTGCCATTTTTGCCTTTTCCAGATACCTGGGAAACAAAGCTCGTATCTCATTTGCCAATGGAGCCCAGTCCTAAGCCTGGTGCTCTGTCCCCCTCCCCGAAGGACACAGACTCGAATCGACCCGCGCCCTTAAGGCAACAGGATCTGATCTCCACGTACTGCCCGCCTCCCAAGATACAGCTTCTGAAGGACACCTTCCAAGAGAAACTGATGCTGGAAAAGGAGAAAAAAATGATCGCCATGTACAATCGGCGGCAGGAGGCAGCTCTACAGAAGATGAGAAAATGTTTCCAATATGTCAAATACGCTGCGGAGAAGAAGATGGGGAACAGCTATCGCTTCCAAGCCCAACAGGGCCCCGAGAAGAACATTGTGGGGTATGATCGGTCTTACCCCCTGAAGCCTATGGGTAACAGGAAAGTCTCCGGCCCTGGTGAGGTTCGGGCTGTGGACCGCCCGGACGCACAGAGTGATTCCTTGTTTGCCCCCACCCCGCCTCAGGATGGTCATGAGAGGCCCTGCGAGAGGCCGGGCAGGAGGGGCTCAAGAGTACGCAAACCTAAGGACAGGACTGTCCTCCCCATGGTGGCGACCCCTCCAGGGCAATGCCCTTCTCATGCCAATGGGAAGGAGCACTTTCAGTTGCAAGAGGAGCTACGAAAAGTGGCCGAGGCAGAGGCCGCGCTGAAGGAGGAGCATCGCCGGAGGCAGGCCAGCCTGCAGGATGAGATGCGCCGGAAGGAGGCATTGATGAAGGACGAGATTCGCCAGAAGGAGGCCATGATGCAGGCGAAGCTCTTCAGAGCTCAGGAGGAGCTGAGGATGGTTCCGAGAGAGATGGAAGACTCCAGAGAGGTGGCCGGAAGGGAAAATAGAGGCGAGGCAGAGCGAGCTTTGCCCCAGAGGACCATGGGCCAACCACCGCTCTAAGGCCGTGCCTCTTCTGACCTGCAGAATGGAGAAGCAAAAAGCCTTCACTCCAAGGAAAGCCCTTCCTATCAGAGGAGACAACCTTGATTATGGTTCTCCAATGGAAGATGGCGGATGCGCAGAATCGCACTTTCCCTCTGCGCTTTCCCATCAGGAGAGACGTCAAGTGAGCCCTTGCAGCCGTGGGCTAGAAGACGTCCCCTGTGGAAGGAGAAAGTATCTCAAGAAAGCAAGGCTCCCTGAAAGCGACGTGTCAGCGGCACAGGCCGCGCAGGGCCACTTCAGAAATAACACCACATGTCTGGATGAACAAACTCTGTCAGTGGAAAACAGATATTTGTCCCCTACAAGTCTGATGTGCCCTACCGCTGAGCAATTTCCATATGAGAATAGCCAGAGTGGAAACCCTCAGCTGGTGCCCTGTGAACTGTGTCACGGGAAGTTTGCTGTAGAGAGGCTGGAGAAACACAGCAAGATCTGCAAGAAGCTTCAGAATTCAAAGAGGAAGGTTTTTGACTCTTTCAAGCACAGGGCCAAGGGAACAGAACTGGAGACATACATCCATAAGAAGAAGGTTAGACCGCCAATCGTGGTAAGGGCTATCCTTAAACTCTTTCCAAGCTTCCCTTTTTTTCTCCTAGAGTCAGACTCAGCTTATAAATCAATGTAAACAATAAATAAGTGTTTTATGAAGTACTCTTCTGAAAAACTGCCGCAAAGGCACATTTGCCAGACAGAATAAATGTGTCTTAGTGACTTCTGAATTCTGTTGTAAAAATCTACATATCAAGCAAATAGCACTCACAGGAAACAAAACCATAACTACGTAAATTGTACTCTCTACCCAATGACCTGAAAGGTGGCCCCAGAAAGCTACGTTATTACTGTATTGATATTTTCTTGCCTTGTGAATGGTTTGCGACCAGACTGTGTACGCAGTGCTAGTCTGGACTTTTTCTGGAAGCTGTTTTTTTGGTTTCATTTCCTGTTCCCAGCTGAGAAAGAACAACTGGAGGCAGAAGCACGAGGATTTCATTCGGAGCATCAAACAGGCCAGGGAGGTGCAGCAGGTGATCACGCAAGGAGGGAAAGTTGTGAACCTGCCCCAGCCCCCCGCGAATCCAAACCCCGACTACGTGCCCTGCCCTCACTGCGGCCGGCGCTTTGCCCCCAGGCCGGCACAGAGGCACATCCCCAAGTGTCAGCACATCAGGAGCCGCCCTCCTCCTCCTCCTCGCAGATGAAAATTGATGTGAAGAAGAGCAAAAGAGCATGATCTTGGCTCACGACTCACGTCCTGCTTTTTCTTTTTAGAAACACATTTAGCACAGTTCACCCGTATGATGATGAAAAAAAAATGTTACCTTATTTTAATTAAATGATTTTTTTTTGGTGGACTGGTGTTTGCTTAGCTGTGGTTATTTCAGTTTTTCTCTTATCATTCATACACCTTGACCTCCTAAAAATAATTTTTCAACCTGGAACGTACAATTAGCAGGCAATAGAACAGGTCACATTGGTCTTGGAACCATCAAAAAGCAGTATTCACACATTCTCGGCATCAATTTTCCTTAAAAACAACTGAAAAAGCAAGGTAAAGAGTGATTGATTTTTTTAATGAAAGTTATTTGATTTAATTTATTTAATTTTCATAATATTTGAAATATGTTGGGATTAATGTGACTCAATATTATCTGCAGCTCTTACACTCCAGGCACCTGATAAAGTGGAACGCAGTGTCTTTGCCTTACATGGCGCTCAGCTCTTCCTCAATCCCAGCAGAAGCACCAGCAGAAGCAGCAGCCTCCGGGTCCTGCCTCATGCACAGCTTAAAATGCAACACCAAGTAATACAACAAACAACAGGGAAAACCATTCACGATCAGACACATCCGTTGATTGCTGGCTCTCAGTAAAGGGACATTGCATCATTACATCACAAAATAGATTACATTTCAAGGTTAAAGAATTACCATGTTCTGCGATTCAGAACGAGGCAGCAAAACTTCCTATAATCTGTTGTGGCCCTATGACATTGTAAAGGAGCAGGCTTGTGAATACATCTCGTTTAATCCAATGGAAATATAAAATTCATGATTTTGTGCTCAATTTTGAGTTTGTAAAGTTTTTCTATAATGTCAATGATTTTATTTTGTGACTGAAATTAAATAATTTTGTGTCTGCAAAATTGGGACTGTAGTTCCACCTTAACCTACTAGTACTGTATGTCTTTGGACTGTGGGAAGAAACTGGAGCACCTGGAAGAAATCCACACAAATGAAGGGAGAACATACAATTCCATCCAGACTGCACCCCAGGAATTGAACCCAGGACCCCAGCTCTGTGAACCACAGTGCCAGCTCATTGCTATAGTCACTATAATTAATGTCAAAACTCATTTGCAAATGAGCAGCCTGGGATCCAAAAGGATCAAGACAAGGATCCAAACAAAGCACTATCCCAAAGCTTGGCTTTGTACCGTATATAATACAGGGCTTGATGCAGAAGGCAGATAATCAAAGTCCATGCAATAATTGCTAAGGGAAAGTGACTTTGTGTTCTTGGAGGGAAGTCACTCAACACGGAGCTGTGTTAGTGAAATGATTGTTCTGATGTACGGCTGATGTCCAAACACTGAAAACATGATTGTGTATGCAATCGCACTCCTGAGCTCCATTGGGTATGGTTAAAATAACTTTTTATAGTTCATCACATTCAAAGTGTGTGTACTTGATGAAAGTGTAACACGCATTTGGAGGAGTTATTCAGGATTTTCTTTCATTCAACTATTTCAAGACCCATTATTTTCAGATGTTGTAGTATACGTGAATAATGAAAGGCCTTCATATTACACAATGTAGGAATGACTTCGCAGGTGTGAAGAATAAAAGATTAATTCAGCTCACTTTGGGGAGTTTCACAATGGCCCTCCTTATAGAAATGTGGGTTTGATTAAAGGAGTGAAGAAAAAGCACTGAATAATATTTGCTTCTGTAAACGTAATCATCTCAAAATATGGTTGAAGAAATTGAAGAAGGTTAAACATAATCCAAAACGTATAAGGTCAATTTAAGTACAACCAGAATTCTAGTGTTTATGCAATGCATCTGTGGGTTGATATGAAATATGGCCGTACTTAAACTAAACGAGGTTATCGAGAGCATATTCCGAGTACGGCTTTGGCCAGTTGTACTGTGAACTGCGAGGACCGTATCTTATCCTGAACGGGCTGTGTGAATACCGTCCTCTGCTGGCAGAAGGAATAGATTACAACGGCACTGTACTGGCGATTAGTCCTATTGCTAGAATATTGAAACAACAAGGAGTCCGCGGAGTCAAGCAATGCTGAATAAACAAGTTCCTGAAATTCAATAGGATTTTGTGTATTGATTACAAATAGGTGTGGAATTCTCATGTACAGTGGTATTCATGGATTCCTTACACAAGCAGCAGTTGTTATGATGCTTTCGTAATCTGAATATAAATCTGTTATCTACTTAAAACTGTAATTATTGAATAGATTAATGTCTTTGAAATGCTTCATTAACTGGGCAGTTTCCATGTTTGGAAATGTTTTTATTTTGATTGCTGATTGCTAGATACTGTATGTTTAATAGGCATGCTGTTAATATTTTCTACAAGAGCCAAATAAGACAGTTATGCTGTAGTAAGTTCTATATAAGTTATATAACATAAGTTATATTTTGTTCTGAGGTCAATTTGAATCTCATACTAAATAACTGGTGTCCTTTTATCTGAGAAACACTACCTGATTGATCACCTGATGCCTAGAAATTAGCATGCACAGTAGCCCAGCGTTTAGCATTGCTAGCTCACAGTGCTGAGGCCCTGGGTACAGTTCTGGACCTGGGGTGCTATCTGTATGGAGCTTGTATGTTCTCCCCATGTTTGCATGAGTTTGCTTTGGGTGCTCCGGCTTCCTCCCACAGTTCAAAGAACTACTGGTAGGTTAATTGGCTTCTGGGATAATTGGTGAGTGTCTGTGTCTTCCCTGCATTGGACTACCATCCAGTCCCAGGTATCTCCTGCTTATTACTTTCTGAGGCTCTGGCTCCCCCGTGACCCCCCGACCCCCTGACCCCCTGACCCTGAATTGGATGAAGCGGTTAGAAAATGGGTGGTTTCTGTTATGCTCTGGTCATGCTCTGCCATAGCAACAACTTGTAAAAAATGCAGATGCTAGGATTTAACTCAAAGAAGGAGCTCAGATCACTGTGTTGGCATCACTGTACAGGTGTCCGGTGTGTTTTAGAACATATGTTAAAATCTTATTTACTAACTTCTAGACTTTTTACCCCCCATATCAGTCTGCAGGTGCACAGTGGTCTGTGGACACCCTCCTTGCTCTGTCGTAAAACAGGAAATAAAAAGCAACTGGTTTTGACTTTAATGCACTGAGACTGTGGAACTCACAGAACTCTCTTGTCAGAAAGGCAGCTTCTAACAGCTTTTAAGTGAAGACTAAGAACACTTTTCTATTTTATTAAAATAGATTATATATGTTTTGTTTAAATATATGTTATAAATGTTAAAACGACAGCTCGTATAAGCTTGTATTTTTACCTTTCGATCATTTTTAGAATTGCTTTGAGTTGCTTTTACCATGATAAACAGTACAAAATATGAGGTGTTGAACTTGTCTAAAGTTTTAAAGCGCTTTATGACGTAAAGTGTGATGACAGTCCTTGGCGGTCTATGTAACAATTCTTCTTGAAGTAGGTCATCGGGCCAACAGTATACAAACATTACAGCTCAAGTGCTTTTGTATCTGAACGCTTTTAGGTAAGTTATTTAGCAGCTGCGGTATTAATAATGATTTTAATGGCAAATTCAATTGCAGGTAAAATAAAAATGGCGGATAACTTTCTTTCTAGCTTCGTGAAGCGGTCGCGCTATATTATACATATATACCATAATAAGAAACATAATATGTACAGTAGAATTTTTCACTTTAAGCTGGCATTATCCAGAACCGGGTCAGGGAACGGACCCGGACCGTGCAGTGTGGTCCGTCGGCCTTCTAAAGATGTTTAGGAGATCGAGGCGCCCTTGGATTTGATTAGAAACTTGCATAATTTCTTAACTTGACCCCATTATCTTAAAAAAAACGGCCAGGCCAAGACCAAAGCATGAAGGCTGCGAGGATCGGGGGACTCTCATTTTTGGTCACAGCGTACAGTAGTAGATCAGTAACCTCTGTTTATCGTGATAACCTTTAATTATTTTCCAGTACTTTTTTAAATGATAAAACACATTGTCTCGCCAGTTTTGCTAAAGATACGGTTTTAGTGTTTACGCATAAATTTGTAAGCCGTAGGTTTAAATCTCGTGGTCTTATTTTCTGCATTTTCATCGTAAGGGAAGGCGCTCGTTTGCGATTTACGCGCTGAATATTGTAAGCAGAGGAGCCTTAAGGCACAGCCTCGCCTTAACACCATCGTTTGCATTGTCATTGTCATCCAGAAAAGCAGTCGTAAGAAAATGAATCTGTGGCGGCTCCGAACATTAAAAAAACTATATCTAGACTGCAAATACATCCCAATCTTACTATCAACACGTTTTAAGACCCCTCTCCTTTCCACCGGTATACAAGCTAAGAGAGAAATATTGGAAATCCCATCTGAAGTAGCCCTCGTCTCACCTTCGGAGCTGTGAGCGATGGGGATCATAATTAAAAGGGGTACAGTTACTTTGAAAATGTGTATGTGATACTTAAATTTAAATAAAATAAAAAGATAAATTATATAACACAGACTGCTATCTATGTCCATGTGTTTAAGACGTATGAATCGGTTTTAAAACAGGCACACCCCTTCTCACAAATCCGACTGGAGTCTCAGTCCGTCGTCGCGATGAATTAGGAGCTCAGATGTAGGCTAAGTGATTGCAATTTACTTATTTAAAAGAACCACTTCAAATCAAAAGGGAGACATTTTGTAATGGTAGTTATCGTATTATAGTATACGATAACTGTATACGTAGTATACGTAATTGTAGATATACAGTACATAAAGGGTATGAATAGGTGTGAGCTTTTACTGTATATTTAATATTTTATCTGACCCACTTGTAGAAACCGCCTACTCAGATTTATTTAAGTGGTCTGCCACCATAAAGACAGAAAAATATAATGACACCCTGTTACATTAACTGTAAAATAAACGCCGTAACTGCGGCCATATGAAAATTTGGATAAAGATTATACAAACATCCTAAGGAGCTCTATGACATATGAGCGTCGTAATAATGGTTGGTGACCTGACGTAACAGTGCTCCCTGAATTACGTGATCTGTATATACCCAAATACAGATATATCACATAGGGAGATGCAGTCAAACATTGCATTGCTATCGTCGTGGTGAACTATTTCTCCGCTGTTTAAAACTTGTTTGGTAAGTGTCATCAAATATGCTTGTCAATTTGTAGCGAAATCTATATACTGTATCATAATCCTTCAGCTATCTATAATGTAGTGAAACGGCTAATTAATATTGATAAATTCCCTTATTCACAGTGACTTTTGCTCAAACCCCTGTTGCATAATGGGTTAATTTTATATAAAAAAACATTTATATCATAGATATAATACAAGCTTTGAAATGAAATAGCACATTTCCAGGTTTCAGTTAAACATTTTTAAAAAAGCTCATGACTTTAAGCATTCTGAACATTGAGAATGTTATTTGGGAAACAAATGTTTATTATAATGTTTATGTTTAGGATCTGTCTCCTACTGAGTCAGCATGCAGCATTCAACACCATTAGGTTTAATATTAAAAAGTTGTATATTTCCTGAATTGTTTTTTTTTTATTCTTTTCTATTAGACCATACTAGACTGTGCAGGATATCATTTATTTGCCATTTTTGCCTTTTCCAGATACCTGGGAAACAAAGCTCATATCTCATTTGCCAATGGAGCCCAGTCCTAAGCCTGGTGCTCTGTCCCCCTCCCCGAAGGACACAGACTCGAATCGACCCGCGCCCTTAAGGCAACAGGATCTGATCTCCACGTACTGCCCGCCTCCCAAGATACAGCTTCTGAAGGACACCTTCCAAGAGAAACCGATGCAGGAAAAGGAGAAAAAAATGATCGCCATGTACAATCGGCGGCAGGAGGCAGCTCTACAGAAGATGAGAAAATGTTTCCAATATGTCAAATACGCTGCGGAGAAGAAGATGGGGAACAGCTATCGCTTCCAAGCCCAACAGGGCCCCGAGAAGAACATTGTGGGGTATGATCGGTCTTACCCCCTGAAGCCTATGGGTAACAGGAAAGTCTCCGGCCCTGGTGAGGTTCGGGCTGTGGACCGCCCGGACGCACAGAGTGATTCCTTGTTTGCCCCCACCCCGCCTCAGGATGGTCATGAGAGGCCCTGCGAGAGGCCGGGCAGGAGGGGCTCAAGAGTACGCAAACCTAAGGACAGGACTGTCCTCCCCATGGTGGCGACCCCTCCAGGGCAATGCCCTTCTCATGCCAATGGGAAGGAGCACTTTCAGTTGCAAGAGGAGCTACGAAAAGTGGCCGAGGCAGAGGCCGCGCTGAAGGAGGAGCATCGCCGGAGGGAGGCCAGCCTGCAGGATGAGATGCGCCGGAAGGAGGCCATGATGAAGGACGAGATTCGCCAGAAGGAGGCCATGATGCAGGCGAAGCTCTTCAGAGCTCAGGAGGAGCTGAGGATGGTTCCGAGAGAGATGGAAGACTCCAGAGAGGTGGCCGGAAGGGAAAATAGAGGCGAGGCAGAGCGAGCTTTGCCCCAGAGGACCATGGGCCAACCACCGCTCTAAGGCCGTGCCTCTTCTGACCTGCAGAATGGAGAAGCAAAAAGCCTTCACTCCAAGGAAAGCCCTTCCTATCAGAGGAGACAACCTTGATTATGGTTCTCCAATGGAAGATGGCGGATGCGCAGAATCGCACTTTCCCTCTGCGCTTTCCCATCAGGAGAGACGTCAAGTGAGCCCTTGCAGCCGTGGGCTAGAAGACGTCCCCTGTGGAAGGAGAAAGTATCTCAAGAAAGCAAGGCTCCCTGAAAGCGACGTGTCAGCGGCACAGGCCGCGCAGGGCCACTTCAGAAATAACACCACATGTCTGGATGAACAAACTCTGTCAGTGGAAAACAGATATTTGTCCCCTACAAGTCTGATGTGCCCTACCGCTGAGCAATTTCCATATGAGAATAGCCAGAGTGGAAACCCTCAGCTGGTGCCCTGTGAACTGTGTCACGGGAAGTTTGCTGTAGAGAGGCTGGAGAAACACAGCAAGATCTGCAAGAAGCTTCAGAATTCAAAGAGGAAGGTTTTTGACTCTTTCAAGCACAGGGCCAAGGGAACAGAACTGGAGACATACATCCATAAGAAGAAGGTTAAACCGCCAATCGTGGTAAGGGCTATCCTTAAACTCTTTCCAAGCTTCCCTTTTTTTCTCCTAGAGTCAGACTCAGCTTATAAATCAATGTAAACAATAAATAAGTGTTTTATGAAGTACTCTTCTGAAAAACTGCCGCAAAGGCACATTTGCCAGACAGAATAAATGTGTCTTAGTGACTTCTGAATTCTGTTGTAAAAATCTACATATCAAGCAAATAGCACTCACAGGAAACAAAACCATAACTACGTAAATTGTACTCTCTACCCAATGACCTGAAAGGTGGCCCCAGAAAGCTACGTTATTACTGTATTGATATTTTCTTGCCTTGTGAATGGTTTGCGACCAGACTGTGTACGCAGTGCTAGTCTGGACTTTTTCTGGAAGCTGTTTTTTTGGTTTCATTTCCTGTTCCCAGCTGAGAAAGAACAACTGGAGGCAGAAGCACGAGGATTTCATTCGGAGCATCAAACAGGCCAGGGAGGTGCAGCAGGTGATCACGCAAGGAGGGAAAGTTGTGAACCTGCCCCAGCCCCCCGCGAATCCAAACCCCGACTACGTGCCCTGCCCTCACTGCGGCCGGCGCTTTGCCCCCAGGCCGGCACAGAGGCACATCCCCAAGTGTCAGCACATCAGGAGCCGCCCTCCTCCTCCTCCTCGCAGATGAAAATTGATGTGAAGAAGAGCAAAAGAGTCATGATCTTGGCTCACGACTCACGTCCTGCTTTTTCTTTTTAGAAACACATTAAGCACAGTTCACCCGTATGATGATGAAAAAAAAATGTTACCTTATTTTAATTAAATGATTTTTTTTTGGTGGACTGGTGTTTGCGTAGCTGTGGTTATTTCAGTTTTTCTCTTATCATTCATACACCTTGACCTCCTAAAAATAATTTTTCAACCTGGAACGTACAATTAGCAGGCAATAGAACAGGTCACATTGGTCTTGGAACCATCAAAAAGCAGTATTCACACATTCTCGGCATCAATTTTCCTTAAAAACAACTGAAAAAGCAAGGTAAAGAGTGATTGATTTTTTTAATGAAAGTTTAATGTTTTAATGAAAGTTTAATGAAAGTTATTTGATAGTCACTATAATTACTAGTCACTATAATTAATGTCAAAACTCATTTGCAAATGAGCAGCCTGGGATCCAAAAGGATCAAGACAAGGATCCAAACAAAGCACTATCCCAAAGCTTGGCTTTGTACAGTATATCATACAGGGTTTGATGCAGAAGGCAGATAATCTAAGTCCATGCAATAATTGCTAAGGGAAAGTGACTTTGAGTTTTTGGAGGGAAGTCACTCAACACGGAGCTGTGTTAGTGAAATGATTGTTCTGATGTACGGCTGATGTCCAAACACTGAAAACATGATTGTGTATGGAATTGCACTCCCGAGCTCCATTGGGTATGGTTAAAATAACTTTTTATAGTTCATCACATTCAAAGTGTGTGTACTTGATGAAAGTGTAACACGCATTTGGAGGAGTTATTCAGGATTTTCTTTCATTCAACTATTTCAAGACCCATTATTTTCAGATGTTGTAGTATACGTGAATAATGAAAGGCCTTCATATTACACAATGTAGGAATGACTTCGCAGGTGTGAAGAATAAAAGATTAATTCAGCTCACTTTGGGGAGTTTCACAATGGCCCTCCTTATAGAAATGTGGGTTTGATTAAAGGAGTGAAGAAAAAGCACTGAATAATATTTGCTTCTGTAAACGTAATCATCTCAAAATATGGTTGAAGAAATTGAAGAAGGTTAAACATAATCCAAAACGTATAAGGTCAATTTAAGTACAACCAGAATTCTAGTGTTTATGCAATGCATCTGTGGGTTGATATGAAATATGGCCATACTTAAACTAAACGAGGTTATCGAGAGCATATTCCGAGTACGGCTTTGGCCAGTTGTACTGTGAACTGCGAGGACCGTATCTTATCCTGAACTGGCTGTGCGAATACCGTCCTCTGCTGGCAGAAGGAATAGATTACAACGGCACTGTATTGGCGATTAGTCCTATTGCTAGAATATTGAAACAACAAGGAGTCCGCGGAGTCAAGCAATGCTGAATAAACAAGTACCTGAAATTCAATAGGATTTTGTGTATTGATTACAAATAGGTGTGGAATTCTCATGTACAGTGGTATTCATGGATTCCTTACACAAGCAGCAGTTGTTATGATGCTTTCGTAATCTGAATATAAATCTGTTATCTACTTAAAACTGTAATTATTGAATAGATTAATGTCTTTGAAATGCTTCATTAACTGGGCAGTTTCCATGTTTGGAAATGTTTTTATTTTGATTGCTGATTGCTAGATACTGTATGTTTAATAGGCATGCTGTTAATATTTTCTACAAGAGCCAAATAAGACAGTTATGCTGTAGTAAGTTCTATATAAGTTATATAACATAAGTTATATTTTGTTCTGAGGTCAATTTGAATCTCATACTAAATTACTGGTGTCCTTTTATCTGAGAAACACTACCTGATTGATCACCTGATGCCTAGAAATTAGCATGCACAGTAGCCCAGCGTTTAGCATTGCTAGCTCACAGTGCTGAGGCCCTGGGTACACTTCTGGACCTGGGGTGCTATCTGTATGGAGCTTGTATGTTCTCCCCATGTTTGCATGAGTTTGCTTTGGGTGCTCCGGCTTCCTCCCACAGTTCAAAGAACTACTGGTAGGTTAATTGGCTTCTGGGATAATTGGTGAGTGTCTGTGTCTTCCCTGCATTGGACTACCATCCAGTCCCAGGTATCTCCTGCTTATTACTTTCTGAGGCTCTGGCTCCCCCGTGCCCCGCAACCCCCTGACCACCTGACCCTGAATTGGATGAAGCGGTTAGAAAATGGGTGGTTTCTGTTATGCTCTGGTCATGCTCTGCCATAGCAACAACTTGTAAAAAATGCAGATGCTAGGATTTAACTCAAAGAAGGAGCTCAGATCACTGTGTTGGCATCACTGTACAGGTGTCCGGTTTGTTTTAGAACATGTGCTAAAATCTTATTTACTAACTTCTAGACTTTTTACCCCCCATATCAGTCTGCAGGTGCACAGTGGTCTGTGGACACCCTCCTTGCTCTGTCGTAAAACAGGAAATAAAAAGCAACTGGTTTTGACTTTAATGCACTGAGACTGTGGAACTCACAGAACTCTCTTGTCAGAAAGGCAGCTTCTAACAGCTTTTAAGTGAAGACTAAGAACACTTTTCTATTTTATTAAAATAGATTATATATGTTTTGTTTAAATATATGTTATAAATGTTAAAACGACAGCTCGTATAAGCTTGTATTTTTACCTTTCGATCATTTTTAGAATTGCTTTGAGTTGCTTTTACCATGATAAACAGTACAAAATATGAGGTGTTGAACTTGTCTAAAGTTTTAAAGCGCTTTATGACGTAAAGTGTGATGACAGTCCTTGGCGGTCTATGTAACAATTCTTCTTGAAGTAGGTCATCGGGCCAACAGTATACAAACATTACAGCTCAAGTGCTTTTGTATCTGAACGCTTTTAGGTAAGTTATTTAGCAGCTGCGGTATTAATAATGATTTTAATGGCAAATTCAATTGCAGGTAAAATAAAAATGGCGGATAACTTTCTTTCTAGCTTCGTGAAGCGGTCGCGCTATATTATACATATATACCATAATAAGAAACATAATATGTACAGTAGAATTTTTCACTTTAAGCTGGCATTATCCAGAACCGGGTCAGGGCCCGGACCCGGACCGTGCAGTGTGGTCCGCCGGCCTTCTAAAGATGTTTAGGAGATCGAGGCGCCCTTGGATTTGATTAGAAACTTGCATAATTTCTTAACTTGACCCCATTATCTTAAAAAAAACGGCCAGGCCAAGACCAAAGCATGAAGGCTGCGAGGATCGGGGGACTTTCATTTTTGGTCACAGCGTACAGTAGTAGATCAGTAACCTCTGTTTATCGTGATAACCTTTAATTATTTTCCAGTACTTTTTTAAATGATAAAACACATTGTCTCGCCAGTTTTGCTAAAGATACGGTTTTAGTGTTTACGCATAAATTTGTAAGCCGTAGGTTTAAATCTCGTGGTCTTATTTTCTGCATTTTCATCGTAAGGGAAGGCGCTCGTTTGCGATTTACGCGCTGAATATTGTAAGCAGAGGAGCCTTAAGGCACAGCCTCGCCTTAACACCATCGTTTGCATTGTCATTGTCATCCAGAAAAGCAGTCGTAAGAAAATGAATCTGTGGCGGCTCCGAACATTAAAAAAACTATCAACACGTTTTAAGACCCCTCTCCTTTCCACCGGTATACAAGCTAAGAGAGAAATATTGGAAATCCCATCTGAAGTAGCCCTCGTCTCACCTTCGGAGCTGTGAGCGATGGGGATCATAATTAAAAGGGGTACAGTTACTTTGAAAATGTGTATGTGATACTTAAATTTAAATAAAATAAAAAGATAAATTATATAACAAAGACTGCTATCTATGTCCATGTGTTTAAGACGTATGAATCGGTTTTAAAACAGGCACACCCCTTTACTTCTCACAAATCCAACTGGAGTCTCAGTCCGTCGTCGCGATGAATTAGGAGCTCAGATGTAGGCTAAGTGATTGCAATTTACTTATTTAAAAGAACCACTTCAAATCAAAAGGGATACATTTTGTAATGGTAGTTATCGTATTATAGTATACGATAACTGTATACGTAGTATACGTAATTGTAGATATACAGTACATAAAGGGTATGAATAGGTGTGAGCTTTTACTGTATATTTAATATTTTATCTGACCCACTTGTAGAAACCGCCTACTCAGATTTATTTAAGTGGTCTGCCACCATAAAGACAGAAAAATATAATGACACCCTGTTACATTAACTGTAAAATAAACGCCGTAACTGCGGCCATATGAAAATTTGGATAAAGATTATACAAACATCCTAAGGAGCTCTATGACATATGAGCGTCGTAATAATGGTTGGTGACCTGACGTAACAGTGCTCCCTGAATTACGTGATCTGTATATACCCAAATACAGATATATCACATAGGGAGATGCAGTCAAACATTGCATTGCTATCGTCGTGGTGAACTATTTCTCCGCTGTTTAAAACTTGTTTGGTAAGTGTCATCAAATATGCTTGTCAATTTGTAGCGAAATCGATATACTGTATCATAATCCTTCAGCTATCTATAATGTAGTGAAACGGCTAATTAATATTGATAAATTCCCTTATTCACAGTGACTTTTGCTCAAACCCCTGTTGCATAATGGGTTAATTTTATATAAAAAAACATTTATATCATAGATATAATACAAGCTTGAAATGAAATAGCACATTTCCAGGTTTCAGTTAAACATTTTTAAAAAAGCTCATGACTTTAAGCATTCTGAACATTGAGAATGTTATTTGGGAAACAAATGTTTATTATAATGTTTATGTTTAGGATCTGTCTCCTACTGAGTCAGCATGCAGCATTCAACACCATTAGGTTTAATATTAAAAAGTTGTGTATTTCCTGAATTGTTTTTTTTTATTCTTTTCTATTAGACCATACTAGACTGTGCAGGATATCATTTATTTGCCATTTTTGCCTTTTCCAGATACCTGGGAAACAAAGCTCGTATCTCATTTGCCAATGGAGCCCAGTCCTAAGCCTGGTGCTCTGTCCCCCTCCCCGAAGGACACAGACTCGAATCGACCCGCGCCCTTAAGGCAACAGGATCTGATCTCCACGTACTGCCCGCCTCCCAAGATACAGCTTCTGAAGGACACCTTCCAAGAGAAACTGATGCTGGAAAAGGAGAAAAAAATGATCGCCATGTACAATCGGCGGCAGGAGGCAGCTCTACAGAAGATGAGAAAATGTTTCCAATATGTCAAATACGCTGCGGAGAAGAAGATGGGGAACAGCTATCGCTTCCAAGCCCAACAGGGCCCCGAGAAGAACATTGTGGGGTATGATCGGTCTTACCCCCTGAAGCCTATGGGTAACAGGAAAGTCTCCGGCCCTGGTGAGGTTCGGGCTGTGGACCGCCCGGACGCACAGAGTGATTCCTTGTTTGCCCCCACCCCGCCTCAGGATGGTCATGAGAGGCCCTGCGAGAGGCCGGGCAGGAGGGGCTCAAGAGTACGCAAACCTAAGGACAGGACTGTCCTCCCCATGGTGGCGACCCCTCCAGGGCAATGCCCTTCTCATGCCAATGGGAAGGAGCACTTTCAGTTGCAAGAGGAGCTACGAAAAGTGGCCGAGGCAGAGGCCGCGCTGAAGGAGGAGCATCGCCGGAGGCAGGCCAGCCTGCAGGATGAGATGCGCCGGAAGGAGGCATTGATGAAGGACGAGATTCGCCAGAAGGAGGCCATGATGCAGGCGAAGCTCTTCAGAGCTCAGGAGGAGCTGAGGATGGTTCCGAGAGAGATGGAAGACTCCAGAGAGGTGGCCGGAAGGGAAAATAGAGGCGAGGCAGAGCGAGCTTTGCCCCAGAGGACCATGGGCCAACCACCGCTCTAAGGCCGTGCCTCTTCTGACCTGCAGAATGGAGAAGCAAAAAGCCTTCACTCCAAGGAAAGCCCTTCCTATCAGAGGAGACAACCTTGATTATGGTTCTCCAATGGAAGATGGCGGATGCGCAGAATCGCACTTTCCCTCTGCGCTTTCCCATCAGGAGAGACGTCAAGTGAGCCCTTGCAGCCGTGGGCTAGAAGACGTCCCCTGTGGAAGGAGAAAGTATCTCAAGAAAGCAAGGCTCCCTGAAAGCGACGTGTCAGCGGCACAGGCCGCGCAGGGCCACTTCAGAAATAACACCACATGTCTGGATGAACAAACTCTGTCAGTGGAAAACAGATATTTGTCCCCTACAAGTCTGATGTGCCCTACCGCTGAGCAATTTCCATATGAGAATAGCCAGAGTGGAAACCCTCAGCTGGTGCCCTGTGAACTGTGTCACGGGAAGTTTGCTGTAGAGAGGCTGGAGAAACACAGCAAGATCTGCAAGAAGCTTCAGAATTCAAAGAGGAAGGTTTTTGACTCTTTCAAGCACAGGGCCAAGGGAACAGAACTGGAGACATACATCCATAAGAAGAAGGTTAGACCGCCAATCGTGGTAAGGGCTATCCTTAAACTCTTTCCAAGCTTCCCTTTTTTTCTCCTAGAGTCAGACTCAGCTTATAAATCAATGTAAACAATAAATAAGTGTTTTATGAAGTACTCTTCTGAAAAACTGCCGCAAAGGCACATTTGCCAGACAGAATAAATGTGTCTTAGTGACTTCTGAATTCTGTTGTAAAAATCTACATATCAAGCAAATAGCACTCACAGGAAACAAAACCATAACTACGTAAATTGTACTCTCTACCCAATGACCTGAAAGGTGGCCCCAGAAAGCTACGTTATTACTGTATTGATATTTTCTTGCCTTGTGAATGGTTTGCGACCAGACTGTGTACGCAGTGCTAGTCTGGACTTTTTCTGGAAGCTGTTTTTTTGGTTTCATTTCCTGTTCCCAGCTGAGAAAGAACAACTGGAGGCAGAAGCACGAGGATTTCATTCGGAGCATCAAACAGGCCAGGGAGGTGCAGCAGGTGATCACGCAAGGAGGGAAAGTTGTGAACCTGCCCCAGCCCCCCGCGAATCCAAACCCCGACTACGTGCCCTGCCCTCACTGCGGCCGGCGCTTTGCCCCCAGGCCGGCACAGAGGCACATCCCCAAGTGTCAGCACATCAGGAGCCGCCCTCCTCCTCCTCCTCGCAGATGAAAATTGATGTGAAGAAGAGCAAAAGAGCATGATCTTGGCTCACGACTCACGTCCTGCTTTTTCTTTTTAGAAACACATTTAGCACAGTTCACCCGTATGATGATGAAAAAAAAATGTTACCTTATTTTAATTAAATGATTTTTTTTTGGTGGACTGGTGTTTGCTTAGCTGTGGTTATTTCAGTTTTTCTCTTATCATTCATACACCTTGACCTCCTAAAAATAATTTTTCAACCTGGAACGTACAATTAGCAGGCAATAGAACAGGTCACATTGGTCTTGGAACCATCAAAAAGCAGTATTCACACATTCTCGGCATCAATTTTCCTTAAAAACAACTGAAAAAGCAAGGTAAAGAGTGATTGATTTTTTTAATGAAAGTTATTTGATTTAATTTATTTAATTTTCATAATATTTGAAATATGTTGGGATTAATGTGACTCAATATTATCTGCAGCTCTTACACTCCAGGCACCTGATAAAGTGGAACGCAGTGTCTTTGCCTTACATGGCGCTCAGCTCTTCCTCAATCCCAGCAGAAGCACCAGCAGAAGCAGCAGCCTCCGGGTCCTGCCTCATGCACAGCTTAAAATGCAACACCAAGTAATACAACAAACAACAGGGAAAACCATTCACGATCAGACACATCCGTTGATTGCTGGCTCTCAGTAAAGGGACATTGCATCATTACATCACAAAATAGATTACATTTCAAGGTTAAAGAATTACCATGTTCTGCGATTCAGAACGAGGCAGCAAAACTTCCTATAATCTGTTGTGGCCCTATGACATTGTAAAGGAGCAGGCTTGTGAATACATCTCGTTTAATCCAATGGAAATATAACTCTCAACTTTTTTACGTTTTTGCCAATAAATAATACTACATTGTTAACTCTGCATAAAGAACCTTGGAATGGAACGTTTTTTGCAGTGAAATGTTTGCTGCATAACCTATACCCTTTCTCTCCTACATCACATTGCATTAGTCATTACAGTGATTAGTGAGCAGGAAGGGCTGCATCACATCGCAATTTGTGTGGAACTTGAATGCGAATTTGTTACAACATGGCGTAACTTACAGTCCTTTCACAAAATTCATGATTTTGTGCTCAATTTTGAGTTTGTAAAGTTTTTCTATAATGTCAATGATTTTATTTTGTGACTGAAATTAAATAATTTTGTGTCTGCAAAATTGGGACTGTAGTTCCACCTTAACCTACTAGTACTGTATGTCTTTGGACTGTGGGAAGAAACTGGAGCACCTGGAAGAAATCCACACAAATGAAGGGAGAACATACAATTCCATCCAGACTGCACCCCAGGAATTGAACCCAGGACCCCAGCTCTGTGAACCACAGTGCCACCTCATTGCTATAGTCACTATAATTAATGTCAAAACTCATTTGCAAATGAGCAGCCTGGGATCCAAAAGGATCAAGACAAGGATCCAAACAAAGCACTATCCCAAAGCTTGGCTTTGTACCGTATATAATACAGGGCTTGATGCAGAAGGCAGATAATCAAAGTCCATGCAATAATTGCTAAGGGAAAGTGACTTTGTGTTCTTGGAGGGAAGTCACTCAACACGGAGCTGTGTTAGTGAAATGATTGTTCTGATGTACGGCTGATGTCCAAACACTGAAAACATGATTGTGTATGCAATCGCACTCCTGAGCTCCATTGGGTATGGTTAAAATAACTTTTTATAGTTCATCACATTCAAAGTGTGTGTACTTGATGAAAGTGTAACACGCATTTGGAGGAGTTATTCAGGATTTTCTTTCATTCAACTATTTCAAGACCCATTATTTTCAGATGTTGTAGTATACGTGAATAATGAAAGGCCTTCATATTACACAATGTAGGAATGACTTCGCAGGTGTGAAGAATGAAAGATTAATTCAGCTCACTTTGGGGAGTTTCACAATGGCCCTCCTTATAGAAATGTGGGTTTGATTAAAGGAGTGAAGAAAAAGCACTGAATAATATTTGCTTCTGTAAACGTAATCATCTCAAAATATGGTTGAAGAAATTGAAGAAGGTTAAACATAATCCAAAACGTATAAGGTCAATTTAAGTACAACCAGAATTCTAGTGTTTATGCAATGCATCTGTGGGTTGATATGAAATATGGCCGTACTTAAACTAAACGAGGTTATCGAGAGCATATTCCGAATACGGCTTTGGCCAGTTGTACTGTGAACTGCGAGGACCGTATCTTATCCTGAACTGGCTGTGCGAATACCGTCCTCTGCTGGCAGAAGGAATAGATTACAACGGCACTGTATTGGCGATTAGTCCTATTGCTAGAATATTGAAACAACAAGGAGTCCGCGGAGTCAAGCAATGCTGAATAAACAAGTACCTGAAATTCAATAGGATTTTGTGTATTGATTACAAATAGGTGTGGAATTCTCATGTACAGTGGTATTCATGGATTCCTTACACAAGCAGCAGTTGTTATGATGCTTTCGTAATCTGAATATAAATCTGTTATCTACTTAAAACTGTAATTATTGAATAGATTAATGTCTTTGAAATGCTTCATTAACTGGGCAGTTTCCATGTTTGGAAATGTTTTTATTTTGATTGCTGATTGCTAGATACTGTATGTTTAATAGGCATGCTGTTAATATTTTCTACAAGAGCCAAATAAGACAGTTATGCTGTAGTAAGTTCTATATAAGTTATATAACATAAGTTATATTTTGTTCTGAGGTCAATTTGAATCTCATACTAAATAACTGGTGTCCTTTTATCTGAGAAACACTACCTGATTGATCACCTGATGCCTAGAAATTAGCATGCACAGTAGCCCAGCGTTTAGCATTGCTAGCTCACAGTGCTGAGGCCCTGGGTACACTTCTGGATCTGGGGTGCTATCTGTATGGAGCTTGTATGTTCTCCCCCTGTTTGCATGAGTTTGCTTTGAGTGCTCCGGCTTCCTCCCACAGTTCAAAGAACTACTGGTAGGTTAATTGGCTTCTGGGATAATTGGTGAGTGTCTGTGTCTTCCCTGCATTGGACTACCATCCAGTCCCAGGTATCTCCTGCTTATTACTTTCTGAGGCTCTGGCTCCCCCGTGCCCCGCGACCCCCTGACCCCCTGACCCTGAATTGGATGAAGCGGTTAGAAAATGGGTGGTTTCTGTTATGCTCTGGTCATGCTCTGCCATAGCAACAACTTGTAAAAAATGCAGATGCTAGGATTTAACTCAAAGAAGGAGCTCAGAGCACTGTGTTGGCATCACTGTACAGGTGTCCGGTTTGTTTTAGAACATGTGCTCAAATCTTATTTACTAACTTCTAGACTTTTTACCCCCCATATCAGTCTGCAGGTGCACGGTGGTCTGTGGACACCCTCCTTGCTCTGTCGTAAAAGAGGAAATAAAAAGCAACTGGTTTTGACTTTAATGCACTGAGACTGTGGAACTCACAGAACTCTCTTGTCAGAAAGGCAGCTTCTAACAGCTTTTAAGTGAAGACTAAGAACACTTTTCTATTTTATTAAAATAGATTATATATGTTTTGTTTAAATATATGTTATAAATGTTAAAACGACAGCTCGTATAAGCTTGTATTTTTACCTTTCGATCATTTTTATAATTGCTTTGAGTTGCTTTTACCATGATAAACAGTACAAAATATGAGGTGTTGAACTTGTCTAAAGTTTTAAAGCGCTTTATGACGTAAAGTGTGATGACAGTCCTTGGCGGTCTATGTAACAATTCTTCTTGAAGTAGGTCATCGGGCCAACAGTATACAAACATTACAGCTCAAGTGCTTTTGTATCTGAACGCTTTTAGGTAAGTTATTTAGCAGCTGCGGTATTAATAATGATTTTAATGGCAAATTCAATTGCAGGTAAAATAAAAATGGCGGATAACTTTCTTTCTAGCTTCGTGAAGCGGTCGCGCTATATTATACATATATACCATAATAAGAAACATAATATGTACAGTAGAATTTTTCACTTTAAGCTGGCATTATCCAGAACCGGGTCAGGGAACGGACCCGGACCGTGCAGTGTGGTCCGTCGGCCTTCTAAAGATGTTTAGGAGATCGAGGCGCCCTTGGATTTGATTAGAAACTTGCATAATTTCTTAACTTGACCCCATTATCTTAAAAAAAACGGCCAGGCCAAGACCAAAGCATGAAGGCTGCGAGGATCGGGGGACTCTCATTTTTGGTCACAGCGTACAGTAGTAGATCAGTAACCTCTGTTTATCGTGATAACCTTTAATTATTTTCCAGTACTTTTTTAAATGATAAAACACATTGTCTCGCCAGTTTTGCTAAAGATACGGTTTTAGTGTTTACGCATAAATTTGTAAGCCGTAGGTTTAAATCTCGTGGTCTTATTTTCTGCATTTTCATCGTAAGGGAAGGCGCTCGTTTGCGATTTACGCGCTGAATATTGTAAGCAGAGGAGCCTTAAGGCACAGCCTCGCCTTAACACCATCGTTTGCATTGTCATTGTCATCCAGAAAAGCAGTCGTAAGAAAATGAATCTGTGGCGGCTCCGAACATTAAAAAAACTATATCTAGACTGCAAATACATCCCAATCTTACTATCAACACGTTTTAAGACCCCTCTCCTTTCCACCGGTATACAAGCTAAGAGAGAAATATTGGAAATCCCATCTGAAGTAGCCCTCGTCTCACCTTCGGAGCTGTGAGCGATGGGGATCATAATTAAAAGGGGTACAGTTACTTTGAAAATGTGTATGTGATACTTAAATTTAAATAAAATAAAAAGATAAATTATATAACACAGACTGCTATCTATGTCCATGTGTTTAAGACGTATGAATCGGTTTTAAAACAGGCACACCCCTTCTTACAAATCCGACTGGAGTCTCAGTCCGTCGTCGCGATGAATTAGGAGCTCAGATGTAGGCTAAGTGATTGCAATTTACTTATTTAAAAGAACCACTTCAAATCAAAAGGGAGACATTTTGTAATGGTAGTTATCGTATTATAGTATACGATAACTGTATACGTAGTATACGTAATTGTAGATATACAGTACATAAAGGGTATGAATAGGTGTGAGCTTTTACTGTATATTTAATATTTTATCTGACCCACTTGTAGAAACCGCCTACTCAGATTTATTTAAGTGGTCTGCCACCATAAAGACAGAAAAATATAATGACACCCTGTTACATTAACTGTAAAATAAACGCCGTAACTGCGGCCATATGAAAATTTGGATAAAGATTATACAAACATCCTAAGGAGCTCTATGACATATGAGCGTCGTAATAATGGTTGGTGACCTGACGTAACAGTGCTCCCTGAATTACGTGATCTGTATATACCCAAATACAGATATATCACATAGGGAGATGCAGTCAAACATTGCATTGCTATCGTCGTGGTGAACTATTTCTCCGCTGTTTAAAACTTGTTTGGTAAGTGTCATCAAATATGCTTGTCAATTTGTAGCGAAATCGATATACTGTATCATAATCCTTCAGCTATCTATAATGTAGTGAAACGGCTAATTAATATTGATAAATTCCCTTATTCACAGTGACTTTTGCTCAAACCCCTGTTGCATAATGGGTTAATTTTATATAAAAAAACATTTATATCATAGATATAATACAAGCTTTGAAATGAAATAGCACATTTCCAGGTTTCAGTTAAACATTTTTAAAAAAGCTCATGACTTTAAGCATTCTGAACATTGAGAATGTTATTTGGGAAACAAATGTTTATTATAATGTTTATGTTTAGGATCTGTCTCCTACTGAGTCAGCATGCAGCATTCAACACCATTAGGTTTAATATTAAAAAGTTGTGTATTTCCCGAATTGTTTTTTTTTATTCTTTTCTATTAGACCATACTAGACTGTGCAGGATATCATTTATTTGCCATTTTTGCCTTTTCCAGATACCTGGGAAACAAAGCTCATATCTCATTTGCCAATGGAGCCCAGTCCTAAGCCTGGTGCTCTGTCCCCCTCCCCGAAGGACACAGACTCGAATCGACCCGCGCCCTCAAGGCAACAGGATCTGATCTCCACGTACTGCCCGCCTCCCAAGATACAGCTTTTGAAGGACACCTTCCAAGAGAAACTGATGCAGGAAAAGGAGAAAAAAATGATCGCCATGTACAATCGGCGGCAGGAGGCAGCTCTACAGAAGATGAGAAAATGTTTCCAATATGTCAAATACGCTGCGGAGAAGAAGATGGGGAACAGCTATCGCTTCCAAGCCCAACAGGGCCCCGAGAAGAACATTGTGGGGTATGATCGGTCTTACCCCCTGAAGCCTATGGGTAACAGGAAAGTCTCCGGCCCTGGTGAGGTTCGGGCTGTGGACCGCCCGGACGCACAGAGTGATTCCTTGTTTGCCCCCACCCCGCCTCAGGATGGTCATGAGAGGCCCTGCGAGAGGCAGGGCAGGAGGGGCTCAAGAGTACGCAAACCTAAGGACAGGACTGTCCTCCCCATGGTGGCGACCCCTCCAGGGCAATGCCCTTCTCATGCCAATGGAAGGGAGCACTTTCAGTTGCAAGAGGAGCTACGAAAAGTGGCCGAGGCAGAGGCCGCGCTGAAGGAGGAGCATCGCCGGAGGGAGGCCAGCCTGCAGGATGAGATGCGCCGGAAGGAGGCCATGATGAAGGACGAGATTCGCCAGAAGGAGGCCATGATGCAGGCGAAGCTCTTCAGAGCTCAGGAGGAGCTGAGGATGGTTCCGAGAGAGATGGAAGACTCCAGAGAGGTGGCCGGAAGGGAAAATAGAGGTGAGGCAGAGCGAGCTTTGCCCCAGAGGACCATGGGCCAACCACCGCTCTAAGGCCGTGCCTCTTCTGACCTGCAGAATGGAGAAGCAAAAAGCCTTCACTCCAAGGAAAGCCCTTCCTATCAGAGGAGACAACCTTGATTATGGTTCTCCAATGGAAGATGGCGGATGCGCAGAATCGCGCTTTCCCATCAGGAGAGACGTCAAGTGAGCCCTTGCAGCCGTGGGCTAGAAGACGTCCCCTGTGGAAGGAGAAAGTATCTCAAGAAAGCAAGGCTCCCTGAAAGCGACGTGTCAGCGGCACAGGCCGCGCAGGGCCACTTCAGAAATAACACCACATGTCTGGATGAACAAACTCTGTCAGTGGAAAACAGATATTTGTCCCCTACAAGTCTGATCTGCCCTACCGCTGAGCAATTTCCATATGAGAATAGCCAGAGTGGAAACCCTCAGCTGGTGCCCTGTGAACTGTGTCACGGGAAGTTTGCTGTAGAGAGGCTGGAGAAACACAGCAAGATCTGCAAGAAGCTTCAGAATTCAAAGAGGAAGGTTTTTGACTCTTTCAAGCACAGGGCCAAGGGAACAGAACTGGAGACATACATCCATAAGAAGAAGGTTAAACCGCCAATCGTGGTAAGGGCTATCCTTAAACTCTTTCCAAGCTTCCCTTTTTTTCTCCTAGAGTCAGACTCAGCTTATAAATCAATGTAAACAATAAATAAGTGTTTTATGAAGTACTCTTCTGAAAAACTGCCGCAAAGGCACATTTGCCAGACAGAATAAATGTGTCTTAGTGACTTCTGAATTCTGTTGTAAAAATCTACATATCAAGCAAATAGCACTCACAGGAAACAAAACCATAACTACGTAAATTGTACTCTCTACCCAATGACCTGAAAGGTAGCCCCAGAAAGCTACGTTATTACTGTATTGATATTTTCTTGCCTTGTGAATGGTTTGCGACCAGACTGTGTACGCAGTGCTAGTCTGGACTTTTTCTGGAAGCTGTTTTATTGGTTTCATTTCCTGTTCCCAGCTGAGAAAGAACAACTGGAGGCAGAAGCACGAGGATTTCATTCGGAGCATCAAACAGGCCAGGGAGGTGCAGCAGGTGATCACGCAAGGAGGGAAAGTTGTGAACCTGCCCCAGCCCCCCGCGAATCCAAACCCCGACTACGTGCCCTGCCCTCACTGCGGCCGGCGCTTTGCCCCCAGGCCGGCACAGAGGCACTTCCCCAAGTGTCAGCACATCAGGAGCCGCCCTCCTCCTCCTCCTCGCAGATGAAAACTGATGTGAAGAAGAGCAAAAGAGTCATGATCTTGGCTCACGACTCACGTCCTGCTTTTTCTTTTTAGAAACACATTTAGCACAGTTCATCCGTATGATGATGAAAAAAAAATGTTACCTTATTTTAATTAAATGATTTTTTTTTGGTGGACTGGTGTTTGCGTAGCTGTGGTTATTTCAGTTTTTCTCTTATCATTCATACACCTTGACCTCCTAAAAATAATTTTTCAACCTGGAACGTACAATTAGCAGGCAATAGAACAGGTCACATTGGTCTTGGAACCATCAAAAAGCAGTATTCACACATTCTCGGCATCACTTTTCCTTAAAAACAACTGAAAAAGCAAGGTAAAGAGTGATTGATTTTTTTAATGAAAGTTATTTGATTTAATTTATTTAATTTTCATAATATTTGAAATATGTTGGGATTAATGTGACTCAATATTATCTGCAGCTCTTACACTCCAGGCACCTGATAAAGTGGAACGCAGTGTCTTTGCCTTACATGGCGCTCAGCTCTTCCTCAATCCCAGCAGAAGCAGCAGCCTCCGGGTCCTGCCTCATGCACAGCTTAAAATGCAACACCAAGTAATACAACAAACAACAGGGAAAACCATTCACGATCAGACACATCCGTTGATTGCTGGCTCTCAGTAAAGGGACATTGCATCATTACATCACAAAATAGACTACATTTCAAGGTTAAAGAATTACCATGTTCTGCGATTCAGAACGAGGCAGCAAAACTTCCTATAATCTGTTGTGGCCCTATGACATTGTAAAGGAGCAGGCTTGTGAATACATCTCGTTTAATCCAATGGAAATATAAAATTCATGATTTTGTGCTCAATTTTGAGTTTGTAAAGTTTTTCTATAATGTCAATGATTTTATTTTGTGACTGAAATTAAATAATTTTGTGTCTGCAAAATTGGGACTGTAGTTCCACCTTAACCTACTAGTACTGTATGTCTTTGGACTGTGGGAAGAAACTGGAGCACCTGGAAGAAATCCACACAAATGAAGGGAGAACATACAATTCCATCCAGACTGCACCCCAGGAATTGAACCCAGGACCCCAGCTCTGTGAACCACAGTGCCACCTCATTGCTATAGTCACTATAATTAATGTCAAAACTCATTTGCAAATGAGCAGCCTGGGATCCAAAAGGATCAAGACAAGGATCCAAACAAAGCACTATCCCAAAGCTTGGCTTTGTACCGTATATAATACAGGGCTTGATGCAGAAGGCAGATAATCAAAGTCCATGCAATAATTGCTAAGGGAAAGTGACTTTGTGTTCTTGGAGGGAAGTCACTCAACACGGAGCTGTGTTAGTGAAATGATTGTTCTGATGTACGGCTGATGTCCAAACACTGAAAACATGATTGTGTATGCAATCGCACTCCTGAGCTCCATTGGGTATGGTTAAAATAACTTTTTATAGTTCATCACATTCAAAGTGTGTGTACTTGATGAAAGTGTAACACGCATTTGGAGGAGTTATTCAGGATTTTCTTTCATTCAACTATTTCAAGACCCATTATTTTCAGATGTTGTAGTATACGTGAATAATGAAAGGCCTTCATATTACACAATGTAGGAATGACTTCGCAGGTGTGAAGAATGAAAGATTAATTCAGCTCACTTTGGGGAGTTTCACAATGGCCCTCCTTATAGAAATGTGGGTTTGATTAAAGGAGTGAAGAAAAAGCACTGAATAATATTTGCTTCTGTAAACGTAATCATCTCAAAATATGGTTGAAGAAATTGAAGAAGGTTAAACATAATCCAAAACGTATAAGGTCAATTTAAGTACAACCAGAATTCTAGTGTTTATGCAATGCATCTGTGGGTTGATATGAAATATGGCCGTACTTAAACTAAACGAGGTTATCGAGAGCATATTCCGAATACGGCTTTGGCCAGTTGTACTGTGAACTGCGAGGACCGTATCTTATCCTGAACTGGCTGTGCGAATACCGTCCTCTGCTGGCAGAAGGAATAGATTACAACGGCACTGTATTGGCGATTAGTCCTATTGCTAGAATATTGAAACAACAAGGAGTCCGCGGAGTCAAGCAATGCTGAATAAACAAGTACCTGAAATTCAATAGGATTTTGTGTATTGATTACAAATAGGTGTGGAATTCTCATGTACAGTGGTATTCATGGATTCCTTACACAAGCAGCAGTTGTTATGATGCTTTCGTAATCTGAATATAAATCTGTTATCTACTTAAAACTGTAATTATTGAATAGATTAATGTCTTTGAAATGCTTCATTAACTGGGCAGTTTCCATGTTTGGAAATGTTTTTATTTTGATTGCTGATTGCTAGATACTGTATGTTTAATAGGCATGCTGTTAATATTTTCTACAAGAGCCAAATAAGACAGTTATGCTGTAGTAAGTTCTATATAAGTTATATAACATAAGTTATATTTTGTTCTGAGGTCAATTTGAATCTCATACTAAATAACTGGTGTCCTTTTATCTGAGAAACACTACCTGATTGATCACCTGATGCCTAGAAATTAGCATGCACAGTAGCCCAGCGTTTAGCATTGCTAGCTCACAGTGCTGAGGCCCTGGGTACACTTCTGGACCTGGGGTGCTATCTGTATGGAGCTTGTATGTTCTCCCCATGTTTGCATGAGTTTGCTTTGGGTGCTCCGGCTTCCTCCCACAGTTCAAAGAACTACTGGTAGGTTAATTGGCTTCTGGGATAATTGGTGAGTGTCTGTGTCTTCCCTGCATTGGACTACCATCCAGTCCCAGGTATCTCCTGCTTATTACTTTCTGAGGCTCTGGCTCCCCCGTGACCCCCCGACCCCCTGAACCCCTGACCCTGAATTGGATGAAGCGGTTAGAAAATGGGTGGTTTCTGTTATGCTCTGGTCATGCTCTGCCATAGCAACAACTTGTAAAAAATGCAGATGCTAGGATTTAACTCAAAGAAGGAGCTCAGATCACTGTGTTGGCATCACTGTACAGGTGTCCGGTGTGTTTTAGAACATATGTTAAAATCTTATTTACTAACTTCTAGACTTTTTACCCCCCATATCAGTCTGCAGGTGCACAGTGGTCTGTGGACACCCTCCTTGCTCTGTCGTAAAACAGGAAATAAAAAGCAACTGGTTTTGACTTTAATGCACTGAGACTGTGGAACTCACAGAACTCTCTTGTCAGAAAGGCAGCTTCTAACAGCTTTTAAGTGAAGACTAAGAACACTTTTCTATTTTATTAAAATAGATTATATATGTTTTGTTTAAATATATGTTATAAATGTTAAAACGACAGCTCGTATAAGCTTGTATTTTTACCTTTCGATCATTTTTAGAATTGCTTTGAGTTGCTTTTACCATGATAAACAGTACAAAATATGAGGTGTTGAACTTGTCTAAAGTTTTAAAGCGCTTTATGACGTAAAGTGTGATGACAGTCCTTGGCGGTCTATGTAACAATTCTTCTTGAAGTAGGTCATCGGGCCAACAGTATACAAACATTACAGCTCAAGTGCTTTTGTATCTGAACGCTTTTAGGTAAGTTATTTAGCAGCTGCGGTATTAATAATGATTTTAATGGCAAATTCAATTGCAGGTAAAATAAAAATGGCGGATAACTTTCTTTCTAGCTTCGTGAAGCGGTCGCGCTATATTATACATATATACCATAATAAGAAACATAATATGTACAGTAGAATTTTTCACTTTAAGCTGGCATTATCCAGAACCGGGTCAGGGCCCGGACCCGGACCGTGCAGTGTGGTCCGCCGGCCTTCTAAAGATGTTAAGGAGATCGAGGCGCCCTTGGATTTGATTAGAAACTTGCATAATTTCTTAACTTGACCCCATTATCTTAAAAAAAAAGGCCAGGCCAAGACCAAAGCATGAAGGCTGCGAGGATCGGGGGACTCTCATTTTTGGTCACAGCGTACAGTAGTAGATCAGTAACCTCTGTTTATCGTGATAACCTTTAATTATTTTCCAGTACTTTTTTAAATGATAAAACACATTGTCTCGCCAGTTTTGCTAAAGATACGGTTTTAGTGTTTACGCATAAATTTGTAAGCCGTAGGTTTAAATCTCGTGGTCTTATTTTCTGCATTTTCATCGTAAGGGAAGGCGCTCGTTTGCGATTTACGCGCTGAATATTGTAAGCAGAGGAGCCTTAAGGCACAGCCTCGCCTTAACACCATCGTTTGCATTGTCATTGTCATCCAGAAAAGCAGTCGTAAGAAAATGAATCTGTGGCGGCTCCGAACATTAAAAAAACTATATCTAGACTGCAAATACATCCCAATCTTACTATCAACACGTTTTAAGACCCCTCTCCTTTCCACCGGTATACAAGCTAAGAGAGAAATATTGGAAATCCCATCTGAAGTAGCCCTCGTCTCACCTTCGGAGCTGTGAGCGATGGGGATCATAATTAAAAGGGGTACAGTTACTTTGAAAATGTGTATGTGATACTTAAATTTAAATAAAATAAAAAGATAAATTATATAACACAGACTGCTATCTATGTCCATGTGTTTAAGACGTATGAATCGGTTTTAAAACAGGCACACCCCTTCTTACAAATCCGACTGGAGTCTCAGTCCGTCGTCGCGATGAATTAGGAGCTCAGATGTAGGCTAAGTGATTGCAATTTACTTATTTAAAAGAACCACTTCAAATCAAAAGGGAGACATTTTGTAATGGTAGTTATCGTATTATAGTATACGATAACTGTATACGTAGTATACGTAATTGTAGATATACAGTACATAAAGGGTATGAATAGGTGTGAGCTTTTACTGTATATTTAATATTTTATCTGACCCACTTGTAGAAACCGCCTACTCAGATTTATTTAAGTGGTCTGCCACCATAAAGACAGAAAAATATAATGACACCCTGTTACATTAACTGTAAAATAAACGCCGTAACTGCGGCCATATGAAAATTTGGATAAAGATTATACAAACATCCTAAGGAGCTCTATGACATATGAGCGTCGTAATAATGGTTGGTGACCTGACGTAACAGTGCTCCCTGAATTACGTGATCTGTATATACCCAAATACAGATATATCACATAGGGAGATGCAGTCAAACATTGCATTGCTATCGTCGTGGTGAACTATTTCTCCGCTGTTTAAAACTTGTTTGGTAAGTGTCATCAAATATGCTTGTCAATTTGTAGCGAAATCGATATACTGTATCATAATCCTTCAGCTATCTATAATGTAGTGAAACGGCTAATTAATATTGATAAATTCCCTTATTCACAGTGACTTTTGCTCAAACCCCTGTTGCATAATGGGTTAATTTTATATAAAAAAACATTTATATCATAGATATAATACAAGCTTTGAAATGAAATAGCACATTTCCAGGTTTCAGTTAAACATTTTTAAAAAAGCTCATGACTTTAAGCATTCTGAACATTGAGAATGTTATTTGGGAAACAAATGTTTATTATAATGTTTATGTTTAGGATCTGTCTCCTACTGAGTCAGCATGCAGCATTCAACACCATTAGGTTTAATATTAAAAAGTTGTGTATTTCCCGAATTGTTTTTTTTTATTCTTTTCTATTAGACCATACTAGACTGTGCAGGATATCATTTATTTGCCATTTTTGCCTTTTCCAGATACCTGGGAAACAAAGCTCATATCTCATTTGCCAATGGAGCCCAGTCCTAAGCCTGGTGCTCTGTCCCCCTCCCCGAAGGACACAGACTCGAATCGACCCGCGCCCTCAAGGCAACAGGATCTGATCTCCACGTACTGCCCGCCTCCCAAGATACAGCTTTTGAAGGACACCTTCCAAGAGAAACTGATGCAGGAAAAGGAGAAAAAAATGATCGCCATGTACAATCGGCGGCAGGAGGCAGCTCTACAGAAGATGAGAAAATGTTTCCAATATGTCAAATACGCTGCGGAGAAGAAGATGGGGAACAGCTATCGCTTCCAAGCCCAACAGGGCCCCGAGAAGAACATTGTGGGGTATGATCGGTCTTACCCCCTGAAGCCTATGGGTAACAGGAAAGTCTCCGGCCCTGGTGAGGTTCGGGCTGTGGACCGCCCGGACGCACAGAGTGATTCCTTGTTTGCCCCCACCCCGCCTCAGGATGGTCATGAGAGGCCCTGCGAGAGGCCGGGCAGGAGGGGCTCAAGAGTACGCAAACCTAAGGACAGGACTGTCCTCCCCATGGTGGCGACCCCTCCAGGGCAATGCCCTTCTCATGCCAATGGAAGGGAGCACTTTCAGTTGCAAGAGGAGCTACGAAAAGTGGCCGAGGCAGAGGCCGCGCTGAAGGAGGAGCATCGCCGGAGGGAGGCCAGCCTGCAGGATGAGATGCGCCGGAAGGAGGCCATGATGAAGGACGAGATTCGCCAGAAGGAGGCCATGATGCAGGCGAAGCTCTTCAGAGCTCAGGAGGAGCTGAGGATGGTTCCGAGAGAGATGGAAGACTCCAGAGAGGTGGCCGGAAGGGAAAATAGAGGTGAGGCAGAGCGAGCTTTGCCCCAGAGGACCATGGGCCAACCACCGCTCTAAGGCCGTGCCTCTTCTGACCTGCAGAATGGAGAAGCAAAAAGCCTTCACTCCAAGGAAAGCCCTTCCTATCAGAGGAGACAACCTTGATTATGGTTCTCCAATGGAAGATGGCGGATGCGCAGAATCGCGCTTTCCCATCAGGAGAGACGTCAAGTGAGCCCTTGCAGCCGTGGGCTAGAAGACGTCCCCTGTGGAAGGAGAAAGTATCTCAAGAAAGCAAGGCTCCCTGAAAGCGACGTGTCAGCGGCACAGGCCGCGCAGGGCCACTTCAGAAATAACACCACATGTCTGGATGAACAAACTCTGTCAGTGGAAAACAGATATTTGTCCCCTACAAGTCTGATCTGCCCTACCGCTGAGCAATTTCCATATGAGAATAGCCAGAGTGGAAACCCTCAGCTGGTGCCCTGTGAACTGTGTCACGGGAAGTTTGCTGTAGAGAGGCTGGAGAAACACAGCAAGATCTGCAAGAAGCTTCAGAATTCAAAGAGGAAGGTTTTTGACTCTTTCAAGCACAGGGCCAAGGGAACAGAACTGGAGACATACATCCATAAGAAGAAGGTTAAACCGCCAATCGTGGTAAGGGCTATCCTTAAACTCTTTCCAAGCTTCCCTTTTTTTCTCCTAGAGTCAGACTCAGCTTATAAATCAATGTAAACAATAAATAAGTGTTTTATGAAGTACTCTTCTGAAAAACTGCCGCAAAGGCACATTTGCCAGACAGAATAAATGTGTCTTAGTGACTTCTGAATTCTGTTGTAAAAATCTACATATCAAGCAAATAGCACTCACAGGAAACAAAACCATAACTACGTAAATTGTACTCTCTACCCAATGACCTGAAAGGTAGCCCCAGAAAGCTACGTTATTACTGTATTGATATTTTCTTGCCTTGTGAATGGTTTGCGACCAGACTGTGTACGCAGTGCTAGTCTGGACTTTTTCTGGAAGCTGTTTTATTGGTTTCATTTCCTGTTCCCAGCTGAGAAAGAACAACTGGAGGCAGAAGCACGAGGATTTCATTCGGAGCATCAAACAGGCCAGGGAGGTGCAGCAGGTGATCACGCAAGGAGGGAAAGTTGTGAACCTGCCCCAGCCCCCCGCGAATCCAAACCCCGACTACGTGCCCTGCCCTCACTGCGGCCGGCGCTTTGCCCCCAGGCCGGCACAGAGGCACTTCCCCAAGTGTCAGCACATCAGGAGCCGCCCTCCTCCTCCTCCTCGCAGATGAAAACTGATGTGAAGAAGAGCAAAAGAGTCATGATCTTGGCTCACGACTCACGTCCTGCTTTTTCTTTTTAGAAACACATTTAGCACAGTTCATCCGTATGATGATGAAAAAAAAATGTTACCTTATTTTAATTAAATGATTTTTTTTTGGTGGACTGGTGTTTGCGTAGCTGTGGTTATTTCAGTTTTTCTCTTATCATTCATACACCTTGACCTCCTAAAAATAATTTTTCAACCTGGAACGTACAATTAGCAGGCAATAGAACAGGTCACATTGGTCTTGGAACCATCAAAAAGCAGTATTCACACATTCTCGGCATCAATTTTCCTTAAAAACAACTGAAAAAGCAAGGTAAAGAGTGATTGATTTTTTTAATGAAAGTTATTTGATTTAATTTATTTAATTTTCATAATATTTGAAATATGTTGGGATTAATGTGACTCAATATTATCTGCAGCTCTTACACTCCAGGCACCTGATAAAGTGGAACGCAGTGTCTTTGCCTTACATGGCGCTCAGCTCTTCCTCAATCCCAGCAGAAGCACCAGCAGAAGCAGCAGCCTCCGGGTCCTGCCTCATGCACAGCTTAAAATGCAACACCAAGTAATACAACAAGCAACAGGGAAAACCATTCACGATCAGACACATCCGTTGATTGCTGGCTCTCAGTAAAGGGACATTGCATCATTACATCACAAAATAGACTACATTTCAAGGTTAAAGAATTACCATGTTCTGCGATTCAGAACGAGGCAGCAAAACTTCCTATAATCTGTTGTGGCCCTATGACATTGTAAAGGAGCAGGCTTGTGAATACATCTCGTTTAATCCAATGGAAATATAAAATTCATGATTTTGTGCTCAATTTTGAGTTTGTAAAGTTTTTCTATAATGTCAATGATTTTATTTTGTGACTGAAATTAAATAATTTTGTGTCTGCAAAATTGGGACTGTAGTTCCACCTTAACCTACTAGTACTGTATGTCTTTGGACTGTGGGAAGAAACTGGAGCACCTGGAAGAAATCCACACAAATGAAGGGAGAACATACAATTCCATCCAGACTGCACCCCAGGAATTGAACCCAGGACCCCAGCTCTGTGAACCACAGTGCCACCTCATTGCTATAGTCACTATAATTAATGTCAAAACTCATTTGCAAATGAGCAGCCTGGGATCCAAAAGGATCAAGACAAGGATCCAAACAAAGCACTATCCCAAAGCTTGGCTTTGTACCGTATATAATACAGGGCTTGATGCAGAAGGCAGATAATCAAAGTCCATGCAATAATTGCTAAGGGAAAGTGACTTTGTGTTCTTGGAGGGAAGTCACTCAACACGGAGCTGTGTTAGTGAAATGATTGTTCTGATGTACGGCTGATGTCCAAACACTGAAAACATGATTGTGTATGCAATCGCACTCCTGAGCTCCATTGGGTATGGTTAAAATAACTTTTTATAGTTCATCACATTCAAAGTGTGTGTACTTGATGAAAGTGTAACACGCATTTGGAGGAGTTATTCAGGATTTTCTTTCATTCAACTATTTCAAGACCCATTATTTTCAGATGTTGTAGTATACGTGAATAATGAAAGGCCTTCATATTACACAATGTAGGAATGACTTCGCAGGTGTGAAGAATGAAAGATTAATTCAGCTCACTTTGGGGAGTTTCACAATGGCCCTCCTTATAGAAATGTGGGTTTGATTAAAGGAGTGAAGAAAAAGCACTGAATAATATTTGCTTCTGTAAACGTAATCATCTCAAAATATGGTTGAAGAAATTGAAGAAGGTTAAACATAATCCAAAACGTATAAGGTCAATTTAAGTACAACCAGAATTCTAGTGTTTATGCAATGCATCTGTGGGTTGATATGAAATATGGCCGTACTTAAACTAAACGAGGTTATCGAGAGCATATTCCGAATACGGCTTTGGCCAGTTGTACTGTGAACTGCGAGGACCGTATCTTATCCTGAACTGGCTGTGCGAATACCGTCCTCTGCTGGCAGAAGGAATAGATTACAACGGCACTGTATTGGCGATTAGTCCTATTGCTAGAATATTGAAACAACAAGGAGTCCGCGGAGTCAAGCAATGCTGAATAAACAAGTACCTGAAATTCAATAGGATTTTGTGTATTGATTACAAATAGGTGTGGAATTCTCATGTACAGTGGTATTCATGGATTCCTTACACAAGCAGCAGTTGTTATGATGCTTTCGTAATCTGAATATAAATCTGTTATCTACTTAAAACTGTAATTATTGAATAGATTAATGTCTTTGAAATGCTTCATTAACTGGGCAGTTTCCATGTTTGGAAATGTTTTTATTTTGATTGCTGATTGCTAGATACTGTATGTTTAATAGGCATGCTGTTAATATTTTCTACAAGAGCCAAATAAGACAGTTATGCTGTAGTAAGTTCTATATAAGTTATATAACATAAGTTATATTTTGTTCTGAGGTCAATTTGAATCTCATACTAAATAACTGGTGTCCTTTTATCTGAGAAACACTACCTGATTGATCACCTGATGCCTAGAAATTAGCATGCACAGTAGCCCAGCGTTTAGCATTGCTAGCTCACAGTGCTGAGGCCCTGGGTACACTTCTGGATCTGGGGTGCTATCTGTATGGAGCTTGTATGTTCTCCCCCTGTTTGCATGAGTTTGCTTTGAGTGCTCCGGCTTCCTCCCACAGTTCAAAGAACTACTGGTAGGTTAATTGGCTTCTGGGATAATTGGTGAGTGTCTGTGTCTTCCCTGCATTGGACTACCATCCAGTCCCAGGTATCTCCTGCTTATTACTTTCTGAGGCTCTGGCTCCCCCGTGCCCCGCGACCCCCTGACCCCCTGACCCTGAATTGGATGAAGCGGTTAGAAAATGGGTGGTTTCTGTTATGCTCTGGTCATGCTCTGCCATAGCAACAACTTGTAAAAAATGCAGATGCTAGGATTTAACTCAAAGAAGGAGCTCAGATCACTGTGTTGGCATCACTGTACAGGTGTCCGGTGTGTTTTAGAACATGTGCTAAAATCTTATTTACTAACTTCTAGACTTTTTACCCCCCATATCAGTCTGCAGGTGCACAGTGGTCTGTGGACACCCTCCTTGCTCTGTCGTAAAACAGGAAATAAAAAGCAACTGGTTTTGACTTTAATGCACTGAGACTGTGGAACTCACAGAACTCTCTTGTCAGAAAGGCAGCTTCTAACAGCTTTTAAGTGAAGACTAAGAACACTTTTCTATTTTATTAAAATAGATTATATATGTTTTGTTTAAATATATGTTATAAATGTTAAAACGACAGCTCGTATAAGCTTGTATTTTTACCTTTCGATCATTTTTAGAATTGCTTTGAGTTGCTTTTACCATGATAAACAGTACAAAATATGAGGTGTTGAACTTGTCTAAAGTTTTAAAGCGCTTTATGACGTAAAGTGTGATGACAGTCCTTGGCGGTCTATGTAACAATTCTTCTTGAAGTAGGTCATCGGGCCAACAGTATACAAACATTACAGCTCAAGTGCTTTTGTATCTGAACGCTTTTAGGTAAGTTATTTAGCAGCTGCGGTATTAATAATGATTTTAATGGCAAATTCAATTGCAGGTAAAATAAAAATGGCGGATAACTTTCTTTCTAGCTTCGTGAAGCGGTCGCGCTATATTATACATATATACCATAATAAGAAACATAATATGTACAGTAGAATTTTTCACTTTAAGCTGGCATTATCCAGAACCGGGTCAGGGAACGGACCCGGACCGTGCAGTGTGGTCCGTCGGCCTTCTAAAGATGTTTAGGAGATCGAGGCGCCCTTGGATTTGATTAGAAACTTGCATAATTTCTTAACTTGACCCCATTATCTTAAAAAAAACGGCCAGGCCAAGACCAAAGCATGAAGGCTGCGAGGATCGGGGGACTCTCATTTTTGGTCACAGCGTACAGTAGTAGATCAGTAACCTCTGTTTATCGTGATAACCTTTAATTATTTTCCAGTACTTTTTTAAATGATAAAACACATTGTCTCGCCAGTTTTGCTAAAGATACGGTTTTAGTGTTTACGCATAAATTTGTAAGCCGTAGGTTTAAATCTCGTGGTCTTATTTTCTGCATTTTCATCGTAAGGGAAGGCGCTCGTTTGCGATTTACGCGCTGAATATTGTAAGCAGAGGAGCCTTAAGGCACAGCCTCGCCTTAACACCATCGTTTGCATTGTCATTGTCATCCAGAAAAGCAGTCGTAAGAAAATGAATCTGTGGCGGCTCCGAACATTAAAAAAACTATATCTAGACTGCAAATACATCCCAATCTTACTATCAACACGTTTTAAGACCCCTCTCCTTTCCACCGGTATACAAGCTAAGAGAGAAATATTGGAAATCCCATCTGAAGTAGCCCTCGTCTCACCTTCGGAGCTGTGAGCGATGGGGATCATAATTAAAAGGGGTACAGTTACTTTGAAAATGTGTATGTGATACTTAAATTTAAATAAAATAAAAAGATAAATTATATAACACAGACTGCTATCTATGTCCATGTGTTTAAGACGTATGAATCGGTTTTAAAACAGGCACACCCCTTCTCACAAATCCGACTGGAGTCTCAGTCCGTCGTCGCGATGAATTAGGAGCTCAGATGTAGGCTAAGTGATTGCAATTTACTTATTTAAAAGAACCACTTCAAATCAAAAGGGAGACATTTTGTAATGGTAGTTATCGTTTATAGTATACGATAACTGTATACGTAGTATACGTAATTGTAGATATACAGTACATAAAGGGTATGAATAGGTGTGAGCTTTTACTGTATATTTAATATTTTATCTGACCCACTTGTAGAAACCGCCTACTCAGATTTATTTAAGTGGTCTGCCACCATAAAGACAGAAAAATATAATGACACCCTGTTACATTAACTGTAAAATAAACGCCGTAACTGCGGCCATATGAAAATTTGGATAAAGATTATACAAACATCCTAAGGAGCTCTATGACATATGAGCGTCGTAATAATGGTTGGTGACCTGACGTAACAGTGCTCCCTGAATTACGTGATCTGTATATACCCAAATACAGATATATCACGTAGGGAGATGCAGTCAAACATTGCATTGCTATCGTCGTGGTGAACTATTTCTCCGCTGTTTAAAACTTGTTTGGTAAGTGTCATCAAATATGCTTGTCAATTTGTAGCGAAATCGATATACTGTATCATAATCCTTCAGCTATCTATAATGTAGTGAAACGGCTAATTAATATTGATAAATTCCCTTATTCACAGTGACTTTTGCTCAAACCCCTGTTGCATAATGGGTTAATTTTATATAAAAAAACATTTATATCATAGATATAATACAAGCTTTGAAATGAAATAGCACATTTCCAGGTTTCAGTTAAACATTTTTAAAAAAGCTCATGACTTTAAGCATTCTGAACATTGAGAATGTTATTTGGGAAACAAATGTTTATTATAATGTTTATGTTTAGGATCTGTCTCCTACTGAGTCAGCATGCAGCATTCAACACCATTAGGTTTAATATTAAAAAGTTGTGTATTTCCTGAATTGTTTTTTTTTATTCTTTTCTATTAGACCATACTAGACTGTGCAGGATATCATTTATTTGCCATTTTTGCCTTTTCCAGATACCTGGGAAACAAAGCTCATATCTCATTTGCCAATGGAGCCCAGTCCTAAGCCTGGTGCTCTGTCCCCCTCCCCGAAGGACACAGACTCGAATCGACCCGCGCCCTCAAGGCAACAGGATCTGATCTCCACGTACTGCCCGCCTCCCAAGATACAGCTTTTGAAGGACACCTTCCAAGAGAAACTGATGCAGGAAAAGGAGAAAAAAATGATCGCCATGTACAATCGGCGGCAGGAGGCAGCTCTACAGAAGATGAGAAAATGTTTCCAATATGTCAAATACGCTGCGGAGAAGAAGATGGGGAACAGCTATCGCTTCCAAGCCCAACAGGGCCCCGAGAAGAACATTGTGGGGTATGATCGGTCTTACCCCCTGAAGCCTATGGGTAACAGGAAAGTCTCCGGCCCTGGTGAGGTTCGGGCTGTGGACCGCCCGGACGCACAGAGTGATTCCTTGTTTGCCCCCACCCCGCCTCAGGATGGTCATGAGAGGCCCTGCGAGAGGCCGGGCAGGAGGGGCTCAAGAGTACGCAAACCTAAGGACAGGACTGTCCTCCCCATGGTGGCGACCCCTCCAGGGCAATGCCCTTCTCATGCCAATGGGAAGGAGCACTTTCAGTTGCAAGAGGAGCTACGAAAAGTGGCCGAGGCAGAGGCCGCGCTGAAGGAGGAGCATCGCCGGAGGGAGGCCAGCCTGCAGGATGAGATGCGCCGGAAGGAGGCCATGATGAAGGACGAGATTCGCCAGAAGGAGGCCATGATGCAGGCGAAGCTCTTCAGAGCTCAGGAGGAGCTGAGGATGGTTCCGAGAGAGATGGAAGACTCCAGAGAGGTGGCCGGAAGGGAAAATAGAGGCGAGGCAGAGCGAGCTTTGCCCCAGAGGACCATGGGCCAACCACCGCTCTAAGGCCGTGCCTCTTCTGACCTGCAGAATGGAGAAGCAAAAAGCCTTCACTCCAAGGAAAGCCCTTCCTATCAGAGGAGACAACCTTGATTATGGTTCTCCAATGGAAGATGGCGGATGCGCAGAATCGCACTTTCCCTCTGCGCTTTCCCATCAGGAGAGACGTCAAGTGAGCCCTTGCAGCCGTGGGCTAGAAGACGTCCCCTGTGGAAGGAGAAAGTATCTCAAGAAAGCAAGGTTCCCTGAAAGCGACGTGTCAGCGGCACAGGCCGCGCAGGGCCACTTCAGAAATAACACCACATGTCTGGATGAACAAACTCTGTCAGTGGAAAACAGATATTTGTCCCCTACAAGTCTGATCTGCCCTACCGCTGAGCAATTTCCATATGAGAATAGCCAGAGTGGAAACCCTCAGCTGGTGCCCTGTCAACTGTGTCACAGGAAGTTTGCTGTAGAGAGGCTGGAGAAACACAGCAAGATCTGCAAGAAGCTTCAGAATTCAAAGAGGAAGGTTTTTGACTCTTTCAAGCACAGGGCCAAGGGAACAGAACTGGAGACATACATCCATAAGAAGAAGGTTAAACCGCCAATCGTGGTAAGGGCTATCCTTAAACTCTTTCCAAGCTTCCCTTTTTTTCTCCAAGAGTCAGACTCAGCTTATAAATCAATGTAAACAATAAATAAGTGTTTTATGAAGTACTCTTCTGAAAAACTGCCGCAAAGGCACATTTGCCAGACAGAATAAATGTGTCTTAGTGACTTCTGAATTCTGTTGTAAAAATCTACATATCAAGCAAATAGCACTCACAGGAAACAAAACCATAACTACGTAAATTGTACTCTCTACCCAATGACCTGAAAGGTGGCCCCAGAAAGCTACGTTATTACTGTATTGATATTTTCTTGCCTTGTGAATGGTTTGCGACCAGACTGTGTACGCAGTGCTAGTCTGGACTTTTTCTGGAAGCTGTTTTATTGGTTTCATTTCCTGTTCCCAGCTGAGAAAGAACAACTGGAGGCAGAAGCACGAGGATTTCATTCGGAGCATCAAACAGGCCAGGGAGGTGCAGCAGGTGATCACGCAAGGAGGGAAAGTTGTGAACCTGCCCCAGCCCCCCGCGAATCCAAACCCCGACTACGTGCCCTGCCCTCACTGCGGCCGGCGCTTTGCCCCCAGGCCGGCACAGAGGCACTTCCCCAAGTGTCAGCACATCAGGAGCCTCCCTCCTCCTCCTCCTCGCAGATGAAAACTGATGTGAAGAAGAGCAAAAGAGTCATGATCTTGGCTCACGACTCACGTCCTGCTTTTTCTTTTTAGAAACACATTTAGCACAGTTCATCCGTATGATGATGAAAAAAAAATGTTACCTTATTTTAATTAAATGATTTTTTTTTGGTGGACTGGTGTTTGCGTAGCTGTGGTTATTTCAGATTTTCTCTTATCATTCATACACCTTGACCTCCTAAAAATAATTTTTCAACCTGGAATGTACCATTAGCAGGCAATAGAACAGGTCACATTGGTCTTGGAACCATCAAAAAGCAGTATTCACACATTCTCGGCATCAATTTTCCTTAAAAACAACTGAAAAAGCAAGGTAAAGAGTGATTGTTTTTTTTAATGAAAGTTATTTGATTTAATTTATTTAATTTTCATAATATTTGAAATATGTTGGGATTAATGTGACTCAATATTATCTGCAGCTCTTACACTCCAGGCACCTGATAAAGTGGAACGCAGTGTCTTTGCCTTACATGGCGCTCAGCTCTTCCTCAATCCCAGCAGAAGCACCAGCAGAAGCAGCAGCCTCCGGGTCCTGCCTCATGCACAGCTTAAAATGCAACACCAAGTAATACAACAAACAACAGGGAAAACCATTCACGATCAGACACATCCGTTGATTGCTGGCTCTCAGTAAAGGGACATTGCATCATTACATCACAAAATAGACTACATTTCAAGGTTAAAGAATTACCATGTTCTGCGATTCAGAACGAGGCAGCAAAACTTCCTATAATCTGTTGTGGCCCTATGACATTGTAAAGGAGCAGGCTTGTGAATACATCTCGTTTAATCCAATGGAAATATAGCTCTCAACTTTTTTACGTTTTTGCCAATAAATAATACTACATTGTTAACTCTGCATAAAGAACCTTGGAATGGAACGTTTTTTGCAGTGAAATGTTTGCTGCATAACCTATACCCTTTCTCTCCTACATCACATTGCATTAGTCATTACAGTGATTAGTGAGCAGGAAGGGCTGCATCACATCGCAATTTGTGTGGAACTTGAATGCGAATTTGTTACAACATGGCGTAACTTACAGTCCTTTCACAAAATTCATGATTTTGTGCTCAATTTTGAGTTTGTAAAGTTTTTCTATAATGTCAATGATTTTATTTTGTGACTGAAATTAAATAATTTTGTGTCTGCAAAATTGGGACTGTAGTTCCACCTTAACCTACTAGTACTGTATGTCTTTGGACTGTGGGAAGAAACTGGAGCACCTGGAAGAAATCCACACAAATGAAGGGAGAACATACAATTCCATCCAGACTGCACCCCAGGAATTGAACCGAGGACCCCAGCTCTGTGAACCACAGTGCCAGCTCATTGCTATAGTCACTATAATTAATGTCAAAACTCATTTGCAAATGAGCAGCCTGGGATCCAAAAGGATCAAGACAAGGATCCAAACAAAGCACTATCCCAAAGCTTGGCTTTGTACCGTATATAATACAGGGCTTGATGCAGAAGGCAGATAATCAAAGTCCATGCAATAATTGCTAAGGGAAAGTGACTTTGTGTTCTTGGAGGGAAGTCACTCAACACGGAGCTGTGTTAGTGAAATGATTGTTCTGATGTACGGCTGATGTCCAAACACTGAAAACATGATTGTGTATGCAATCGCACTCCTGAGCTCCATTGGGTATGGTTAAAATAACTTTTTATAGTTCATCACATTCAAAGTGTGTGTACTTGATGAAAGTGTAACACGCATTTGGAGGAGTTATTCAGGATTTTCTTTCATTCAACTATTTCAAGACCCATTATTTTCAGATGTTGTAGTATACGTGAATAATGAAAGGCCTTCATATTACACAATGTAGGAATGACTTCGCAGGTGTGAAGAATAAAAGATTAATTCAGCTCACTTTGGGGAGTTTCACAATGGCCCTCCTTATAGAAATGTGGGTTTGATTAAAGGAGTGAAGAAAAAGCACTGAATAATATTTGCTTCTGTAAACGTAATCATCTCAAAATATGGTTGAAGAAATTGAAGAAGGTTAAACATAATCCAAAACGTATAAGGTCAATTTAAGTACAACCAGAATTCTAGTGTTTATGCAATGCATCTGTGGGTTGATATGAAATATGGCCGTACTTAAACTAAACGAGGTTATCGAGAGCATATTCCGAGTACGGCTTTGGCCAGTTGTACTGTGAACTGCGAGGACCGTATCTTATCCTGAACTGGCTGTGCGAATACCGTCCTCTGCTGGCAGAAGGAATAGATTACAACGGCACTGTATTGGCGATTAGTCCTATTGCTAGAATATTGAAACAACAAGGAGTCCGCGGAGTCAAGCAATGCTGAATAAACAAGTACCTGAAATTCAATAGGATTTTGTGTATTGATTACAAATAGGTGTGGAATTCTCATGTACAGTGGTATTCATGGATTCCTTACACAAGCAGCAGTTGTTATGATGCTTTCGTAATCTGAATATAAATCTGTTATCTACTTAAAACTGTAATTATTGAATAGATTAATGTCTTTGAAATGCTTCATTAACTGGGCAGTTTCCATGTTTGGAAATGTTTTTATTTTGATTGCTGATTGCTAGATACTGTATGTTTAATAGGCATGCTGTTAATATTTTCTACAAGAGCCAAATAAGACAGTTATGCTGTAGTAAGTTCTATATAAGTTATATAACATAAGTTATATTTTGTTCTGAGGTCAATTTGAATCTCATACTAAATTACTGGTGTCCTTTTATCTGAGAAACACTACCTGATTGATCACCTGATGCCTAGAAATTAGCATGCACAGTAGCCCAGCGTTTAGCATTGCTAGCTCACAGTGCTGAGGCCCTGGGTACACTTCTGGACCTGGGGTGCTATCTGTATGGAGCTTGTATGTTCTCCCCATGTTTGCATGAGTTTGCTTTGGGTGCTCCGGCTTCCTCCCACAGTTCAAAGAACTACTGGTAGGTTAATTGGCTTCTGGGATAATTGGTGAGTGTCTGTGTCTTCCCTGCATTGGACTACCATCCAGTCCCAGGTATCTCCTGCTTATTACTTTCTGAGGCTGTGGCTCCCCCGTGCCCCGCGACCCCCTGACCACCTGACCCTGAATTGGATGAAGCGGTTAGAAAATGGGTGGTTTCTGTTATGCTCTGGTCATGCTCTGCCATAGCAACAACTTGTAAAAAATGCAGATGCTAGGATTTAACTCAAAGAAGGAGCTCAGATCACTGTGTTGGCATCACTGTACAGGTGTCCGGTGTGTTTTAGAACATATGTTAAAATCTTATTTACTAACTTCTAGACTTTTTACCCCCCATATCAGCCTGCAGGTGCACAGTGGTCTGTGGACACCCTACTTGCTCTGTCGTAAAACAGGAAATAAAAAGCAACTGGTTTTGACTTTAATGCACTGAGACTGTGGAACTCACAGAACTCTCTTGTCAGAAAGGCAGCTTCTAACAGCTTTTAAGTGAAGACTAAGAACACTTTTCTATTTTATTAAAATAGATTATATATGTTTTGTTTAAATATATGTTATAAATGTTAAAACGACAGCTCGTATAAGCTTGTATTTTTACCTTTCGATCATTTTTATAATTGCTTTGAGTTGCTTTTACCATGATAAACAGTACAAAATATGAGGTGTTGAACTTGTCTAAAGTTTTAAAGCGCTTTATGACGTAAAGTGTGATGACAGTCCTTGGCGGTCTATGTAACAATTCTTCTTGAAGTAGGTCATCGGGCCAACAGTATACAAACATTACAGCTCAAGTGCTTTTGTATCTGAACGCTTTTAGGTAAGTTATTTAGCAGCTGCGGTATTAATAATGATTTTAATGGCAAATTCAATTGCAGGTAAAATAAAAATGGCGGATAACTTTCTTTCTAGCTTCGTGAAGCGGTCGCGCTATATTATACATATATACCATAATAAGAAACATAATATGTACAGTAGAATTTTTCACTTTAAGCTGGCATTATCCAGAACCGGGTCAGGGCCCGGACCCGGACCGTGCAGTGTGGTCCGCCGGCCTTCTAAAGATGTTTAGGAGATCGAGGCGCCCTTGGATTTGATTAGAAACTTGCATAATTTCTTAACTTGACCCCATTATCTTAAAAAAAACGGCCAGGCCAAGACCAAAGCATGAAGGCTGCGAGGATCGGGGGACTCTCATTTTTGGTCACAGCGTACAGTAGTAGATCAGTAACCTCTGTTTATCGTGATAACCTTTAATTATTTTCCAGTACTTTTTTAAATGATAAAACACATTGTCTCGCCAGTTTTGCTAAAGATACGGTTTTAGTGTTTACGCATAAATTTGTAAGCCGTAGGTTTAAATCTCGTGGTCTTATTTTCTGCATTTTCATCGTAAGGGAAGGCGCTCGTTTGCGATTTACGCGCTGAATATTGTAAGCAGAGGAGCCTTAAGGCACAGCCTCGCCTTAACACCATCGTTTGCATTGTCATTGTCATCCAGAAAAGCAGTCGTAAGAAAATGAATCTGTGGCGGCTCCGAACATTAAAAAAACTATCAACACGTTTTAAGACCCCTCTCCTTTCCACCGGTATACAAGCTAAGAGAGAAATATTGGAAATCCCATCTGAAGTAGCCCTCGTCTCACCTTCGGAGCTGTGAGCGATGGGGATCATAATTAAAAGGGGTACAGTTACTTTGAAAATGTGTATGTGATACTTAAATTTAAATAAAATAAAAAGATAAATTATATAACAAAGACTGCTATCTATGTCCATGTGTTTAAGACGTATGAATCGGTTTTAAAACAGGCACACCCCTTTACTTCTCACAAATCCAACTGGAGTCTCAGTCCGTCGTCGCGATGAATTAGGAGCTCAGATGTAGGCTAAGTGATTGCAATTTACTTATTTAAAAGAACCACTTCAAATCAAAAGGGATACATTTTGTAATGGTAGTTATCGTATTATAGTATACGATAACTGTATACGTAGTATACGTAATTGTAGATATACAGTACATAAAGGGTATGAATAGGTGTGAGCTTTTACTGTATATTTAATATTTTATCTGACCCACTTGTAGAAACCGCCTACTCAGATTTATTTAAGTGGTCTGCCACCATAAAGACAGAAAAATATAATGACACCCTGTTACATTAACTGTAAAATAAACGCCGTAACTGCGGCCATATGAAAATTTGGATAAAGATTATACAAACATCCTAAGGAGCTCTATGACATATGAGCGTCGTAATAATGGTTGGTGACCTGACGTAACAGTGCTCCCTGAATTACGTGATCTGTATATACCCAAATACAGATATATCACATAGGGAGATGCAGTCAAACATTGCATTGCTATCGTCGTGGTGAACTATTTCTCCGCTGTTTAAAACTTGTTTGGTAAGTGTCATCAAATATGCTTGTCAATTTGTAGCGAAATCGATATACTGTATCATAATCCTTCAGCTATCTATAATGTAGTGAAACGGCTAATTAATATTGATAAATTCCCTTATTCACAGTGACTTTTGCTCAAACCCCTGTTGCATAATGGGTTAATTTTATATAAAAAAACATTTATATCATAGATATAATACAAGCTTTGAAATGAAATAGCACATTTCCAGGTTTCAGTTAAACATTTTTAAAAAAGCTCATGACTTTAAGCATTCTGAACATTGAGAATGTTATTTGGGAAACAAATGTTTATTATAATGTTTATGTTTAGGATCTGTCTCCTACTGAGTCAGCATGCAGCATTCAACACCATTAGGTTTAATATTAAAAAGTTGTGTATTTCCTGAATTGTTTTTTTTTTATTCTTTTCTATTAGACCATACTAGACTGTGCAGGATATCATTTATTTGCCATTTTTGCCTTTTCCAGATACCTGGGAAACAAAGCTCATATCTCATTTGCCAATGGAGCCCAGTCCTAAGCCTGGTGCTCTGTCCCCCTCCCCGAAGGACACAGACTCGAATCGACCCGCGCCCTTAAGGCAACAGGATCTGATCTCCACGTACTGCCCGCCTCCCAAGATACAGCTTCTGAAGGACACCTTCCAAGAGAAACTGATGCAGGAAAAGGAGAAAAAAATGATCGCCATGTACAATCGGCGGCAGGAGGCAGCTCTACAGAAGATGAGAAAATGTTTCCAATATGTCAAATACGCTGCGGAGAAGAAGATGGGGAACAGCTATCGCTTCCAAGCCCAACAGGGCCCCGAGAAGAACATTGTGGGGTATGATCGGTCTTACCCCCTGAAGCCTATGGGTAACAGGAAAGTCTCCGGCCCTGGTGAGGTTCGGGCTGTGGACCGCCCGGACGCACAGAGTGATTCCTTGTTTGCCCCCACCCCGCCTCAGGATGGTCATGAGAGGCCCTGCGAGAGGCCGGGCAGGAGGGGCTCAAGAGTACGCAAACCTAAGGACAGGACTGTCCTCCCCATGGTGGCGACCCCTCCAGGGCAATGCCCTTCTCATGCCAATGGGAAGGAGCACTTTCAGTTGCAAGAGGAGCTACGAAAAGTGGCCGAGGCAGAGGCCGCGCTGAAGGAGGAGCATCGCCGGAGGGAGGCCAGCCTGCAGGATGAGATGCGCCGGAAGGAGGCATTGATGAAGGACGAGATTCGCCAGAAGGAGGCCATGATGCAGGCGAAGCTCTTCAGAGCTCAGGAGGAGCTGAGGATGGTTCCGAGAGAGATGGAAGACTCCAGAGAGGTGGCCGGAAGGGAAAATAGAGGCGAGGCAGAGCGAGCTTTGCCCCAGAGGACCATGGGCCAACCACCGCTCTAAGGCCGTGCCTCTTCTGACCTGCAGAATGGAGAAGCAAAAAGCCTTCACTCCAAGGAAAGCCCTTCCTATCAGAGGAGACAACCTTGATTATGGTTCTCCAATGGAAGATGGCGGATGCGCAGAATCGCACTTTCCCTCTGCGCTTTCCCATCAGGAGAGACGTCAAGTGAGCCCTTGCAGCCGTGGGCTAGAAGACGTCCCCTGTGGAAGGAGAAAGTATCTCAAGAAAGCAAGGCTCCCTGAAAGCGACGTGTCAGCGGCACAGGCCGCGCAGGGCCACTTCGGAAATAACACCACATGTCTGGATGAACAAACTCTGTCAGTGGAAAACAGATATTTGTCCCCTACAAGTCTGATGTGCCCTACCGCTGAGCAATTTCCATATGAGAATAGCCAGAGTGGAAACCCTCAGCTGGTGCCCTGTGAACTGTGTCACGGGAAGTTTGCTGTAGAGAGGCTGGAGAAACACAGCAAGATCTGCAAGAAGCTTCAGAATTCAAAGAGGAAGGTTTTTGACTCTTTCAAGCACAGGGCCAAGGGAACAGAACTGGAGACATACATCCATAAGAAGAAGGTTAGACCGCCAATCGTGGTAAGGGCTATCCTTAAACTCTTTCCAAGCTTCCCTTTTTTTTTCCTAGAGTCAGACTCAGCTTATAAATCAATGTAGACAATAAATAAGTGTTTTATGAAGTACTCTTCTGAAAAACTGCCGCAAAGGCACATTTGCCAGACAGAATAAATGTGTCTTAGTGACTTCTGAATTCTGTTGTAAAAATCTACATATCAAGCAAATAGCACTCACAGGAAACAAAACCATAACTACGTAAATTGTACTCTCTACCCAATGACCTGAAAGGTGGCCCCAGAAAGCTACGTTATTACTGTATTGATATTTTCTTGCCTTGTGAATGGTTTGCGACCAGACTGTGTACGCAGTGCTAGTCTGGACTTTTTCTGGAAGCTGTTTTTTTGGTTTCATTTCCTGTTCCCAGCTGAGAAAGAACAACTGGAGGCAGAAGCACGAGGATTTCATTCGGAGCATCAAACAGGCCAGGGAGGTGCAGCAGGTGATCACGCAAGGAGGGAAAGTTGTGAACGTACAATTAGCAGGCAATAGAACAGGTCACATTGGTCTTGGAACCATCAAAAAGCAGTATTCACACATTCTCGGCATCAATTTTCCTTAAAAACAACTGAAAAAGCAAGGTAAAGAGTGATTGATTTTTTTAATGAAAGTTATTTGATTTAATTTATTTAATTTTCATAATATTTGAAATATGTTGGGATTAATGTGACTCAATATTATCTGCAGCTCTTACACTCCAGGCACCTGATAAAGTGGAACGCAGTGTCTTTGCCTTACATGGCGCTCAGCTCTTCCTCAATCCCAGCAGAAGCACCAGCAGAAGTAGCAGCCTCCGGGTCCTGCCTCATGCACAGCTTAAAATGCAACACCAAGTAATACAACAAACAACAGGGAAAACCATTCACGATCAGAAACATCCGTTGATTGCTGGCTCTCAGTAAAGGGACATTGCATCATTACATCACAAAATAGACTACATTTCAAGGTTAAAGAATTACCATGTTCTGCGATTCAGAACGAGGCAGCAAAACTTCCTATAATCTGTTGTGGCCCTATGACATTGTAAAGGAGCAGGCTTGTGAATACATCTCGTTTAATCCAATGGAAATATAGCTCTCAACTTTTTTACGTTTTTGCCAATAAATAATACTACATTGTTAACTCTGCATAAAGAACCTTGGAATGGAACGTTTTTTGCAGTGAAATGTTTGCTGCATAACCTATACCCTTTCTCTCCTACATCACATTGCATTAGTCATTACAGTGATTAGTGAGCAGGAAGGGCTGCATCACATCGCAATTTGTGTGGAACTTGAATGCGAATTTGTTACAACATGGCGTAACTTACAGTCCTTTCACAAAATTCATGATTTTGTGCTCAATTTTGAGTTTGTAAAGTTTTTCTATAATGTCAATGATTTTATTTTGTGACTGAAATTAAATACTTTTGTGTCTGCAAAATTGGGACTGTAGTTCCACCTTAACCTACTAGTACTGTATGTCTTTGGACTGTGGGAAGAAACTGGAGCACCTGGAAGAAATCCACACAAATGAAGGGAGAACATACAATTCCATCCAGACTGCACCCCAGGAATTGAACCCAGGACCCCAGCTCTGTGAACCACAGTGCCACCTCATTGCTATAGTCACTATAATTAATGTCAAAACTCATTTGCAAATGAGCAGCCTGGGATCCAAAAGGATCAAGACAAGGATCCAAACAAAGCACTATCCCAAAGCTTGGCTTTGTACAGTATATCATACAGGGCTTGATGCAGAAGGCAGATAATCTAAGTCCATGCAATAATTGCTAAGGGAAAGTGACTTTGTGTTTTTGGAGGAAAGTCACTCAACTGTGTTAGTGAAATGATTGTTCTGATGTACGGCTGATGTCCAAACACTGAAAACATGATTGTGTATGCAATCGCACTCCCGAGCTCCATTGGGTATGGTTAAAATAACTTTTTATAGTTCATCACATTCAAAGTGTGTGTACCTGATGAAAGTGTAACACGCATTTGGAGGAGTTATTCAGGATTTTCTTTCATTCAACTATTTCAAGACCCATTATTTTCAGATGTTGTAGTATACGTGAATAATGAAAGGCCTTCATATTACACAATGAAGGAATGACTTCGCAGGTGTGAAGAATAAAAGATTAATTCAGCTCACTTTGGGGAGTTTCACAATGGCCCTCCTTAAAGAAATGTGGGTTTGATTAAAGGAGTGAAGAAAAAGCACTGAATAATATTTGCTTCTGTAAACGTAATCATCTCAAAATATGGTTGAAGAAATTGAAGAAGGTTAAACATAATCCAAAACGTATAAGGTCAATTTAAATACAACCAGAATTCTAGTGTTTATGCAATGCATCTGTGGGTTGATATGAAATACGGCCGTTCTTAAACTAAACGAGGTTATCGAGAGCATATTCCGAGTACGGCTGTGGCCAGTTGTACTGTGAACTGCGAGGACCGTATCTTATCCTGAACTGACTGTGCGAATACCGTCCTCTGCTGGCAGAAGGAATAGATTACAACGGCACTGTATTGGCGATTAGTCCTATTGCTAGAATATTGAAACAACAAGGAGTCCGCGGAGTCAAGCAATGCTGAATAAACAAGTACCTGAAATTCAATAGGATTTTGTGTATTGATTACAAATAGGTGTGAATTTCTCATGTACAGTGGTATTCATGGATTCCTTGCACAAGCAGCCGTTGTTATGATACTTTCGTAATCTGAATATAAATCTGTTATCTACTTGAAACTGTAATTATTGAATAGATTAATGTCTTTGAAATGCTTCATTAACTGGGCAGTTTCCCATGCTGTTAATATTTTCTACAAATAAGACAGTTATGCTGTAGTAAGTTCTATATAAGTTATATAACATAAGTTATATTTTGTTCTGAGGTCAATTTGAATCTCATACTAAATTACTGGTGTCCTTTTATCTGAGAAACACTACCTGATTGATCACCTGATGCCTAGAAATTAGCATGCACAGTAGCCCAGTGTTTAGCATTGCTAGCTCACAGTGCTGAGGCCCTGGGTACACTTCTGGACCTGGGGTGCTATCTGTATGGAGCTTGTATGTTCTCCCCATGTTTGCATGAGTTTGCTTTGGGTGCTCCGGCTTCCTCCCACAGTTCAAAGAACTACTGGTAGGTTAATTGGCTTCTGGGATAATTGGTGAGTGTCTGTGTCTTCCCTGCATTGGACTACCATCCAGTCCCAGGTATCTCCTGCTTATTACTTTCTGAGGCTCTGGCTCCCCCGTGCCCCGCGACCCCCTGACCCCCTGACCCTGAATTGGATGAAGCGGTTAGAAAATGGGTGGTTTCTGTTATGCTCTGGTCATGCTCTGCCATAGCAACAACTTGTAAAAAATGCAGATGCTAGGATTTAACTCAAAGAAGGAGCTCAGATCACTGTGTTGGCATCACTGTACAGGTGTCCGGTGTGTTTTAGAACATGTGCTAAAATCTTATTTACTAACTTCTAGACTTTTTACCCCCCATATCACTCTGCAGGTGCACAGTGGTCTGTGGACACCCTCCTTGCTCTGTCGTAAAACAGGAAATAAAAAGCAACTGGTTTTGACTTTAATGCACTGAGACTGTGGAACTCACAGAACTCTCTTGTCAGAAAGGCAGCTTCTAACAGCTTTTAAGTGAAGACTAAGAACACTTTTCTATTTTATGAAAATAGATTATATATGTTTTGTTTAAATATATGTTATAAATGTTAAAACGACAGCTCGTATAAGCTTGTATTTTTACCTTTCGATCATTTTTAGAATTGCTTTGAGTTGCTTTTACCATGATAAACAGTACAAAATATGAGGTGTTGAACTTGTCAAAAGTTTTAAAGCGCTTTATGACGTAAAGTGTGATGACAGTCCTTGGCGGTCTATGTAACAATTCTTCTTGAAGTAGGTCATCGGGCCAACAGTATATAAACATTACAGCTCAAGTGCTTTTGTATCTGAACGCTTTTAGGTAAGTAATTTAGCAGCTGCGGTATTAATCGTGATTTTAATGGCAAATTCAATTGCAGGTAAAATAAAAATGGCGGATAACTTTCTTTCTAGCTTCGTGAAGCGGTCGCGCCACATTATACATATATACCATAATAAGAAACATAATATGTACAGTAGAATTTTTCACTTTAAGCTGGCATTATCCAGAACCGGGTCAGGGCCCGGACCCGGACCGTGCAGTGTGGTCCGTCGGCCTTCTAAAGATGTTTAGGAGATCGGGGCGCCCTTGGATTTGATTAGAAACTTGCATAATTTCTTAACTTGACCCCATTATCTTAAAAAAAACGGCCAGGCCAAGACCAAAGCATGAAGGCTGCGAGGATCGGGGGACTCTCATTTTTGGTCACAGCGTACAGTAGTAGATCAGTAACCTCTGTTTATCGTGATAACCTTTAATTATTTTCCAGTACTTTTTTAAATGATAAAACACATTGTCTCGCCAGTTTTGCTAAAGATACGGTTTTAGTGTTTACGCATAAATTTGTAAGCCGTAGGTTTAAATCTCGTGGTCTTATTTTCTGCATTTTCATCGTAAGGGAAGGCGCTCGTTTGCGATTTACGCACTGAATATTGTAAGCAGAGGAGCCTTAAGGCACAGCCTCGCCTTAACACCATCGTTTGCATTGTCATTGTCATCCAGAAAAGCAGTCATAAGAAAATGAATCTGTGGCGGCTCCGAACATTAAAAAAACTATATCTAGACTGCAAATACATCCCAATCTTACTATCAACACGTTTTAAGACCCCTCTCCTTTCCACCGGTATACAAGCTAAGAGAGAAATATTGGAAATCCCATCTGAAGTAGCCCTCGTCTCACCTTCGGAGCTGTGAGCGATGGGGATCATAATTAAAAGGGGTACAGTTACTTTGAAAATGTGTATGTGATACTTAAATTTAAATAAAATAAAAAGATAAATTATATAACACAGACTGCTATCTATGTCCATGTGTTTAAGACGTATGAATCGGTTTTAAAACAGGCACACCCCTTTACCTCTCACAAATCCAACTGGAGTCTCAGTCCGTCGTCGCGATGAATTAGGAGCTCAGATGTAGGCTAAGTGATTGCAATTTACTTATTTAAAAGAACCACTTCAAATCAAAAGGGATACATTTTGTAATGGTAGTTATCGTATTATAGTATACGATAACTGTATACGTAGTATACGTAATTGTAGATATACAGTACATAAAGGGTATGAATAGGTGTGAGCTTTTACTGTATATTTAATATTTTATCTGACCCACTTGTAGAAACCGCCTACTCAGATTTATTTAAGTGGTCTGCCACCATAAAGACAGAAAAATATAATGACACCCTGTTACATTAACTGTAAAATAAACGCCGTAACTGCGGCCATATGAAAATTTGGATAAAGATTATACAAACATCCTAAGGAGCTCTATGACATATGAGCGTCGTAATAATGGTTGGTGACCTGACGTAACAGTGCTCCCTGAATTACGTGATCTGTATATACCCAAATACAGATATATCACATAGGGAGATGCAGTCAAACATTGCATTGCTATCGTCGTGGTGAACTATTTCTCCGCTGTTTAAAACTTGTTTGGTAAGTGTCATCAAATATGCTTGTCAATTTGTAGCGAAATCGATATACTGTATCATAATCCTTCAGCTATCTATAATGTAGTGAAACGGCTAATTAATATTGATAAATTCCCTTATTCACAGTGACTTTTGCTCAAACCCCTGTTGCATAATGGGTTAATTTTATATAAAAAAACATTTATATCATAGATATAATACAAGCTTTGAAATGAAATAGCACATTTCCAGGTTTCAGTTAAACATTTTTAAAAAAGCTCATGACTTTAAGCATTCTGAACATTGAGAATGTTATTTGGGAAACAAATGTTTATTATAATGTTTATGTTTAGGATCTGTCTCCTACTGAGTCAGCATGCAGCATTCAACACCATTAGGTTTAATATTAAAAAGTTGTGTATTTCCTGAATTGTTTTTTTTTATTCTTTTCTATTAGACCATACTAGACTGTGCAGGATATCATTTATTTGCCATTTTTGCCTTTTCCAGATACCTGGGAAACAAAGCTCATATCTCATTTGCCAATGGAGCCCAGTCCTAAGCCTGGTGCTCTGTCCCCCTCCCCGAAGGACACAGACTCGAATCGACCCGCGCCCTTAAGGCAACAGGATCTGATCTCCACGTACTGCCCGCCTCCCAAGATACAGCTTCTGAAGGACACCTTCCAAGAGAAACTGATGCTGGAAAAGGAGAAAAAAATGATCGCCATGTACAATCGGCGGCAGGAGGCAGCTCTACAGAAGATGAGAAAATGTTTCCAATATGTCAAATACGCTGCGGAGAAGAAGATGGGGAACAGCTATCGCTTCCAAGCCCAACAGGGCCCCGAGAAGAACATTGTGGGGTATGATCGGTCTTACCCCCTGAAGCCTATGGGTAACAGGAAAGTCTCCGGCCCTGGTGAGGTTCGGGCTGTGGACCGCCCGGATGCACAGAGTGATTCCTTGTTTGCCCCCACCCCGCCTCAGGATGGTCATGAGAGGCCCTGCGAGAGGCCGGGCAGGAGGGGCTCAAGAGTACGCAAACCTAAGGACAGGACTGTCCTCCCCATGGTGGCGACCCCTCCAGGGCAATGCCCTTCTCATGCCAATGGGAAGGAGCACTTTCAGTTGCAAGAGGAGCTACGAAAAGTGGCCGAGGCAGAGGCCGCGCTGAAGGAGGAGCATCGCCGGAGGGAGGCCAGCCTGCAGGATGAGATGCGCCGGAAGGAGGCCATGATGAAGGACGAGATTCGCCAGAAGGAGGCCATGATGCAGGCGAAGCTCTTCAGAGCTCAGGAGGAGCTGAGGATGGTTCCGAGAGAGATGGAAGACTCCAGAGAGGTGGCCGGAAGGGAAAATAGAGGCGAGGCAGAGCGAGCTTTGCCCCAGAGGACCATGGGCCAACCACCGCTCTAAGGCCGTGCCTCTTCTGACCTGCAGAATGGAGAAGCAAAAAGCCTTCACTCCAAGGAAAGCCCTTCCTATCAGAGGAGACAACCTTGATTATGGTTCTCCAATGGAAGATGGCGGATGCGCAGAATCGCACTTTCCCTCTGCGCTTTCCCATCAGGAGAGACGTCAAGTGAGCCCTTGCAGCCGTGGGCTAGAAGACGTCCCCTGTGGAAGGAGAAAGTATCTCAAGAAAGCAAGGCTCCCTGAAAGCGACGTGTCAGCGGCACAGGCCGCGCAGGGCCACTTCAGAAATAACACCACATGTCTGGATGAACAAACTCTGTCAGTGGAAAACAGATATTTGTCCCCTACAAGTCTGATCTGCCCTACCGCTGAGCAATTTCCATATGAGAATAGCCAGAGTGGAAACCCTCAGCTGGTGCCCTGTGAACTGTGTCACGGGAAGTTTGCTGTAGAGAGGCTGGAGAAACACAGCAAGATCTGCAAGAAGCTTCAGAATTCAAAGAGGAAGGTTTTTGACTCTTTCAAGCACAGGGCCAAGGGAACAGAACTGGAGACATACATCCATAAGAAGAAGGTTAGACCGCCAATCGTGGTAAGGGCTATCCTTAAACTCTTTCCAAGCTTCCCTTTTTTTCTCCTAGAGTCAGACTCAGCTTATAAATCAATGTAAACAATAAATAAGTGTTTTATGAAGTACTCTTCTGAAAAACTGCCGCAAAGGCACATTTGCCAGACAGAATAAATGTGTCTTAGTGACTTCTGAATTCTGTTGTAAAAATCTACATATCAAGCAAATAGCACTCACAGGAAACAAAACCATAACTACGTAAATTGTACTCTCTACCCAATGACCTGAAAGGTAGCCCCAGAAAGCTACGTTATTACTGTATTGATATTTTCTTGCCTTGTGAATGGTTTGCGACCAGACTGTGTACGCAGTGCTAGTCTGGACTTTTTCTGGAAGCTGTTTTATTGGTTTCATTTCCTGTTCCCAGCTGAGAAAGAACAACTGGAGGCAGAAGCACGAGGATTTCATTCGGAGCATCAAACAGGCCAGGGAGGTGCAGCAGGTGATCACGCAAGGAGGGAAAGTTGTGAACCTGCCCCAGCCCCCCGCGAATCCAAACCCCGACTACGTGCCCTGCCCTCACTGCGGCCGGCGCTTTGCCCCCAGGCCGGCACAGAGGCACTTCCCCAAGTGTCAGCACATCAGGAGCCGCCCTCCTCCTCCTCCTCGCAGATGAAAACTGATGTGAAGAAGAGCAAAAGAGTCATGATCTTGGCTCACGACTCACGTCCTGCTTTTTCTTTTTAGAAACACATTTAGCACAGTTCATCCGTATGATGATGAAAAAAAAATGTTACCTTATTTTAATTAAATGATTTTTTTTTGGTGGACTGGTGTTTGCGTAGCTGTGGTTATTTCAGTTTTTCTCTTATCATTCATACACCTTGACCTCCTAAAAATAATTTTTCAACCTGGAACGTACAATTAGCAGGCAATAGAACAGGTCACATTGGTCTTGGAACCATCAAAAAGCAGTATTCACACATTCTCGGCATCAATTTTCCTTAAAAACAACTGAAAAAGCAAGGTAAAGAGTGATTGATTTTTTTAATGAAAGTTATTTGATTTAATTTATTTAATTTTCATAATATTTGAAATATGTTGGGATTAATGTGACTCAATATTATCTGCAGCTCTTACACTCCAGGCACCTGATAAAGTGGAACGCAGTGTCTTTGCCTTACATGGCGCTCAGCTCTTCCTCAATCCCAGCAGAAGCACCAGCAGAAGCAGCAGCCTCCGGGTCCTGCCTCATGCACAGCTTAAAATGCAACACCAAGTAATACAACAAACAACAGGGAAAACCATTCACGATCAGACACATCCGTTGATTGCTGGCTCTCAGTAAAGGGACATTGCATCATTACATCACAAAATAGACTACATTTCAAGGTTAAAGAATTACCATGTTCTGCGATTCAGAACGAGGCAGCAAAACTTCCTATAATCTGTTGTGGCCCTATGACATTGTAAAGGAGCAGGCTTGTGAATACATCTCGTTTAATCCAATGGAAATATAGCTCTCAACTTTTTTACGTTTTTGCCAATAAATAATACTACATTGTTAACTCTGCATAAAGAACCTTGGAATGGAACGTTTTTTGCAGTGAAATGTTTGCTGCATAACCTATACCCTTTCTCTCCTACATCACATTGCATTAGTCATTACAGTGATTAGTGAGCAGGAAGGGCTGCATCACATCGCAATTTGTGTGGAACTTGAATGCGAATTTGTTACAACATGGCGTAACTTACAGTCCTTTCACAAAATTCATGATTTTGTGCTCAATTTTGAGTTTGTAAAGTTTTTCTATAATGTCAATGATTTTATTTTGTGACTGAAATTAAATACTTTTGTGTCTGCAAAATTGGGACTGTAGTTCCACCTTAACCTACTAGTACTGTATGTCTTTGGACTGTGGGAAGAAACTGGAGCACCTGGAAGAAATCCACACAAATGAAGGGAGAACATACAATTCCATCCAGACTGCACCCCAGGAATTGAACCCAGGACCCCAGCTCTGTGAACCACAGTGCCACCTCATTGCTATAGTCACTATAATTAATGTCAAAACTCATTTGCAAATGAGCAGCCTGGGATCCAAAAGGATCAAGACAAGGATCCAAACAAAGCACTATCCCAAAGCTTGGCTTTGTACAGTATATCATACAGGGCTTGATGCAGAAGGCAGATAATCTAAGTCCATGCAATAATTGCTAAGGGAAAGTGACTTTGTGTTTTTGGAGGAAAGTCACTCAACTGTGTTAGTGAAATGATTGTTCTGATGTACGGCTGATGTCCAAACACTGAAAACATGATTGTGTATGCAATCGCACTCCCGAGCTCCATTGGGTATGGTTAAAATAACTTTTTATAGTTCATCACATTCAAAGTGTGTGTACCTGATGAAAGTGTAACACGCATTTGGAGGAGTTATTCAGGATTTTCTTTCATTCAACTATTTCAAGACCCATTATTTTCAGATGTTGTAGTATACGTGAATAATGAAAGGCCTTCATATTACACAATGAAGGAATGACTTCGCAGGTGTGAAGAATAAAAGATTAATTCAGCTCACTTTGGGGAGTTTCACAATGGCCCTCCTTAAAGAAATGTGGGTTTGATTAAAGGAGTGAAGAAAAAGCACTGAATAATATTTGCTTCTGTAAACGTAATCATCTCAAAATATGGTTGAAGAAATTGAAGAAGGTTAAACATAATCCAAAACGTATAAGGTCAATTTAAATACAACCAGAATTCTAGTGTTTATGCAATGCATCTGTGGGTTGATATGAAATACGGCCGTTCTTAAACTAAACGAGGTTATCGAGAGCATATTCCGAGTACGGCTGTGGCCAGTTGTACTGTGAACTGCGAGGACCGTATCTTATCCTGAACTGACTGTGCGAATACCGTCCTCTGCTGGCAGAAGGAATAGATTACAACGGCACTGTATTGGCGATTAGTCCTATTGCTAGAATATTGAAACAACAAGGAGTCCGCGGAGTCAAGCTATGCTGAATAAACAAGTACCTGAAATTCAATAGGATTTTGTGTATTGATTACAAATAGGTGTGAATTTCTCATGTACAGTGGTATTCATGGATTCCTTGCACAAGCAGCCGTTGTTATGATACTTTCGTAATCTGAATATAAATCTGTTATCTACTTGAAACTGTAATTATTGAATAGATTAATGTCTTTGAAATGCTTCATTAACTGGGCAGTTTCCATGTTTGGAAATGTTTTTATTTTGATTGCTGATTGCTAGATACTGTATGTTTAATAGGCATGCTGTTAATATTTTCTACAAATAAGACAGTTATGCTGTAGTAAGTTCTATATAAGTTATATAACATAAGTTATATTTTGTTCTGAGGTCAATTTGAATCTCATACTAAATTACTGGTGTCCTTTTATCTGAGAAACACTACCTGATTGATCACCTGATGCCTAGAAATTAGCATGCACAGTAGCCCAGTGTTTAGCATTGCTAGCTCACAGTGCTGAGGCCCTGGGTACACTTCTGGACCTGGGGTGCTATCTGTATGGAGCTTGTATGTTCTCCCCATGTTTGCATGAGTTTGCTTTGGGTGCTCCGGCTTCCTCCCACAGTTCAAAGAACTACTGGTAGGTTAATTGGCTTCTGGGATAATTGGTGAGTGTCTGTGTCTTCCCTGCATTGGACTACCATCCAGTCCCAGGTATCTCCTGCTTATTACTTTCTGAGGCTCTGGCTCCCCCGTGCCCCGCGACCCCCTGACCCCCTGACCCTGAATTGGATGAAGCGGTTAGAAAATGGGTGGTTTCTGTTATGCTCTGGTCATGCTCTGCCATAGCAACAACTTGTAAAAAATGCAGATGCTAGGATTTAACTCAAAGAAGGAGCTCAGATCACTGTGTTGGCATCACTGTACAGGTGTCCGGTGTGTTTTAGAACATGTGCTAAAATCTTATTTACTAACTTCTAGACTTTTTACCCCCCATATCACTCTGCAGGTGCACAGTGGTCTGTGGACACCCTCCTTGCTCTGTCGTAAAACAGGAAATAAAAAGCAACTGGTTTTGACTTTAATGCACTGAGACTGTGGAACTCACAGAACTCTCTTGTCAGAAAGGCAGCTTCTAACAGCTTTTAAGTGAAGACTAAGAACACTTTTCTATTTTATGAAAATAGATTATATATGTTTTGTTTAAATATATGTTATAAATGTTAAAACGACAGCTCGTATAAGCTTGTATTTTTACCTTTCGATCATTTTTAGAATTGCTTTGAGTTGCTTTTACCATGATAAACAGTACAAAATATGAGGTGTTGAACTTGTCAAAAGTTTTAAAGCGCTTTATGACGTAAAGTGTGATGACAGTCCTTGGCGGTCTATGTAACAATTCTTCTTGAAGTAGGTCATCGGGCCAACAGTATATAAACATTACAGCTCAAGTGCTTTTGTATCTGAACGCTTTTAGGTAAGTAATTTAGCAGCTGCGGTATTAATCGTGATTTTAATGGCAAATTCAATTGCAGGTAAAATAAAAATGGCGGATAACTTTCTTTCTAGCTTCGTGAAGCGGTCGCGCCACATTATACATATATACCATAATAAGAAACATAATATGTACAGTAGAATTTTTCACTTTAAGCTGGCATTATCCAGAACCGGGTCAGGGCCCGGACCCGGACCGTGCAGTGTGGTCCGTCGGCCTTCTAAAGATGTTTAGGAGATCGGGGCGCCCTTGGATTTGATTAGAAACTTGCATAATTTCTTAACTTGACCCCATTATCTTAAAAAAAACGGCCAGGCCAAGACCAAAGCATGAAGGCTGCGAGGATCGGGGGACTCTCATTTTTGGTCACAGCGTACAGTAGTAGATCAGTAACCTCTGTTTATCGTGATAACCTTTAATTATTTTCCAGTACTTTTTTAAATGATAAAACACATTGTCTCGCCAGTTTTGCTAAAGATACGGTTTTAGTGTTTACGCATAAATTTGTAAGCCGTAGGTTTAAATCTCGTGGTCTTATTTTCTGCATTTTCATCGTAAGGGAAGGCGCTCGTTTGCGATTTACGCACTGAATATTGTAAGCAGAGGAGCCTTAAGGCACAGCCTCGCCTTAACACCATCGTTTGCATTGTCATTGTCATCCAGAAAAGCAGTCGTAAGAAAATGAATCTGTGGCGGCTCCGAACATTAAAAAAACTATATCTAGACTGCAAATACATCCCAATCTTACTATCAACACGTTTTAAGACCCCTCTCCTTTCCACCGGTATACAAGCTAAGAGAGAAATATTGGAAATCCCATCTGAAGTAGCCCTCGTCTCACCTTCGGAGCTGTGAGCGATGGGGATCATAATTAAAAGGGGTACAGTTACTTTGAAAATGTGTATGTGATACTTAAATTTAAATAAAATAAAAAGATAAATTATATAACACAGACTGCTATCTATGTCCATGTGTTTAAGACGTATGAATCGGTTTTAAAACAGGCACACCCCTTCTCACAAATCCGACTGGAGTCTCAGTCCGTCGTCGCGATGAATTAGGAGCTCAGATGTAGGCTAAGTGATTGCAATTTACTTATTTAAAAGAACCACTTCAAATCAAAAGGGAGACATTTTGTAATGGTAGTTATCGTATTATAGTATACGATAACTGTATACGTAGTATACGTAATTGTAGATATACAGTACATAAAGGGTATGAATAGGTGTGAGCTTTTACTGTATATTTAATATTTTATCTGACCCACTTGTAGAAACCGCCTACTCAGATTTATTTAAGTGGTCTGCTACCATAAAGACAGAAAAATATAATGACACCCTGTTACATTAACTGTAAAATAAACGCCGTAACTGCGGCCATATGAAAATTTGGATAAAGATTATACAAACATCCTAAGGAGCTCTATGACATATGAGCGTCGTAATAATGGTTGGTGACCTGACGTAACAGTGCTCCCTGAATTACGTGATCTGTATATACCCAAATACAGATATATCACATAGGGAGATGCAGTCAAACATTGCATTGCTATCGTCGTGGTGAACTATTTCTCCGCTGTTTAAAACTTGTTTGGTAAGTGTCATCAAATATGCTTGTCAATTTGTAGCGAAATCGATATACTGTATCATAATCCTTCAGCTATCTATAATGTAGTGAAACGGCTAATTAATATTGATAAATTCCCTTATTCACAGTGACTTTTGCTCAAACCCCTGTTGCATAATGGGTTAATTTTATATAAAAAAACATTTATATCATAGATATAATACAAGCTTTGAAATGAAATAGCACATTTCCAGGTTTCAGTTAAACATTTTTAAAAAAGCTCATGACTTTAAGCATTCTGAACATTGAGAATGTTATTTGGGAAACAAATGTTTATTATAATGTTTATGTTTAGGATCTGTCTCCTACTGAGTCAGCATGCAGCATTCAACACCATTAGGTTTAATATTAAAAAGTTGTGTATTTCCTGAATTGTTTTTTTTTATTCTTTTCTATTAGACCATACTAGACTGTGCAGGATATCATTTATTTGCCATTTTTGCCTTTTCCAGATACCTGGGAAACAAAGCTCATATCTCATTTGCCAATGGAGCCCAGTCCTAAGCCTGGTGCTCTGTCCCCCTCCCCGAAGGACACAGACTCGAATCGACCCGCGCCCTTAAGGCAACAGGATCTGATCTCCACGTACTGCCCGCCTCCCAAGATACAGCTTCTGAAGGACACCTTCCAAGAGAAACTGATGCTGGAAAAGGAGAAAAAAATGATCGCCATGTACAATCGGCGGCAGGAGGCAGCTCTACAGAAGATGAGAAAATGTTTCCAATATGTCAAATACGCTGCGGAGAAGAAGATGGGGAACAGCTATCGCTTCCAAGCCCAACAGGGCCCCGAGAAGAACATTGTGGGGTATGATCGGTGTTAGGAATCCCTGGTGAGAAGATACACGGATCCTGTGCAGACGCAGGCACGGGTGATAGATGAGGCAGGCGAACAAACCAGAACGAGAGGCAAGGTCGTAGTCAAAAGGCAAAAGGCAAGTCGTTATCCAGGAAGTTCACCGGTAGCAGACAGTCCGAGTCAAGAGGCGAGGAGCAAAGTCGAAAAGGCAGAAGGGGAATCCAAAAACCGGAATAAACGAGGTACGGGGAAAAACGCCAGGTAGAGCTCTCAAGGAGTAGACTCAATACCGAGCAGTGGGAAGCAGGTGCAGATGGTTTAAATAACAGTGCGCACCGCAATGAGTGTGCGCAGGTGGTTTAACTCGTGCGGCGGCGTTTGTTGATAATCACCCGCTGCTGGGTCTGATTAGCTCGCTTACGCTTTGTCTTTGACTGCCTGGTTGTCGTGACAGTACCCCCCCCTTCACGGGCGGCTCCCGACGCCCGAGACGGCCGATCGGGATAGTCCCTGTGGAAGTCTCCGATTAGCGCAGGGTCCAAAATATCCCTCTCCGGAACCCAGGATCTTTCTTCAGGGCCATAACCCTCCCAGTCAACCAGATACTGAAGGGTACCGCGGTTCCATCTAGAGTCGAGGATCTTGTGGACTGTATATGCCTGGTGCCCCCGAATGCGACGCGGGGGTGGCGGGCGACGTTGGGGAGCCGCCAGGGGTGAGCGGTAGAAGGGTTTCAGGAGGGAGACGTGGAAAGACGGGTGGATTTTAAGGGTGGGGGGAAGTGCAAGACGGAAGGTAACTGGGGTGATCCGGGAGAGAATCCTGAAGGGGCCGATATACCTAGGCCCGAGCTTCTTGGAAGGCAGGTGTAGAGGTAGGTTCCTTGTAGAAAGCCAAACAAACTGGCCTCTGCGAAAACGGGGGGCTGGTCTGCGGTGTCGGTTTGCGAATTTGGCCTGGCGCTGGGATGACTTGGTGAGAGCTGTCCTCGCCATTCTCCAGGTCCTGCGCAGCTTGGAAATATATTGACGCACCGACGGCACCGCCGTGTCCGGAGGGTTGGCAGGAATGAGAGTGGGTTGATAACCTAGTGAGCAGAGGAAGGGAGAGAGACCTGTGGAGGAGGAGGTAAGAGAATTATGGGCATATTCTGCCCAGGGAAGTAGCGATGACCAGTCATCCTGCGAGTTGGAGGTGAAGGCTCTCAAAAAGGTAAGGAGGCTTTGGTTGGTCCGCTCCACCTGACCATTGGCCTCAGGATGATAACCCGAAGTCAGAGATACATGGGTCCCTAAAGCTTGGCAGAACGCTTTCCAAAAGGCCGAGACAAATTGAGGTCCCCTGTCTGAGACCACATCGTTGGGCAACCCATGTATCCGAACAACCTGTTGCACAAACAGTGATGCCATTTCCTGGGCTGTGGGCAATGCTGGGAGGGGGACGAAATGGGCTGCCTTGGAAAAACGATCAGATATCACCAAGATTACTGTATGACCTTGACTGCAAGGAAGGTCCGTAATGAAGTCCACAGCTATGTGGGACCAAGGGCGGTGTGGGATCGGAAGAGGGTGAAGGAGACCGGTCTTCTTGGCACGCGGAGTCTTGATCCTGGCACAGACCGGGCAAGCTCGGACGTACTCTGCAACATCTGATCGCATGGAAGGCCACCAGAAATCTCTGGTGAGTAGGTCCAGAGTGCGTCTGCACCCGGGATGGCCTGCAAACCGAGAGTCATGCCCCCATTGCAGGACAGCAGAACGCAAGTTGTCCGGTACAAAAAGCTTATCCGGGGGGCAGCACACAGGAACTATAGCTCCCTTGAGGGCACGTCTGATCTGATCTTCAATAGAGCAGTGGATCGCCCCGAGGATTCTGTTAGGTGAAATGATTGGTTCCGGTGTGTAGTCCAGATCCTGGGGATCATGGAGCCGAGAGAGAGCATCAGCCCTCCCATTCTTCGAGCCAGGTGTATAGGTGATCACAAAATTAAATCGAGAAAAGAAAAGAGACCAACGGGCCTGACGGGAATTGAGGCGTTTGGCCGACTGAATGTAGGCCAGGTTCTTATGGTCCGTGATAATGACAAAGGGGTGATGAGCCCCCTCCAACCAGTGTCTCCATTCCTCCAGGGCCAGCTTGATAGCCAAGAGTTCACGATTACCAACATCATAATTAACCTCAGCAGGGGAGAGTTTCCTCGAAAAGAAGGCACAGGGATGTGGAATCTGCTTATCCCCGTGGCGCTGGGAGAGGACCGCCCCAACCCCATAGGCTGAGGCGTCCACCTCCACTATGAATGGCTTAGAGGGATCCGGGTGTCGTAGAAAAGGTGCCGAACTGAAGAGTTGTTTTAAGCGTAAAAATGCCTGGTTAGCCTCCGGGTTCCATTTACCCAAGCCTGGTCGATTGCGGGTTAGAGCGATGATAGGCGCCACGACGGAGCTAAAGTTCCGGATGAAACGTCTATAAAAGTTGGCAAAACCTAGAAAACGTTGAATTTGCTTTAAGTTACGAGGGGCTGGCCAGTCATTGATGGCCGCCACCTTAGCAGAGTCCATTTCTACACCAACTGAGGAAATGATGTAACCCAGGAAGTGAATTTTAGAAGCATGGAAAACGCACTTCTCAAGCTTGGCGTAGAGTTTGTTGTTAATGAGTCTAGTCAGGACCTCCTGGACGTGGTGGACATGATCCCTAGGGTTGGCAGAAAAGATGAGGATATCATCCAGGTAAACCAAAACAAAATTCCCAATAATGTCCTTAAAGATGTCATTCATGAATGACTGGAAGACAGCCGGGGCATTAACAAGACCAAAAGGCATCACCTGATATTCATAATGTCCATGGGTGGTCATAAAGGCCGTCTTCCACTCGTCCCCTTCCCGTATCCTGATTAGGTTGTAAGCCCCCCGTAGATCTAATTTCGAGAAGATGGAGGCTCCCCGTACGGACTCCAAAGCGGCTGGAATTAAAGGCAGGGGGTAACGATGTTTGACCGTAATGGAGTTCAGTCCTCTGTAATCAATACACGGTCGCAAGGAGCCGTCCTTCTTTCCAATAAAGAAAAAGCCCGCACAGGCTGGAGAAGAGGAGGGACGAATGAATCCTGACTCCAAAGCCTCCTTAATATAATCTTGTAAAGCCTGGTTCTCTGCCTGAGTGAGAGGGTAGATCCGTCCTTTGGGTGGAAGGGTTCCCGGAAGCAACTCTATAGCACAGTCACAGGTACGGTGAGGTGGAAGCGAAAGAGCCTTCTGCTTATCAAAGGCCTGTTTCAGATGCCTGTATTGGGGCGGGATGGTAGAGTGCTCCTCCATAAAGGTTACTGCAGCAGCAACCTTAACCGGCTGACGACAACAGTTGACATGACAGGAGTGGCTCCAGGCAATGAGCTCGTTCTTGTCCCAGGAGATGTGGGGATCGTGCTTCTTGAGCCAGGGAAGACCCAGGATTACCGGGTAGGCAGGCGAGTCCAGGAGAAGGAGTGAGATTTCTTCAACATGAGTTGCACCAACTGATAGAGAGAGAGGGACGGTCTGCCATGTAATCCGTCCAGGTGCAATCGGGGATCCATCCAGAGCTTGAATACAGATTGGGGGTGAGACCGGAGCCAGGGGAATATCCCACTTCTTAGCAAAAGTGACATCTATAAAGTTCCCCGCTGCCCCTGAGTCAACAAAAACCAAAAGGGGAAGTTGTGCGTCAGCCCAAGAAATTTCAGCTGGGAATAAAGGGCCTGATGAGGTTTGAGAAAAAACAGCACTACTGACTCTAACAGTAGGCTGTGGAAGGGTTCGAGAGGGATAAGGGGGTCTCAAGGGACAAGCAGAGAGAAGGTGATCAGGTGCAGAGCAATAGAGACACAGTCCCTCCCGACGGCGCCTTTCCTTTTCTTCCGAGGAAAGGGGTGCATGATGCCGAGTGGGCACCGTGGGGGTAGTACTTTCAGGACGGCCAGGACTGCTTCCATCATGACTCTCTGCTCTCCGCAGCCGAATGCGGGTGTCCAGTTCAACCACCTGAGCGATTGCCGATTCGAGAGAGCGGTTGCGAAGTGGCGAGAGCACCAGGTGGTCCTTTAGATCTTCAGAGAGACCCTTACAAAAAAGGCAAATCAGGGCTTCAGGGTTCCAGTCAGACTCCGTGGCGAGGGCTTGGAAGTCAGCCACATAATCATTCAGAGATCCACCACCCTGACGAAGCGAGGCGAGCCGGAGATGAGTCAGGTCCGGGTTGACTGGAGAAAAACGTGCCTGGAGCTGGTCAGCAAAAAGCTGGAAATCAGCAAACTGAAAGTCTCCCCTAGCAAGCAACACAGCTGCCCAGTCCAGAGCCTTGCCAGTGAGCAAGGAAAGGGCGAAACCGATCTGCTCCCGGGGAGAAAAAAAAAACTCAGGATGCAACTGGAAAGTCAAGGAGCATTGCGCAATAAAACCCCTACAGCCCGCGGTGTTGCCGTCATATCTTTCCGGGAGAACAAACGGTGAGGCTACGGGAGAGGTGGGCGGGGTTACAGGGATTGGAGCAGTGGTCTGTGCTGGAGGCGAAGGGACAGGGGAGGGCGGAAGGCTAGCGACGTGATTGGAGAGAATGTGAAGCGAAGATTGAAGCTGGGTGAGAGCTTGGGAATGGCGATTAAAAAGTGAGCCAAAAGCTTGTGCGTCCGCGGGATCCATCTTTAGGCTCGGTATTCTGTTAGGAATCCCTGGTGAGAAGATACACGGATCCTGTGCAGACGCAGGCACGGGTGATAGATGAGGCAGGCGAACAAACCAGAACGAGAGGCAAGGTCGTAGTCAAAAGGCGAAAGGCAAGTCGTTATCCAGGAAGTTCACCGGTAGCAGACAGTCCGAGTCGAGAGGCGAGGAGCAAAGTCGAAAAGGCAGAAGGGGAATCCAAAAACCGGAATAAACGAGGTACGGGGAAAAACGCCAGGTAGAGCTCTCAAGGAGTAGACTCAATACCGAGCAGTGGGAAGCAGGTGCAGATGGTTTAAATAACAGTGCGCACCGCAATGAGTGTGCGCAGGTGGTTTAACTCGTGCGGCGGCGTTTGTTGATAATCACCCGCTGCTGGGTCTGATTAGCTCGCTTACGCTTTGTCTTTGACTGCCTGGTTGTCGTGACAATCGGTCTTACCCCCTGAAGCCTATGGGTAACAGGAAAGTCTCCGGCCCTGGTGAGGTTCGGGCTGTGGACCGCCCGGACGCACAGAGTGATTCCTTGTTTGCCCCCACCCCGCCTCAGGATGGTCATGAGAGGCCCTGCGAGAGGCCGGGCAGGAGGGGCTCAAGAGTACGCAAACCTAAGGACAGGACTGTCCTCCCCATGGTGGCGACCCCTCCAGGGCAATGCCCTTCTCATGCCAATGGGAAGGAGCACTTTCAGTTGCAAGAGGAGCTACGAAAAGTGGCTGAGGCAGAGGCCGCGCTGAAGGAGGAGCATCGCCGGAGGGAGGCCAGCCTGCAGGATGAGATGCGCCGGAAGGAGGCCATGATGAAGGACGAGATTCGCCAGAAGGAGGCCATGATGCAGGCGAAGCTCTTCAGAGCTCAGGAGGAGCTGAGGATGGTTCCGAGAGAGATGGAAGACTCCAGAGAGGTGGCCGGAAGGGAAAATAGAGGCGAGGCAGAGCGAGCTTTGCCCCAGAGGACCATGGGCCAACCACCGCTCTAAGGCCGTGCCTCTTCTGACCTGCAGAATGGAGAAGCAAAAAGCCTTCACTCCAAGGAAAGCCCTTCCTATCAGAGGAGACAACCTTGATTATGGTTCTCCAATGGAAGATGGCGGATGCGCAGAATCGCACTTTCCCTCTGCGCTTTCCCATCAGGAGAGACGTCAAGTGAGCCCTTGCAGCCGTGGGCTAGAAGACGTCCCCTGTGGAAGGAGAAAGTATCTCAAGAAAGCAAGGCTCCCTGAAAGCGACGTGTCAGCGGCACAGGCCGCGCAGGGCCACTTCAGAAATAACACCACATGTCTGGATGAACAAACTCTGTCAGTGGAAAACAGATATTTGTCCCCTACAAGTCTGATCTGCCCTACCGCTGAGCAATTTCCATATGAGAATAGCCAGAGTGGAAACCCTCAGCTGGTGCCCTGTGCACTGTGTCAAGGGAAGTTTGCTGTAGAGAGGCTGGAGAAACACAGCAAGATCTGCAAGAAGCTTCAGAATTCAAAGAGGAAGGTTTTTGACTCTTTCAAGCACAGGGCCAAGGGAACAGAACTGGAGACATACATCCATAAGAAGAAGGTTAGACCGCCAATCGTGGTAAGGGCTATCCTTAAACTCTTTCCAAGCTTCCCTTTTTTTCTCCTAGAGTCAGACTCAGCTTATAAATCAATGTAAACAATAAATAAGTGTTTTATGAAGTACTCTTCTGAAAAACTGCCGCAAAGGCACATTTGCCAGACAGAATAAATGTGTCTTAGTGACTTCTGAATTCTGTTGTAAAAATCTACATATCAAGCAAATAGCACTCACAGGAAACAAAACCATAACTACGTAAATTGTACTCTCTACCCAATGACCTGAAAGGTAGCCCCAGAAAGCTACGTTATTACTGTATTGATATTTTCTTGCCTTGTGAATGGTTTGCGACCAGACTGTGTACGCAGTGCTAGTCTGGACTTTTTCTGGAAGCTGTTTTATTGGTTTCATTTCCTGTTCCCAGCTGAGAAAGAACAACTGGAGGCAGAAGCACGAGGATTTCATTCGGAGCATCAAACAGGCCAGGGAGGTGCAGCAGGTGATCACGCAAGGAGGGAAAGTTGTGAACCTGCCCCAGCCCCCCGCGAATCCAAACCCCGACTACGTGCCCTGCCCTCACTGCGGCCGGCGCTTTGCCCCCAGGCCGGCACAGAGGCACTTCCCCAAGTGTCAGCACATCAGGAGCCGCCCTCCTCCTCCTCCTCGCAGATGAAAACTGATGTGAAGAAGAGCAAAAGAGTCATGATCTTGGCTCACGACTCACGTCCTGCTTTTTCTTTTTAGAAACACATTTAGCACAGTTCATCCGTATGATGATGAAAAAAAAATGTTACCTTATTTTAATTAAATGATTTTTTTTTGGTGGACTGGTGTTTGCGTAGCTGTGGTTATTTCAGTTTTTCTCTTATCATTCATACACCTTGACCTCCTAAAAATAATTTTTCAACCTGGAACGTACAATTAGCAGGCAATAGAACAGGTCACATTGGTCTTGGAACCATCAAAAAGCAGTATTCACACATTCTCGGCATCAATTTTCCTTAAAAACAACTGAAAAAGCAAGGTAAAGAGTGATTGATTTTTTTAATGAAAGTTATTTGATTTAATTTATTTAATTTTCATAATATTTGAAATATGTTGGGATTAATGTGACTCAATATTATCTGCAGCTCTTACACTCCAGGCACCTGATAAAGTGGAACGCAGTGTCTTTGCCTTACATGGCGCTCAGCTCTTCCTCAATCCCAGCAGAAGCACCAGCAGAAGCAGCAGCCTCCGGGTCCTGCCTCATGCACAGCTTAAAATGCAACACCAAGTAATACAACAAACAACAGGGAAAACCATTCACGATCAGACACATCCGTTGATTGCTGGCTCTCAGTAAAGGGACATTGCATCATTACATCACAAAATAGACTACATTTCAAGGTTAAAGAATTACCATGTTCTGCGATTCAGAACGAGGCAGCAAAACTTCCTATAATCTGTTGTGGCCCTATGACATTGTAAAGGAGCAGGCTTGTGAATACATCTCGTTTAATCCAATGGAAATATAGCTCTCAACTTTTTTACGTTTTTGCCAATAAATAATACTACATTGTTAACTCTGCATAAAGAACCTTGGAATGGAACGTTTTTTGCAGTGAAATGTTTGCTGCATAACCTATACCCTTTCTCTCCTACATCACATTGCATTAGTCATTACAGTGATTAGTGAGCAGGAAGGGCTGCATCACATCGCAATTTGTGTGGAACTTGAATGCGAATTTGTTACAACATGGCGTAACTTACAGTCCTTTCACAAAATTCATGATTTTGTGCTCAATTTTGAGTTTGTAAAGTTTTTCTATAATGTCAATGATTTTATTTTGTGACTGAAATTAAATACTTTTGTGTCTGCAAAATTGGGACTGTAGTTCCACCTTAACCTACTAGTACTGTATGTCTTTGGACTGTGGGAAGAAACTGGAGCACCTGGAAGAAATCCACACAAATGAAGGGAGAACATACAATTCCATCCAGACTGCACCCCAGGAATTGAACCCAGGACCCCAGCTCTGTGAACCACAGTGCCACCTCATTGCTATAGTCACTATAATTAATGTCAAAACTCATTTGCAAATGAGCAGCCTGGGATCCAAAAGGATCAAGACAAGGATCCAAACAAAGCACTATCCCAAAGCTTGGCTTTGTACAGTATATCATACAGGGCTTGATGCAGAAGGCAGATAATCTAAGTCCATGCAATAATTGCTAAGGGAAAGTGACTTTGTGTTTTTGGAGGAAAGTCACTCAACTGTGTTAGTGAAATGATTGTTCTGATGTACGGCTGATGTCCAAACACTGAAAACATGATTGTGTATGCAATCGCACTCCCGAGCTCCATTGGGTATGGTTAAAATAACTTTTTATAGTTCATCACATTCAAAGTGTGTGTACCTGATGAAAGTGTAACACGCATTTGGAGGAGTTATTCAGGATTTTCTTTCATTCAACTATTTCAAGACCCATTATTTTCAGATGTTGTAGTATACGTGAATAATGAAAGGCCTTCATATTACACAATGAAGGAATGACTTCGCAGGTGTGAAGAATAAAAGATTAATTCAGCTCACTTTGGGGAGTTTCACAATGGCCCTCCTTAAAGAAATGTGGGTTTGATTAAAGGAGTGAAGAAAAAGCACTGAATAATATTTGCTTCTGTAAACGTAATCATCTCAAAATATGGTTAAAGAAATTGAAGAAGGTTAAACATAATCCAAAACGTATAAGGTCAATTTAAATACAACCAGAATTCTAGTGTTTATGCAATGCATCTGTGGGTTGATATGAAATACGGCCGTTCTTAAACTAAACGAGGTTATCGAGAGCATATTCCGAGTACGGCTGTGGCCAGTTGTACTGTGAACTGCGAGGACCGTATCTTATCCTGAACTGACTGTGCGAATACCGTCCTCTGCTGGCAGAAGGAATAGATTACAACGGCACTGTATTGGCGATTAGTCCTATTGCTAGAATATTGAAACAACAAGGAGTCCGCGGAGTCAAGCAATGCTGAATAAACAAGTACCTGAAATTCAATAGGATTTTGTGTATTGATTACAAATAGGTGTGAATTTCTCATGTACAGTGGTATTCATGGATTCCTTGCACAAGCAGCCGTTGTTATGATACTTTCGTAATCTGAATATAAATCTGTTATCTACTTGAAACTGTAATTATTGAATAGATTAATGTCTTTGAAATGGTTCATTAACTGGGCAGTTTCCATGTTTGGAAATGTTTTTATTTTGATTGCTGATTGCTAGATACTGTATGTTTAATAGGCATGCTGTTAATATTTTCTACAAATAAGACAGTTATGCTGTAGTAAGTTCTATATAAGTTATATAACATAAGTTATATTTTGTTCTGAGGTCAATTTGAATCTCATACTAAATAACTGGTGTCCTTTTATCTGAGAAACACTACCTGATTGATCACCTGATGCCTAGAAATTAGCATGCACAGTAGCCCAGCGTTTAGCATTGCTAGCTCACAGTGCTGAGGCCCTGGGTACACTTCTGGGCCTGGGGTGCTATCTGTATGGAGCTTGTATGTTCTCCCCATGTTTGCATGAGTTTGCTTTGGGTGCTCCGGCTTCCTCCCACAGTTCAAAGAACTACTGGTAGGTTAATTGGCTTCTGGGATAATTGGTGAGTGTCTGTGTCTTCCCTGCATTGGACTACCATCCAGTCCCAGGTATCTCCTGCTTATTACTTTCTGAGGCTCTGGCTCCCCCGTGCCCCGCGACCCCCTGACCCCCTGACCCTGAATTGGATGAAGCGGTTAGAAAATGGGTGGTTTCTGTTATGCTCTGGTCATGCTCTGCCATAGCAACAACTTGTAAAAAATGCAGATGCTAGGATTTAACTCAAAGAAGGAGCTCAGATCACTGTGTTGGCATCACTGTACAGGTGTCCGGTGTGTTTTAGAACATATGTTAAAATCTTATTTACTAACTTCTAGACTTTTTACCCCCCATATCAGTCTGCAGGTGCACAGTGGTCTGTGGACACCCTCCTTGCTCTGTCGTAAAACAGGAAATAAAAAGCAACTGGTTTTGACTTTAATGCACTGAGACTGTGGAACTCACAGAACTCTCTTGTCAGAAAGGCAGCTTCTAACAGCTTTTAAGTGAAGACTAAGAACACTTTTCTATTTTATTAAAATAGATTATATATGTTTTGTTTAAATATATGTTATAAATGTTAAAACGACAGCTCGTATAAGCTTGTATTTTTACCTTTTGATCATTTTTAGAATTGCTTTGAGTTGCTTTTACCATGATAAACAGTACAAAATATGAGGTGTTGAACTTGTCTAAAGTTTTAAAGCGCTTTATGACGTAAAGTGTGATGACAGTCCTTGGCGGTCTATGTAACAATTCTTCTTGAAGTAGGTCATCGGGCCAACAGTATACAAACATTACAGCTCAAGTGCTTTTGTATCTGAACGCTTTTAGGTAAGTTATTTAGCAGCTGCGGTATTAATAATGATTTTAATGGCAAATTCAATTGCAGGTAAAATAAAAATGGCGGATAACTTTCTTTCTAGCTTCGTGAAGCGGTCGCGCTATATTATACATATATACCATAATAAGAAACATAATATGTACAGTAGAATTTTTCACTTTAAGCTGGCATTATCCAGAACCGGGTCAGGGAACGGACCCGGACCGTGCAGTGTGGTCCGTCGGCCTTCTAAAGATGTTTAGGAGATCGAGGCGCCCTTGGATTTGATTAGAAACTTGCATAATTTCTTAACTTGACCCCATTATCTTAAAAAAAACGGCCAGGCCAAGACCAAAGCATGAAGGCTGCGAGGATCGGGGGACTCTCATTTTTGGTCACAGCGTACAGTAGTAGATCAGTAACCTCTGTTTATCGTGATAACCTTTAATTATTTTCCAGTACTTTTTTAAATGATAAAACACATTGTCTCGCCAGTTTTGCTAAAGATACGGTTTTAGTGTTTACGCATAAATTTGTAAGCCGTAGGTTTAAATCTCGTGGTCTTATTTTCTGCATTTTCATCGTAAGGGAAGGCGCTCGTTTGCGATTTACGCGCTGAATATTGTAAGCAGAGGAGCCTTAAGGCACAGCCTCGCCTTAACACCATCGTTTGCATTGTCATTGTCATCCAGAAAAGCAGTCGTAAGAAAATGAATCTGTGGCGGCTCCGAACATTAAAAAAACTATATCTAGACTGCAAATACATCCCAATCTTACTATCAACACGTTTTAAGACCCCTCTCCTTTCCACCGGTATACAAGCTAAGAGAGAAATATTGGAAATCCCATCTGAAGTAGCCCTCGTCTCACCTTCGGAGCTGTGAGCGATGGGGATCATAATTAAAAGGGGTACAGTTACTTTGAAAATGTGTATGTGATACTTAAATTTAAATAAAATAAAAAGATAAATTATATAACACAGACTGCTATCTATGTCCATGTGTTTAAGACGTATGAATCGGTTTTAAAACAGGCACACCCCTTCTCACAAATCCGACTGGAGTCTCAGTCCGTCGTCGCGATGAATTAGGAGCTCAGATGTAGGCTAAGTGATTGCAATTTACTTATTTAAAAGAACCACTTCAAATCAAAAGGGAGACATTTTGTAATGGTAGTTATCGTATTATAGTATACGATAACTGTATACGTAGTATACGTAATTGTAGATATACAGTACATAAAGGGTATGAATAGGTGTGAGCTTTTACTGTATATTTAATATTTTATCTGACCCACTTGTAGAAACCGCCTACTCAGATTTATTTAAGTGGTCTGCCACCATAAAGACAGAAAAATATAATGACACCCTGTTACATTAACTGTAAAATAAACGCCATAACTGCGGCCATATGAAAATTTGGATAAAGATTATACAAACATCCTAAGGAGCTCTATGACATATGAGCGTCGTAATAATGGTTGGTGACCTGACGTAACAGTGCTCCCTGAATTACGTGATCTGTATATACCCAAATACAGATATATCACATAGGGAGATGCAGTCAAACATTGCATTGCTATCGTCGTGGTGAACTATTTCTCCGCTGTTTAAAACTTGTTTGGTAAGTGTCATCAAATATGCTTGTCAATTTGTAGCGAAATCGATATACTGTATCATAATCCTTCAGCTATCTATAATGTAGTGAAACGGCTAATTAATATTGATAAATTCCCTTATTCACAGTGACTTTTGCTCAAACCCCTGTTGCATAATGGGTTAATTTTATATAAAAAAACATTTATATCATAGATATAATACAAGCTTTGAAATGAAATAGCACATTTCCAGGTTTCAGTTAAACATTTTTAAAAAAGCTCATGACTTTAAGCATTCTGAACATTGAGAATGTTATTTGGGAAACAAATGTTTATTATAATGTTTATGTTTAGGATCTGTCTCCTACTGAGTCAGCATGCAGCATTCAACACCATTAGGTTTAATATTAAAAAGTTGTGTATTTCCTGAATTGTTTTTTTTTATTCTTTTCTATTAGACCATACTAGACTGTGCAGGATATCATTTATTTGCCATTTTTGCCTTTTCCAGATACCTGGGAAACAAAGCTCATATCTCATTTGCCAATGGAGCCCAGTCCTAAGCCTGGTGCTCTGTCCCCCTCCCCGAAGGACACAGACTCGAATCGACCCGCGCCCTTAAGGCAACAGGATCTGATCTCCACGTACTGCCCGCCTCCCAAGATACAGCTTCTGAAGGACACCTTCCAAGAGAAACTGATGCTGGAAAAGGAGAAAAAAATGATCGCCATGTACAATCGGCGGCAGGAGGCAGCTCTACAGAAGATGAGAAAATGTTTCCAATATGTCAAATACGCTGCGGAGAAGAAGATGGGGAACAGCTATCGCTTCCAAGCCCAACAGGGCCCCGAGAAGAACATTGTGGGGTATGATCGGTCTTACCCCCTGAAGCCTATGGGTAACAGGAAAGTCTCCGGCCCTGGTGAGGTTCGGGCTGTGGACCGCCCGGACGCACAGAGTGATTCCTTGTTTGCCCCCACCCCGCCTCAGGATGGTCATGAGAGGCCCTGCGAGAGGCCGGGCAGGAGGGGCTCAAGAGTACGCAAACCTAAGGACAGGACTGTCCTCCCCATGGTGGCGACCCCTCCAGGGCAATGCCCTTCTCATGCCAATGGGAAGGAGCACTTTCAGTTGCAAGAGGAGCTACGAAAAGTGGCCGAGGCAGAGGCCGCGCTGAAGGAGGAGCATCGCCGGAGGGAGGCCAGCCTGCAGGATGAGATGCGCCGGAAGGAGGCCATGATGAAGGCGAAGCTCTTCAGAGCTCAGGAGGAGCTGAGGATGGTTCCGAGAGAGATGGAAGACTCCAGAGAGGTGGCCGGAAGGGAAAATAGAGGCGAGGCAGAGCGAGCTTTGCCCCAGAGGACCATGGGCCAACCACCGCTCTAAGGCCGTGCCTCTTCTGACCTGCAGAATGGAGAAGCAAAAAGCCTTCACTCCAAGGAAAGCCCTTCCTATCAGAGGAGACAACCTTGATTATGGTTCTCCAATGGAAGATGGCGGATGCGCAGAATCGCACTTTCCCTCTGCGCTTTCCCATCAGGAGAGACGTCAAGTGAGCCCTTGCAGCCGTGGGCTAGAAGACGTCCCCTGTGGAAGGAGAAAGTATCTCAAGAAAGCAAGGCTCCCTGAAAGCGACGTGTCAGCGGCACAGGCCGCGCAGGGCCACTTCAGAAATAACACCACATGTCTGGATGAACAAACTCTGTCAGTGGAAAACAGATATTTGTCCCCTACAAGTCTGATGTGCCCTACCGCTGAGCAATTTCCATATGAGAATAGCCAGAGTGGAAACCCTCAGCTGGTGCCCTGTGAACTGTGTCACGGGAAGTTTGCTGTAGAGAGGCTGGAGAAACACAGCAAGATCTGCAAGAAGCTTCAGAATTCAAAGAGGAAGGTTTTTGACTCTTTCAAGCACAGGGCCAAGGGAACAGAACTGGAGACATACATCCATAAGAAGAAGGTTAGACCGCCAATCGTGGTAAGGGCTATCCTTAAACTCTTTCCAAGCTTCCCTTTTTTTCTCCTAGAGTCAGACTCAGCTTATAAATCAATGTAAACAATAAATAAGTGTTTTATGAAGTACTCTTCTGAAAAACTGCCGCAAAGGCACATTTGCCAGACAGAATAAATGTGTCTTAGTGACTTCTGAATTCTGTTGTAAAAATCTACATATCAAGCAAATAGCACTCACAGGAAACAAAACCATAACTACGTAAATTGTACTCTCTACCCAATGACCTGAAAGGTAGCCCCAGAAAGCTACGTTATTACTGTATTGATATTTTCTTGCCTTGTGAATGGTTTGCGACCAGACTGTGTACGCAGTGCTAGTCTGGACTTTTTCTGGAAGCTGTTTTATTGGTTTCATTTCCTGTTCCCAGCTGAGAAAGAACAACTGGAGGCAGAAGCACGAGGATTTCATTCGGAGCATCAAACAGGCCAGGGAGGTGCAGCAGGTGATCACGCAAGGAGGGAAAGTTGTGAACCTGCCCCAGCCCCCCGCGAATCCAAACCCCGACTACGTGCCCTGCCCTCACTGCGGCCGGCGCTTTGCCCCCAGGCCGGCACAGAGGCACATCCCCAAGTGTCAGCACATCAGGAGCCGCCCTCCTCCTCCTCCTCGCAGATGAAAACTGATGTGAAGAAGAGCAAAAGAGTCATGATCTTGGCTCACGACTCACGTCCTGCTTTTTCTTTTTAGAAACACATTTAGCACAGTTCACCCGTATGATGATGAAAAAAAAATGTTACCTTATTTTAATTAAATGATTTTTTTTTGGTGGACTGGTGTTTGCTTAGCTGTGGTTATTTCAGTTTTTCTCTTATCATTCATACATCTTGACCTCCTAAAAATAATTTTTCAACCTGGAACGTACAATTAGCAGGCAATAGAACAGGTCACATTGGTCTTGGAACCATCAAAAAGCAGTATTCACACATTCTCGGCATCAATTTTCCTTAAAAACAACTGAAAAAGCAAGGTAAAGAGTGATTGATTTTTTTAATGAAAGTTATTTGATTTAATTTATTTAATTTTCATAATATTTGAAATATGTTGGGATTAATGTGACTCAATATTATCTGCAGCTCTTACACTCCAGGCACCTGATAAAGTGGAACGCAGTGTCTTTGCCTTACATGGCGCTCAGCTCTTCCTCAATCCCAGCAGAAGCACCAGCAGAAGCAGCAGCCTCCGGGTCCTGCCTCATGCACAGCTTAAAATGCAACACCAAGTAATACAACAAACAACAGGGAAAACCATTCACAATCAGACACATCCGTTGATTGCTGGCTCTCAGTAAAGGGACATTGCATCATTACATCACAAAATAGATTACATTTCAAGGTTAAAGAATTACCATGTTCTGCGATTCAGAACGAGGCAGCAAAACTTCCTATAATCTGTTGTGGCCCTATGACATTGTAAAGGAGCAGGCTTGTGAATACATCTCGTTTAATCCAATGGAAATATAGCTCTCAACTTTTTTACGTTTTTGCCAATAAATAATACTACATTGTTAACTCTGCATAAAGAACCTTGGAATGGAACGTTTTTTGCAGTGAAATGTTTGCTGCATAACCTATACCCTTTCTCTCCTACATCACATTGCATTAGTCATTACAGTGATTAGTGAGCAGGAAGGGCTGCATCACATCGCAATTTGTGTGGAACTTGAAAGCGAATTTGTTACAACATGGCGTAACTTACAGTCCTTTCACAAAATTCATGATTTTGTGCTCAATTTTGAGTTTGTAAAGTTTTTCTATAATGTCAATGATTTTATTTTGTGACTGAAATTAAATAATTTTGTGTCTGCAAAATTGGGACTGTAGTTCCACCTTAACCTACTAGTACTGTATGTCTTTGGACTGTGGGAAGAAACTGGAGCACCTGGAAGAAATCCACACAAATGAAGGGAGAACATACAATTCCATCCAGACTGCACCCCAGGAATTGAACCCAGGACCCCAGCTCTGTGAACCACAGTGCCACCTCATTGCTATAGTCACTATAATTAATGTCAAAACTCATTTGCAAATGAGCAGCCTGGGATCCAAAAGGATCAAGACAAGGATCCAAACAAAGCACTATCCCAAAGCTTGGCTTTGTACCGTATATAATACAGGGCTTGATGCAGAAGGCAGATAATCAAAGTCCATGCAATAATTGCTAAGGGAAAGTGACTTTGTGTTCTTGGAGGGAAGTCACTCAACACGGAGCTGTGTTAGTGAAATGATTGTTCTGATGTACGGCTGATGTCCAAACACTGAAAACATGATTGTGTATGCAATCGCACTCCTGAGCTCCATTGGGTATGGTTAAAATAACTTTTTATAGTTCATCACATTCAAAGTGTGTGTACTTGATGAAAGTGTAACACGCATTTGGAGGAGTTATTCAGGATTTTCTTTCATTCAACTATTTCAAGACCCATTATTTTCAGATGTTGTAGTATACGTGAATAATGAAAGGCCTTCATATTACACAATGTAGGAATGACTTCGCAGGTGTGAAGAATGAAAGATTAATTCAGCTCACTTTGGGGAGTTTCACAATGGCCCTCCTTATAGAAATGTGGGTTTGATTAAAGGAGTGAAGAAAAAGCACTGAATAATATTTGCTTCTGTAAACGTAATCATCTCAAAATATGGTTGAAGAAATTGAAGAAGGTTAAACATAATCCAAAACGTATAAGGTCAATTTAAGTACAACCAGAATTCTAGTGTTTATGCAATGCATCTGTGGGTTGATATGAAATATGGCCGTACTTAAACTAAACGAGGTTATCGAGAGCATATTCCGAATACGGCTTTGGCCAGTTGTACTGTGAACTGCGAGGACCGTATCTTATCCTGAACTGGCTGTGCGAATACCGTCCTCTGCTGGCAGAAGGAATAGATTACAACGGCACTGTATTGGCGATTAGTCCTATTGCTAGAATATTGAAACAACAAGGAGTCCGCGGAGTCAAGCAATGCTGAATAAACAAGTACCTGAAATTCAATAGGATTTTGTGTATTGATTACAAATAGGTGTGGAATTCTCATGTACAGTGGTATTCATGGATTCCTTACACAAGCAGCAGTTGTTATGATGCTTTCGTAATCTGAATATAAATCTGTTATCTACTTAAAACTGTAATTATTGAATAGATTAATGTCTTTGAAATGCTTCATTAACTGGGCAGTTTCCATGTTTGGAAATGTTTTTATTTTGATTGCTGATTGCTAGATACTGTATGTTTAATAGGCATGCTGTTAATATTTTCTACAAGAGCCAAATAAGACAGTTATGCTGTAGTAAGTTCTATATAAGTTATATAACATAAGTTATATTTTGTTCTGAGGTCAATTTGAATCTCATACTAAATAACTGGTGTCCTTTTATCTGAGAAACACTACCTGATTGATCACCTGATGCCTAGAAATTAGCATGCACAGTAGCCCAGCGTTTAGCATTGCTAGCTCACAGTGCTGAGGCCCTGGGTACACTTCTGGACCTGGGGTGCTATCTGTATGGAGCTTGTATGTTCTCCCCATGTTTGCATGAGTTTGCTTTGGGTGCTCCGGCTTCCTCCCACAGTTCAAAGAACTACTGGTAGGTTAATTGGCTTCTGGGATAATTGGTGAGTGTCTGTGTCTTCCCTGCATTGGACTACCATCCAGTCCCAGGTATCTCCTGCTTATTACTTTCTGAGGCTCTGGCTCCCCTGTGCCCCGCGACCCCCTGACCCCCTGACCCTGAATTGGATGAAGCGGTTAGAAAATGGGTGGTTTCTGTTATGCTCTGGTCATGCTCTGCCATAGCAACAACTTGTAAAAAATGCAGATGCTAGGATTTAACTCAAAGAAGGAGCTCAGATCACTGTGTTGGCATCACTGTACAGGTGTCCGGTTTGTTTTAGAACATGTGCTAAAATCTTATTTACTAACTTCTAGACTTTTTACCCCCCATATCAGTCTGCAGGTGCACAGTGGTCTGTGGACACCCTCCTTGCTCTGTCGTAAAAGAGGAAATAAAAAGCAACTGGTTTTGACTTTAATGCACTGAGACTGTGGAACTCACAGAACTCTCTTGTCAGAAAGGCAGCTTCTAACAGCTTTTAAGTGAAGACTAAGAACACTTTTCTATTTTATTAAAATAGATTATATATGTTTTGTTTAAATATATGTTATAAATGTTAAAACGACAGCTCGTATAAGCTTGTATTTTTACCTTTCGATCATTTTTAGAATTGCTTTGAGTTGCTTTTACCATGATAAACAGTACAAAATATGAGGTGTTGAACTTGTCTAAAGTTTTAAAGCGCTTTATGACGTAAAGTGTGATGACAGTCCTTGGCGGTCTATGTAACAATTCTTCTTGAAGTAGGTCATCGGGCCAACAGTATACAAACATTACAGCTCAAGTGCTTTTGTATCTGAACGTTTTTAGGTAAGTTATTTAGCAGCTGCGGTATTAATAATGATTTTAATGGCAAATTCAATTGCAGGTAAAATAAAAATGGCGGATAACTTTCTTTCTAGCTTCGTGAAGCGGTCGCGCTATATTATACATATATACCATAATAAGAAACATAATATGTACAGTAGAATTTTTCACTTTAAGCTGGCATTATCCAGAACCGGGTCAGGGAACGGACCCGGACCGTGCAGTGTGGTCCGTCGGCCTTCTAAAGATGTTTAGGAGATCGAGGCGCCCTTGGATTTGATTAGAAACTTGCATAATTTCTTAACTTGACCCCATTATCTTAAAAAAAACGGCCAGGCCAAGACCAAAGCATGAAGGCTGCGAGGATCGGGGGACTCTCATTTTTGGTCACAGCGTACAGTAGTAGATCAGTAACCTCTGTTTATCGTGATAACCTTTAATTATTTTCCAGTACTTTTTTAAATGATAAAACACATTGTCTCGCCAGTTTTGCTAAAGATACGGTTTTAGTGTTTACGCATAAATTTGTAAGCCGTAGGTTTAAATCTCGTGGTCTTATTTTCTGCATTTTCATCGTAAGGGAAGGCGCTCGTTTGCGATTTACGCGCTGAATATTGTAAGCAGAGGAGCCTTAAGGCACAGCCTCGCCTTAACACCATCGTTTGCATTGTCATTGTCATCCAGAAAAGCAGTCGTAAGAAAATGAATCTGTGGCGGCTCCGAACATTAAAAAAACTATATCTAGACTGCAAATACATCCCAATCTTACTATCAACACGTTTTAAGACCCCTCTCCTTTCCACCGGTATACAAGCTAAGAGAGAAATATTGGAAATCCCATCTGAAGTAGCCCTCGTCTCACCTTCGGAGCTGTGAGCGATGGGGATCATAATTAAAAGGGGTACAGTTACTTTGAAAATGTGTATGTGATACTTAAATTTAAATAAAATAAAAAGATAAATTATATAACACAGACTGCTATCTATGTCCATGTGTTTAAGACGTATGAATCGGTTTTAAAACAGGCACACCCCTTCTCACAAATCCGACTGGAGTCTCAGTCCGTCGTCGCGATGAATTAGGAGCTCAGATGTAGGCTAAGTGATTGCAATTTACTTATTTAAAAGAACCACTTCAAATCAAAAGGGAGACATTTTGTAATGGTAGTTATCGTATTATAGTATACGATAACTGTATACGTAGTATACGTAATTGTAGATATACAGTACATAAAGGGTATGAATAGGTGTGAGCTTTTACTGTATATTTAATATTTTATCTGACCCTCTTGTAGAAACCGCCTACTCAGATTTATTTAAGTGGTCTGCCACCATAAAGACAGAAAAATATAATGACACCCTGTTACATTAACTGTAAAATAAACGCCGTAACTGCGGCCATATGAAAATTTGGATAAAGATTATACAAACATCCTAAGGAGCTCTATGACATATGAGCGTCGTAATAATGGTTGGTGACCTGACGTAACAGTGCTCCCTGAATTACGTGATCTGTATATACCCAAATACAGATATATCACATAGGGAGATGCAGTCAAACATTGCATTGCTATCGTCGTGGTGAACTATTTCTCCGCTGTTTAAAACTTGTTTGGTAAGTGTCATCAAATATGCTTGTCAATTTGTAGCGAAATCGATATACTGTATCATAATCCTTCAGCTATCTATAATGTAGTGAAACGGCTAATTAATATTGATAAATTCCCTTATTCACAGTGACTTTTGCTCAAACCCCTGTTGCATAATGGGTTAATTTTATATAAAAAAACATTTATATCATAGATATAATACAAGCTTTGAAATGAAATAGCACATTTCCAGGTTTCAGTTAAACATTTTTAAAAAAGCTCATGACTTTAAGCATTCTGAACATTGAGAATGTTATTTGGGAAACAAATGTTTATTATAATGTTTATGTTTAGGATCTGTCTCCTACTGAGTCAGCATGCAGCATTCAACACCATTAGGTTTAATATTAAAAAGTTGTGTATTTCCTGAATTGTTTTTTTTTTATTCTTTTCTATTAGACCATACTAGACTGTGCAGGATATCATTTATTTGCCATTTTTGCCTTTTCCAGATACCTGGGAAACAAAGCTCATATCTCATTTGCCAATGGAGCCCAGTCCTAAGCCTGGTGCTCTGTCCCCCTCCCCGAAGGACACAGACTCGAATCGACCCGCCCCCTTAAGGCAACAGGATCTGATCTCCACGTACTGCCCGCCTCCCAAGATACAGCTTCTGAAGGACACCTTCCAAGAGAAACTGATGCTGGAAAAGGAGAAAAAAATGATCGCCATGTACAATCGGCGGCAGGAGGCAGCTCTACAGAAGATGAGAAAATGTTTCCAATATGTCAAATACGCTGCGGAGAAGAAGATGGGGAACAGCTATCGCTTCCAAGCCCAACAGGGCCCCGAGAAGAACATTGTGGGGTATGATCGGTCTTACCCCCTGAAGCCTATGGGTAACAGGAAAGTCTCCGGCCCTGGTGAGGTTCGGGCTGTGGACCGCCCGGACGCACAGAGTGATTCCTTGTTTGCCCCCACCCCGCCTCAGGATGGTCATGAGAGGCCCTGCGAGAGGCCGGGCAGGAGGGGCTCAAGAGTACGCAAACCTAAGGACAGGACTGTCCTCCCCATGGTGGCGACCCCTCCAGGGCAATGCCCTTCTCATGCCAATGGGAAGGAGCACTTTCAGTTGCAAGAGGAGCTACGAAAAGTGGCCGAGGCAGAGGCCGCGCTGAAGGAGGAGCATCGCCGGAGGGAGGCCAGCCTGCAGGATGAGATGCGCCGGAAGGAGGCCATGATGAAGGACGAGATTCGCCAGAAGGAGGCCATGATGCAGGCGAAGCTCTTCAGAGCTCAGGAGGAGCTGAGGATTGTTCCGAGAGAGATGGAAGACTCCAGAGAGGTGGCCGGAAGGGAAAATAGAGGCGAGGCAGAGCGAGCTTTGCCCCAGAGGACCATGGGCCAACCACCGCTCTAAGGCCGTGCCTCTTCTGACCTGCAGAATGGAGAAGCAAAAAGCCTTCACTCCAAGGAAAGCCCTTCCTATCAGAGGAGACAACCTTGATTATGGTTCTCCAATGGAAGATGGCGGATGCGCAGAATCGCACTTTCCCTCTGCGCTTTCCCATCAGGAGAGACGTCAAGTGAGCCCTTGCAGCCGTGGGCTAGAAGACGTCCCCTGTGGAAGGAGAAAGTATCTCAAGAAAGCAAGGCTCCCTGAAAGCGACGTGTCAGCGGCACAGGCCGCGCAGGGCCACTTCAGAAATAACACCACATGTCTGGATGAACAAACTCTTTCAGTGGAAAACAGATATTTGTCCCCTACAAGTCTGATGTGCCCTACCGCTGAGCAATTTCCATATGAGAATAGCCAGAGTGGAAACCCTCAGCTGGTGCCCTGTGCACTGTGTCAAGGGAAGTTTGCTGTAGAGAGGCTGGAGAAACACAGCAAGATCTGCAAGAAGCTTCAGAATTCAAAGAGGAAGGTTTTTGACTCTTTCAAGCACAGGGCCAAGGGAACAGAACTAGAGACATACATCCATAAGAAGAAGGTTAGACCGCCAATCGTGGTAAGGGCTATCCTTAAACTCTTTCCAAGCTTCCCTTTTTTTCTCCTAGAGTCAGACTCAGCTTATAAATCAATGTAGACAATAAATAAGTGTTTTATGAAGTACTCTTCTGAAAAACTGCCGCAAAGGCACATTTGCCAGACAGAATAAATGTGTCTTAGTGACTTCTGAATTCTGTTGTAAAAATCTACATATCAAGCAAATAGCACTCACAGGAAACAAAACCATAACTACGTAAATTGTACTCTCTACCCAATGACCTGAAAGGTGGCCCCAGAAAGCTACGTTATTACTGTATTGATATTTTCTTGCCTTGTGAATGGTTTGCGACCAGACTGTGTACGCAGTGCTAGTCTGGACTTTTTCTGGAAGCTGTTTTATTGGTTTCATTTCCTGTTCCCAGCTGAGAAAGAACAACTGGAGGCAGAAGCACGAGGATTTCATTCGGAGCATCAAACAGGCCAGGGAGGTGCAGCAGGTGATCACGCAAGGAGGGAAAGTTGTGAACCTGCCCCAGCCCCCCGCGAATCCAAACCCCGACTACGTGCCCTGCCCTCACTGCGGCCGGCGCTTTGCCCCCAGGCCGGCACAGAGGCACTTCCCCAAGTGTCAGCACATCAGGAGCCGCCCTCCTCCTCCTCCTCGCAGATGAAAACTGATGTGAAGAAGAGCAAAAGAGTCATGATCTTGGCTCACGACTCACGTCCTGCTTTTTCTTTTTAGAAACACATTTAGCACAGTTCATCCGTATGATGATGAAAAAAAAATGTTACCTTATTTTAATTAAATGATTTTTTTTTGGTGGACTGGTGTTTGCGTAGCTGTGGTTATTTCAGTTTTTCTCTTATCATTCATACACCTTGACCTCCTAAAAATAATTTTTCAACCTGGAACGTACAATTAGCAGGCAATAGAACAGGTCACATTGGTCTTGGAACCATCAAAAAGCAGTATTCACACATTCTCGGCATCAATTTTCCTTAAAAACAACTGAAAAAGCAAGGTAAAGAGTGATTGATTTTTTTAATGAAAGTTATTTGATTTAATTTATTTAATTTTCATAATATTTGAAATATGTTGGGATTAATGTGACTCAATATTATCTGCAGCTCTTACACTCCAGGCACCTGATAAAGTGGAACGCAGTGTCTTTGCCTTACATGGCGCTCAGCTCTTCCTCAATCCCAGCAGAAGCACCAGCAGAAGCAGCAGCCTCCGGGTCCTGCCTCATGCACAGCTTAAAATGCAACACCAAGTAATACAACAAACAACAGGGAAAACCATTCACGATCAGACACATCCGTTGATTGCTGGCTCTCAGTAAAGGGACATTGCATCATTACATCACAAAATAGACTACATTTCAAGGTTAAAGAATTACCATGTTCTGCGATTCAGAACGAGGCAGCAAAACTTCCTATAATCTGTTGTGGCCCTATGACATTGTAAAGGAGCAGGCTTGTGAATACATCTCGTTTAATCCAATGGAAATATAGCTCTCAACTTTTTTACGTTTTTGCCAATAAATAATACTACATTGTTAACTCTGCATAAAGAACCTTGGAATGGAACGTTTTTTGCAGTGAAATGTTTGCTGCATAACCTATACCCTTTCTCTCCTACATCACATTGCATTAGTCATTACAGTGATTAGTGAGCAGGAAGGGCTGCATCACATCGCAATTTGTGTGGAACTTGAATGCGAATTTGTTACAACATGGCGTAACTTACAGTCCTTTCACAAAATTCATGATTTTGTGCTCAATTTTGAGTTTGTAAAGTTTTTCTATAATGTCAATGATTTTATTTTGTGACTGAAATTAAATACTTTTGTGTCTGCAAAATTGGGACTGTAGTTCCACCTTAACCTACTAGTACTGTATGTCTTTGGACTGTGGGAAGAAACTGGAGCACCTGGAAGAAATCCACACAAATGAAGGGAGAACATACAATTCCATCCAGACTGCACCCCAGGAATTGAACCCAGGACCCCAGCTCTGTGAACCACAGTGCCAGCTCATTGCTATAGTCACTATAATTAATGTCAAAACTCATTTGCAAATGAGCAGCCTGGGATCCAAAAGGATCAAGACAAGGATCCAAACAAAGCACTATCCCAAAGCTTGGCTTTGTACCGTATATAATACAGGGCTTGATGCAGAAGGCAGATAATCAAAGTCCATGCAATAATTGCTAAGGGAAAGTGACTTTGTGTTCTTGGAGGGAAGTCACTCAACACGGAGCTGTGTTAGTGAAATGATTGTTCTGATGTACGGCTGATGTCCAAACACTGAAAACATGATTGTGTATGCAATCGCACTCCTGAGCTCCATTGGGTATGGTTAAAATAACTTTTTATAGTTCATCACATTCAAAGTGTGTGTACTTGATGAAAGTGTAACACGCATTTGGAGGAGTTATTCAGGATTTTCTTTCATTCAACTATTTCAAGACCCATTATTTTCAGATGTTGTAGTATACGTGAATAATGAAAGGCCTTCATATTACACAATGAAGGAATGACTTCACAGGTGTGAAGAATAAAAGATTAATTCAGCTCACTTTGGGGAGTTTCACAATGGCCCTCCTTATAGAAATGTGGGTTTGATTAAAGGAGTGAAGAAAAAGCACTGAATAATATTTGCTTCTGTAAACGTAATCATCTCAAAATATGGTTGAAGAAATTGAAGAAGGTTAAACATAATCCAAAACGTATAAGGTCAATTTAAGTACAACCAGAATTCTAGTGTTTATGCAATGCATCTGTGGGTTGATATGAAATAAACTTAAAACTTAAACTAAACGAGGTTATCGAGAGCATATTCCGAGTACGGCTTTGGCCAGTTGTACTGTGAACTGCGAGGACCGTATCTTATCCTGAACTGGCTGTGCGAATACCGTCCTCTGCTGGCAGAAGGAATAGATTACAACGGCACTGTATTGGCGATTAGTCCTATTGCTAGAATATTGAAACAACAAGGAGTCCGCGGAGTCAAGCAATGCTGAATAAACAAGTACCTGAAATTCAATAGGATTTTGTGTATTGATTACAAATAGGTGTGGAATTCTCATGTACAGTGGTATTCATGGATTCCTTACACAAGCAGCAGTTGTTATGATGCTTTCGTAATCTGAATATAAATCTGTTATCTACTTAAAACTGTAATTATTGAATAGATTAATGTCTTTGAAATGCTTCATTAACTGGGCAGTTTCCATGTTTGGAAATGTTTTTATTTTGATTGCTGATTGCTAGATACTGTATGTTTAATAGGCATGCTGTTAATATTTTCTACAAGAGCCAAATAAGACAGTTATGCTGTAGTAAGTTCTATATAAGTTATATAACATAAGTTATATTTTGTTCTGAGGTCAATTTGAATCTCATACTAAATTACTGGTGTCCTTTTATCTGAGAAACACTACCTGATTGATCACCTGATGCCTAGAAATTAGCATGCACAGTAGCCCAGCGTTTAGCATTGCTAGCTCACAGTGCTGAGGCCCTGGGTACACTTCTGGACCTGGGGTGCTATCTGTATGGAGCTTGTATGTTCTCCCCATGTTTGCATGAGTTTGCTTTGGGTGCTCCGGCTTCCTCCCACAGTTCAAAGAACTACTGGTAGGTTAATTGGCTTCTGGGATAATTGGTGAGTGTCTGTGTCTTCCCTGCATTGGACTACCATCCAGTCCCAGGTATCTCCTGCTTATTACTTTCTGAGGCTCTGGCTCCCCCGTGCCCCGCGACCCCCTGACCACCTGACCCTGAATTGGATGAAGCGGTTAGAAAATGGGTGGTTTCTGTTATGCTCTGGTCATGCTCTGCCATAGCAACAACTTGTAAAAAATGCAGATGCTAGGATTTAACTCAAAGAAGGAGCTCAGATCACTGTGTTGGCATCACTGTACAGGTGTCCGGTTTGTTTTAGAACATGTGCTAAAATCTTATTTACTAACTTCTAGACTTTTTACCCCCCATATCAGTCTGCAGGTGCACAGTGGTCTGTGGACACCCTCCTTGCTCTGTCGTAAAACAGGAAATAAAAAGCAACTGGTTTTGACTTTAATGCACTGAGACTGTGGAACTCACAGAACTCTCTTGTCAGAAAGGCAGCTTCTAACAGCTTTTAAGTGAAGACTAAGAACACTTTTCTATTTTATTAAAATAGATTATATATGTTTTGTTTAAATATATGTTATAAATGTTAAAACGACAGCTCGTATAAGCTTGTATTTTTACCTTTCGATCATTTTTAGAATTGCTTTGAGTTGCTTTTACCATGATAAACAGTACAAAATATGAGGTGTTGAACTTGTCTAAAGTTTTAAAGCGCTTTATGACGTAAAGTGTGATGACAGTCCTTGGCGGTCTATGTAACAATTCTTCTTGAAGTAGGTCATCGGGCCAACAGTATACAAACATTACAGCTCAAGTGCTTTTGTATCTGAACGCTTTTAGGTAAGTTATTTAGCAGCTGCGGTATTAATAATGATTTTAATGGCAAATTCAATTGCAGGTAAAATAAAAATGGCGGATAACTTTCTTTCTAGCTTCGTGAAGCGGTCGCGCTATATTATACATATATACCATAATAAGAAACATAATATGTACAGTAGAATTTTTCACTTTAAGCTGGCATTATCCAGAACCGGGTCAGGGCCCGGACCCGGACCGTGCAGTGTGGTCCGTCGGCCTTCTAAAGATGTTTAGGAGATCGAGGCGCCCTTGGATTTGATTAGAAACTTGCATAATTTCTTAACTTGACCCCATTACAGTATCTTAAAAAAAACGGCCAGGCCAAGACCAAAGCATGAAGGCTGCGAGGATCGGGGGACTCTCATTTTTGGTCACAGCGTACAGTAGTAGATCAGTAACCTCTGTTTATCGTGATAACCTTTAATTATTTTCCAGTACTTTTTTAAATGATAAAACACATTGTCTCGCCAGTTTTGCTAAAGATACGGTTTTAGTGTTTACGCATAAATTTGTAAGCCGTAGGTTTAAATCTCGTGGTCTTATTTTCTGCATTTTCATCGTAAGGGAAGGCGCTCGTTTGCGATTTACGCGCTGAATATTGTAAGCAGAGGAGCCTTAAGGCACAGCCTCGCCTTAACACCATCGTTTGCATTGTCATTGTCATCCAGAAAAGCAGTCGTAAGAAAATGAATCTGTGGCGGCTCCGAACATTAAAAAAACTATATCTAGACTGCAAATACATCCCAATCTTACTATCAACACGTTTTAAGACCCCTCTCCTTTCCACCGGTATACAAGCTAAGAGAGAAATATTGGAAATCCCATCTGAAGTAGCCCTCGTCTCACCTTCGGAGCTGTGAGCGATGGGGATCATAATTAAAAGGGGTACAGTTACTTTGAAAATGTGTATGTGATACTTAAATTTAAATAAAATAAAAAGATAAATTATATAACACAGACTGCTATCTATGTCCATGTGTTTAAGACGTATGAATCAGTTTTAAAACAGGCACACCCCTTCTCACAAATCCGACTGGAGTCTCAGTCCGTCGTCGCGATGAATTAGGAGCTCAGATGTAGGCTAAGTGATTGCAATTTACTTATTTAAAAGAACCACTTCAAATCAAAAGGGAGACATTTTGTAATGGTAGTTATCGTATTATAGTATACGATAACTGTATACGTAGTATACGTAATTGTAGATATACAGTACATAAAGGGTATGAATAGGTGTGAGCTTTTACTGTATATTTAATATTTTATCTGACCCACTTGTAGAAACCGCCTACTCAGATTTATTTAAGTGGTCTGCCACCATAAAGACAGAAAAATATAATGACACCCTGTTACATTAACTGTAAAATAAACGCCGTAACTGCGGCCATATGAAAATTTGGATAAAGATTATACAAACATCCTAAGGAGCTCTATGACATATGAGCGTCGTAATAATGGTTGGTGACCTGACGTAACAGTGCTCCCTGAATTACGTGATCTGTATATACCCAAATACAGATATATCACATAGGGAGATGCAGTCAAACATTGCATTGCTATCGTCGTGGTGAACTATTTCTCCGCTGTTTAAAACTTGTTTGGTAAGTGTCATCAAATATGCTTGTCAATTTGTAGCGAAATCGATATACTGTATCATAATCCTTCAGCTATCTATAATGTAGTGAAACGGCTAATTAATATTGATAAATTCCCTTATTCGCAGTGACTTTTGCTCAAACCCCTGTTGCATAATGGGTTAATTTTATATAAAAAAACATTTATATCATAGATATAATACAAGCTTTGAAATGAAATAGCACATTTCCAGGTTTCAGTTAAACATTTTTAAAAAAGCTCATGACTTTAAGCATTCTGAACATTGAGAATGTTATTTGGGAAACAAATGTTTATTATAATGTTTATGTTTAGGATCTGTCTCCTACTGAGTCAGCATGCAGCATTCAACACCATTAGGTTTAATATTAAAAAGTTGTGTATTTCCTGAATTGTTTTTTTTTATTCTTTTCTATTAGACCATACTAGACTGTGCAGGATATCATTTATTTGCCATTTTTGCCTTTTCCAGATACCTGGGAAACAAAGCTCATATCTCATTTGCCAATGGAGCCCAGTCCTAAGCCTGGTGCTCTGTCCCCCTCCCCGAAGGACACAGACTCGAATCGACCCGCGCCCTTAAGGCAACAGGATCTGATCTCCACGTACTGCCCGCCTCCCAAGATACAGCTTCTGAAGGACACCTTCCAAGAGAAACTGATGCTGGAAAAGGAGAAAAAAATGATCGCCATGTACAATCGGCGGCAGGAGGCAGCTCTACAGAAGATGAGAAAATGTTTCCAATATGTCAAATACGCTGCGGAGAAGAAGATGGGGAACAGCTATCGCTTCCAAGCCCAACAGGGCCCCGAGAAGAACATTGTGGGGTATGATCGGTCTTACCCCCTGAAGCCTATGGGTAACAGGAAAGTCTCCGGCCCTGGTGAGGTTCGGGCTGTGGACCGCCCGGACGCACAGAGTGATTCCTTGTTTGCCCCCACCCCGCCTCAGGATGGTCATGAGAGGCCCTGTGAGAGGCCGGGCAGGAGGGGCTCAAGAGTACGCAAACCTAAGGACAGGACTGTCCTCCCCATGGTGGCGACCCCTCCAGGGCAATGCCCTTCTCATGCCAATGGGAAGGAGCACTTTCAGTTGCAAGAGGAGCTACGAAAAGTGGCCGAGGCAGAGGCCGCGCTGAAGGAGGAGCATCGCCGGAGGGAGGCCAGCCTGCAGGATGAGATGCGCCGGAAGGAGGCATTGATGAAGGACGAGATTCGCCAGAAGGAGGCCATGATGCAGGCGAAGCTCTTCAGAGCTCAGGAGGAGCTGAGGATGGTTCCGAGAGAGATGGAAGACTCCAGAGAGGTGGCCGGAAGGGAAAATAGAGGCGAGGCAGAGCGAGCTTTGCCCCAGAGGACCATGGGCCAACCACCGCTCTAAGGCCGTGCCTCTTCTGACCTGCAGAATGGAGAAGCAAAAAGCCTTCACTCCAAGGAAAGCCCTTCCTATCAGAGGAGACAACCTTGATTATGGTTCTCCAATGGAAGATGGCGGATGCGCAGAATCGCACTTTCCCTCTGCGCTTTCCCATCAGGAGAGACGTCAAGTGAGCCCTTGCAGCCGTGGGCTAGAAGACGTCCCCTGTGGAAGGAGAAAGTATCTCAAGAAAGCAAGGCTCCCTGAAAGCGACGTGTCAGCGGCACAGGCCGCGCAGGGCCACTTCAGAAATAACACCACATGTCTGGATGAACAAACTCTGTCAGTGGAAAACAGATATTTGTCCCCTACAAGTCTGATGTGCCCTACCGCTGAGCAATTTCCATATGAGAATAGCCAGAGTGGAAACCCTCAGCTGGTGCCCTGTGAACTGTGTCACGGGAAGTTTGCTGTAGAGAGGCTGGAGAAACACAGCAAGATCTGCAAGAAGCTTCAGAATTCAAAGAGGAAGGTTTTTGACTCTTTCAAGCACAGGGCCAAGGGAACAGAACTGGAGACATACATCCATAAGAAGAAGGTTAGACCGCCAATCGTGGTAAGGGCTATCCTTAAACTCTTTCCAAGCTTCCCTTTTTTTTTCCTAGAGTCAGACTCAGCTTATAAATCAATGTAGACAATAAATAAGTGTTTTATGAAGTACTCTTCTGAAAAACTGCCGCAAAGGCACATTTGCCAGACAGAATAAATGTGTCTTAGTGACTTCTGAATTCTGTTGTAAAAATCTACATATCAAGCAAATAGCACTCACAGGAAACAAAACCATAACTACGTAAATTGTACTCTCTACCCAATGACCTGAAAGGTGGCCCCAGAAAGCTACGTTATTACTGTATTGATATTTTCTTGCCTTGTGAATGGTTTGCGACCAGACTGTGTACGCAGTGCTAGTCTGGACTTTTTCTGGAAGCTGTTTTTTTGGTTTCATTTCCTGTTCCCAGCTGAGAAAGAACAACTGGAGGCAGAAGCACGAGGATTTCATTCGGAGCATCAAACAGGCCAGGGAGGTGCAGCAGGTGATCACGCAAGGAGGGAAAGTTGTGAACCTGCCCCAGCCCCCCGCGAATCCAAACCCCGACTACGTGCCCTGACCTCACTGCGGCCGGCGCTTTGCCCCCAGGCCGGCACAGAGGCACATCCCCAAGTGTCAGCACATCAGGAGCCGCCCTCCTCCTCCTCCTCGCAGATGAAAATTGATGTGAAGAAGAGCAAAAGAGTCATGATCTTGGCTCACGACTCACGTCCTGCTTTTTCTTTTTAGAAACACATTTAGCACAGTTCACCCGTATGATGATGAAAAAAAAATGTTACCTTATTTTAATTAAATGATTTTTTTTTGGTGGACTGGTGTTTGCTTAGCTGTGGTTATTTCAGTTTTTCTCTTATCATTCATACACCTTGACCTCCTAAAAATAATTTTTCAACCTGGAACGTACAATTAGCAGGCAATAGAACAGGTCACATTGGTCTTGGAACCATCAAAAAGCAGTATTCACACATTCTCGGCATCAATTTTCCTTAAAAACAACTGAAAAAGCAAGGTAAAGAGTGATTGATTTTTTTAATGAAAGTTATTTGATTTAATTTATTTAATTTTCATAATATTTGAAATATGTTGGGATTAATGTGACTCAATATTATCTGCAGCTCTTACACTCCAGGCACCTGATAAAGTGGAACGCAGTGTCTTTGCCTTACATGGCGCTCAGCTCTTCCTCAATCCCAGCAGAAGCACCAGCAGAAGCAGCAGCCTCCGGGTCCTGCCTCATGCACAGCTTAAAATGCAACACCAAGTAATACAACAAACAACAGGGAAAACCATTCACGATCAGACACATCCGTTGATTGCTGGCTCTCAGTAAAGGGACATTGCATCATTACATCACAAAATAGACTACATTTCAAGGTTAAAGAATTACCATGTTCTGCGATTCAGAACGAGGCAGCAAAACTTCCTATAATCTGTTGTGGCCCTGTGACATTGTAAAGGAGCAGGCTTGTGAATACATCTCGTTTAATCCAATGGAAATATTGCTCTCAACTTTTTTACGTTTTTGCCAATAAATAATACTACATTGTTAACTCTGCATAAAGAACCTTGGAATGGAACGTTTTTTGCAGTGAAATGTTTGCTGCATAACCTACAGTGCCTTGCGAAAGTATTCGGCCCCCTTGAACTTTTCAACCTTTTGCCACATTTCAGGCTTCAAACATAAAGATATAAATTTTTTATTTTATGTGAAGAATCACCAACAAGTGGGACACAATTGTGAAGTGGAACGAAATCTATTGGATTTTTGAAACTTTTTTAACTAATAAAAAAATGAAAAGTGGGGCGTGCAAAATTATTCGGCCCCCTTGCGTTAATACTTTGTAGAGCCACCTTTTGCTGCGATTACAGCTGCAAGTCGCTTGGGGTATGTCTCTATCAGTTTTGCACATCGAGAGACTGAAATTCTTGCCCATTCTTCCTTGCAAAACAGCTCGAGCTCAGTGAGGTTGGATGGAGAGCGTTTGTGAACAGCAGTTTTCAGCTCTTTCCACAGATTCTCGATTGGATTCAGGTCTGGACTTTGACTTGGCCATTCAAACACCTGGATACGTTTATTTGTGAACCATTCCTTTGTAGATTTTGCTGTATGTTTGGGATCATTGTCTTGTTGGAAGATAAATCTCCGTCCCAGTTTCAGGTCTTTTGCAGACTCCAACAGGTTTTCATCCAGAATGGTCCTGTATTTGGCTGCATCCATCTTCCCCTCAATTTTAACCATCTTCCCTGTCCCTGCTGAAGAAAAGCAGGCCCAAACCATGATGCTGCCACCACCATGTTTGACAGTGGGGATGGTGTGTTGAGGGTGATGAGCTGTGTTGCTTTTACGCCAAACATATCGTTTTGCATTGTGGCCAAAAAGTTCGATTTTGGTTTCATCTGACCAGAGCACCTTCTTCCACATGTTTGGGGTGTCTCCCAGGTGGCTTGTGGCAAACTTTAGACGAGACTTTTTATGGATATCTTTGAGAAATGGCTTTCTTCTTGCCACTCTTCCATAAAGGCCAGATTTGTGCAGTGTAAGACTGATTGTTGTCCTATGGAAAGACTCTCCCACCTCAGCTGTAGTTCTCTGCAGTTCATCCAGAGTGATCATGGGCCTCTTGGCTGCTTCTCTGATCAGTCTTCTCCTTGTCTGAGCTGAAAGTTTTGAGGGACGGCCAGGTCTTGGTAGATTTGCAGTGGTCTGATACTCCTTCCATTTCAAGATGATCGCTTGCACAGTGCTCCTTGGGATGTTTGAAGCTTGGGAAATCTTTTTGTATCCAAATCCGGCTTTAAACTTCTCCACAACAGTATTACGGACCTGCCTGGTGTGTTCCTTGGTCTTCATGATGCTCTCTGCGCTTTCAACAGAACCTTGAGACTATCACAGAGCAGGTGCATTTATACAGAGACTTGATTACACACAGGTGGATTCTATTTATCACCATCAGTCATTTAGGACAACATTGGATCATTCAGAGATCCTCGCTGAACTTCTGGAGTGAGTTTGCTGCACTGAAAGTAAAGGGGCCGAATAATTTTGCACGCCCCACTTTTCATTTTTTTATTAGTTAAAAAAGTTTCAAAAATCCAATAGATTTCGTTCCACTTCACAATTGTGTCCCACTTGTTGGTGATTCTTCACATAAAATAAAAAAATTATATCTTTATGTTTGAAGCCTGAAATGTGGCAAAAGGTTGAAAAGTTCAAGGGGGCCGAATACTTTCGCAAGGCACTGTATACCCTTTCTCTCCTACATCACATTACAGTGATTAGTGAGCAGGAAGGGCTGCATCACATCGCAATTTGTGTGGAACTTGAATGCGAATTTGTTACAACATGGCGTAACTTACAGTCCTTTCACAAAATTCATGATTTTGTGCTCAATTTTGAGTTTGTAAAGTTTTTCTATAATGTCAATGATTTTATTTTGTGACTGAAATTAAATAATTTTGTGTCTGCAAAATTGGGACTGTAGTTCCACCTTAACCTACTAGTACTGTATGTCTTTGGACTGTGGGAAGAAACTGGAGCACCTGGAAGAAATCCACACAAATGAAGGGAGAACATACAATTCCATCCAGACTGCACCCCAGGAATTGAACCCAGGACCCCAGCTCTGTGAACCACAGTGCCAGTTCATTGCTATAGTCACTATAATTAATGTCAAAACTCATTTGCAAATGAGCAGCCTGGGATCCAAAAGGATCAAGACAAGGATCCAAACAAAGCACTATCCCAAAGCTTGGCTTTGTACCGTATATAATACAGGGCTTGATGCAGAAGGCAGATAATCAAAGTCCATGCAATAATTGCTAAGGGAAAGTGACTTTGTGTTCTTGGAGGGAAGTCACTCAACATGGAGCTGTGTTAGTGAAATGATTGTTCTGATGTACGGCTGATGTCCAAACACTGAAAACATGATTGTGTATGCAATCGCACTCCTGAGCTCCATTGGGTATGGTTAAAATAACTTTTTATAGTTCATCACATTCAAAGTGTGTGTACTTGATGAAAGTGTAACACGCATTTGGAGGAGTTATTCAGGATTTTCTTTCATTCAACTATTTCAAGACCCATTATTTTCAGATGTTGTAGTATACGTGAATAATGAAAGGCCTTCATATTACACAATGAAGGAATGACTTCGCAGGTGTGAAGAATGAAAGATTAATTCAGCTCACTTTGGGGAGTTTCACAATGGCCCTCCTTATAGAAATGTGGGTTTGATTAAAGGAGTGAAGAAAAAGCACTGAATAATATTTGCTTCTGTAAACGTAATCATCTCAAAATATGGTTGAAGAAATTGAAGAAGGTTAAACATAATCCAAAACGTATAAGGTCAATTTAAGTACAACCAGAATTCTAGTGTTTATGCAATGCATCTGTGGGTTGATATGAAATATGGCCGTACTTAAACTAAACGAGGTTATCGAGAGCATATTCCGAATACGGCTTTGGCCAGTTGTACTGTGAACTGCGAGGACCGTATCTTATCCTGAACTGGCTGTGCGAATACCGTCCTCTGCTGGCAGAAGGAATAGATTACAACGGCACTGTATTGGCGATTAGTCCTATTGCTAGAATATTGAAACAACAAGGAGTCCGCGGAGTCAAGCAATGCTGAATAAACAAGTACCTGAAATTCAATAGGATTTTGTGTATTGATTACAAATAGGTGTGGAATTCTCATGTACAGTGGTATTCATGGATTCCTTACACAAGCAGCAGTTGTTATGATGCTTTCGTAATCTGAATATAAATCTGTTATCTACTTAAAACTGTAATTATTGAATAGATTAATGTCTTTGAAATGCTTCATTAACTGGGCAGTTTCCATGTTTGGAAATGTTTTTATTTTGATTGCTGATTGCTAGATACTTTATGTTTAATAGGCATGCTGTTAATATTTTCTACAAGAGCCAAATAAGACAGTTATGCTGTAGTAAGTTCTATATAAGTTATATAACATAAGTTATATTTTGTTCTGAGGTCAATTTGAATCTCATACTAAATAACTGGTGTCCTTTTATCTGAGAAACACTACCTGATTGATCACCTGATGCCTAGAAATTAGCATGCACAGTAGCCCAGCGTTTAGCATTGCTAGCTCACAGTGCTGAGGCCCTGGGTACACTTCTGGACCTGGGGTGCTATCTGTATGGAGCTTGTATGTTCTCCCCATGTTTGCATGAGTTTGCTTTGGGTGCTCCGGCTTCCTCCCACAGTTCAAAGAACTACTGGTAGGTTAATTGGCTTCTGGGATAATTGGTGAGTGTCTGTGTCTTCCCTGCATTGGACTACCATCCAGTCCCAGGTATCTCCTGCTTATTACTTTCTGAGGCTCTGGCTCCCCTGTTCCCCGCGACCCCCTGACCCCCTGACCCTGAATTGGATGAAGCGGTTAGAAAATGGGTGGTTTCTGTTATGCTCTGGTCATGCTCTGCCATAGCAACAACTTGTAAAAAATGCAGATGCTAGGATTTAACTCAAAGAAGGAGCTCAGATCACTGTGTTGGCATCACTGTACAGGTGTCCGGTGTGTTTTAGAACATATGTTAAAATCTTATTTACTAACTTCTAGACTTTTTACCCCCCATATCAGTCTGCAGGTGCACAGTGGTCTGTGGACACCCTCCTTGCTCTGTCGTAAAACAGGAAATAAAAAGCAACTGGTTTTGACTTTAATGCACTGAGACTGTGGAACTCACAGAACTCTCTTGTCAGAAAGGCAGCTTCTAACAGCTTTTAAGTGAAGACTAAGAACACTTTTCTATTTTATTAAAATAGATTATATATGTTTTGTTTAAATATATGTTATAAATGTTAAAACGACAGCTCGTATAAGCTTGTATTTTTACCTTTCGATCATTTTTAGAATTGCTTTGAGTTGCTTTTACCATGATAAACAGTACAAAATATGAGGTGTTGAACTTGTCTAAAGTTTTAAAGCGCTTTATGACGTAAAGTGTGATGACAGTCCTTGGCGGTCTATGTAACAATTCTTCTTGAAGTAGGTCATCGGGCCAACAGTATACAAACATTACAGCTCAAGTGCTTTTGTATCTGAACGCTTTTAGGTAAGTTATTTAGCAGCTGCGGTATTAATAATGATTTTAATGGCAAATTCAATTGCAGGTAAAATAAAAATGGCGGATAACTTTCTTTCTAGCTTCGTGAAGCGGTCGCGCTATATTATACATATATACCATAATAAGAAACATAATATGTACAGTAGAATTTTTCACTTTAAGCTGGCATTATCCAGAACCGGGTCAGGGCCCGGACCCGGACCGTGCAGTGTGGTCCGTCGGCCTTCTAAAGATGTTTAGGAGATCGAGGCGCCCTTGGATTTGATTAGAAACTTGCATAATTTTTTAACTTGACCCCATTATCTTAAAAAAAACGGCCAGGCCAAGACCAAAGCATGAAGGCTGCGAGGATCGGGGGACTCTCATTTTTGGTCACAGCGTACAGTAGTAGATCAGTAACCTCTGTTTATCGTGATAACCTTTAATTATTTTCCAGTACTTTTTTAAATGATAAAACACATTGTCTCGCCAGTTTTGCTAAAGATACGGTTTTAGTGTTTACGCATAAATTTGTAAGCCGTAGGTTTAAATCTCGTGGTCTTATTTTCTGCATTTTCATCGTAAGGGAAGGCGCTCGTTTGCGATTTACGCGCTGAATATTGTAAGCAGAGGAGCCTTAAGGCACAGCCTCGCCTTAACACCATCGTTTGCATTGTCATTGTCATCCAGAAAAGCAGTCGTAAGAAAATGAATCTGTGGCGGCTCCGAACATTAAAAAAACTATATCTAGACTGCAAATACATCCCAATCTTACTATCAACACGTTTTAAGACCCCTCTCCTTTCCACCGGTATACAAGCTAAGAGAGAAATATTGGAAATCCCATCTGAAGTAGCCCTCGTCTCACCTTCGGAGCTGTGAGCGATGGGGATCATAATTAAAAGGGGTACAGTTACTTTGAAAATGTGTATGTGATACTTAAATTTAAATAAAATAAAAAGATAAATTATATAACACAGACTGCTATCTATGTCCATGTGTTTAAGACGTATGAATCGGTTTTAAAACAGGCACACCCCTTCTCACAAATCCGACTGGAGTCTCAGTCCGTCGTCGCGATGAATTAGGAGCTCAGATGTAGGCTAAGTGATTGCAATTTACTTATTTAAAAGAACCACTTCAAATCAAAAGGGAGACATTTTGTAATGGTAGTTATCGTATTATAGTATACGATAACTGTATACGTAGTATACGTAATTGTAGATATACAGTACATAAAGGGTATGAATAGGTGTGAGCTTTTACTGTATATTTAATATTTTATCTGACCCACTTGTAGAAACCGCCTACTCAGATTTATTTAAGTGGTCTGCCACCATAAAGACAGAAAAATATAATGACACCCTGTTACATTAACTGTAAAATAAACGCCGTAACTGCGGCCATATGAAAATTTGGATAAAGATTATACAAACATCCTAAGGAGCTCTATGACATATGAGCGTCGTAATAATGGTTGGTGACCTGACGTAACAGTGCTCCCTGAATTACGTGATCTGTATATACCCAAATACAGATATATCACATAGGGAGATGCAGTCAAACATTGCATTGCTATTGTCGTGGTGAACTATTTCTCCGCTGTTTAAAACTTGTTTGGTAAGTGTCATCAAATATACTTGTCAATTTGTAGCGAAATCGATATACTGTATCATAATCCTTCAGCTATCTATAATGTAGTGAAACGGCTAATTAATATTGATAAATTCCCTTATTCACAGTGACTTTTGCTCAAACCCCTGTTGCATAATGGGTTAATTTTATATAAAAAAACATTTATATCATAGATATAATACAAGCTTTGAAATGAAATAGCACATTTCCAGGTTTCAGTTAAACATTTTTAAAAAAGCTCATGACTTTAAGCATTCTGAACATTGAGAATGTTATTTGGGAAACAAATGTTTATTATAATGTTTATGTTTAGGATCTGTCTCCTACTGAGTCAGCATGCAGCATTCAACACCATTAGGTTTAATATTAAAAAGTTGTGTATTTCCTGAATTGTTTTTTTTTATTCTTTTCTATTAGACCATACTAGACTGTGCAGGATATCATTTATTTGCCATTTTTGCCTTTTCCAGATACCTGGGAAACAAAGCTCATATCTCATTTGCCAATGGAGCCCAGTCCTAAGCTGGTGCTCTGTCCCCCTCCCCGAAGGACACAGACTTGAATCGACCCGCGCCCTTAAGGCAACAGGATCTGATCTCCACGTACTGCCCGCCTCCCAAGATACAGCTTCTGAAGGACACCTTCCAAGAGGAAATGATGCAGGAAAAGGAGAAAAAAATGATCGCCATGTACAATCGGCGGCAGGAGGCAGCTCTACAGAAGATGAGAAAATGTTTCCAATATGTCAAATACGCTGCGGAGAAGAAGATGGGGAACAGCTATCGCTTCCAAGCCCAACAGGGCCCCGAGAAGAACATTGTGGGGTATGATCGGTCTTACCCCCTGAAGCCTATGGGTAACAGGAAAGTCTCCGGCCCTGGTGAGGTTCGGGCTGTGGACCGCCCGGACGCACAGAGTGATTCCTTGTTTGCCCCCACCCCGCCTCAGGATGGTCATGAGAGGCCCTGCGAGAGCCCGGGCAGGAGGGGCTCAAGAGTACGCAAACCTAAGGACAGGACTGTCCTCCCCATGGTGGCGACCCCTCCAGGGCAATGCCCTTCTCATGCCAATGGGAAGGAGCACTTTCAGTTGCAAGAGGAGCTACGAAAAGTGGCCGAGGCAGAGGCCACGCTGAAGGAGGAGCATCGCCGGAGGCAGGCCAGCCTGCAGGATGAGATGCGCCGGAAGGAGGCCATGATGAAGGACGAGATTCGCCAGAAGGAGGCCATGATGCAGGCGAAGCTCTTCAGAGCTCAGGAGGAGCTGAGGATGGTTCCGAGAGAGATGGAAGACTCCAGAGAGGTGGCCGGAAGGGAAAATAGAGGCGAGGCAGAGCGAGCTTTGCCCCAGAGGACCATGGGCCAACCACCGCTCTAAGGCCGTGCCTCTTCTGACCTGCAGAATGGAGAAGCAAAAAGCCTTCACTCCAAGGAAAGCCCTTCCTATCAGAGGAGACAACCTTGATTATGGTTCTCCAATGGAAGATGGCGGATGCGCAGAATCGCACATTCCCTCTGCGCTTTCCCATCAGGAGAGACGTCAAGTGAGCCCTTGCAGCCGTGGGCTAGAAGACGTCCCCTGTGGAAGGAGAAAGTATCTCAAGAAAGCAAGGCTCCCTGAAAGCGACGTGTCAGCGCCACAGGCCGCGCAGGGCCACTTCAGAAATAACACCACATGTCTGGATGAACAAACTCTGTCAGTGTAAAACAGATATTTGTCCCCTACAAGTCTGATCTGCCCTACCGCTGAGCAATTTCCATATGAGAATAGCCAGAGTGGAAACCCTCAGCTGGTGCCCTGTGAACTGTGTCACGGGAAGTTTGCTGTAGAGAGGCTGGAGAAACACAGCAAGATCTGCAAGAAGCTTCAGAATTCAAAGAGGAAGGTTTTTGACTCTTTCAAGCACAGGGCCAAGGGAACAGAACTGGAGACATACATCCATAAGAAGAAGGTTAAACCGCCAATCGTGGTAAGGGCTATCCTTAAACTCTTTCCAAGCTTCCCTTTTTTTTTCCTAGAGTCAGACTCAGCTTATAAATCAATGTAGACAATAAATAAGTGTTTTATGAAGTACTCTTCTGAAAAACTGCCGCAAAGGCACATTTGCCAGACAGAATAAATGTGTCTTAGTGACTTCTGAATTCTGTTGTAAAAATCTACATATCAAGCAAATAGCACTCACAGGAAACAAAACCATAACTACGTAAATTGTACTCTCTACCCAATGACCTGAAAGGTGGCCCCAGAAAGCTACGTTATTACTGTATTGATATTTTCTTGCCTTGTGAATGGTTTGCGACCAGACTGTGTACGCAGTGCTAGTCTGGACTTTTTCTGGAAGCTGTTTTATTGGTTTCATTTCCTGTTCCCAGCTGAGAAAGAACAACTGGAGGCAGAAGCACGAGGATTTCATTCGGAGCATCAAACAGGCCAGGGAGGTGCAGCAGGTGATCACGCAAGGAGGGAAAGTTGTGAACCTGCCCCAGCCCCCCGCGAATCCAAACCCCGACTACGTGCCCTGCCCTCACTGCGGCCGGCGCTTTGCCCCCAGGCCGGCACAGAGGCACATCCCCAAGTGTCAGCACATCAGGAGCCGCCCTCCTCCTCCTCCTCGCACATGAAAACTGATGTGAAGAAGAGCAAAAGAGTCATGATCTTGGCTCACGACTCACGTCCTGCTTTTTCTTTTTAGAAACACATTTAGCACAGTTCATCCGTATGATGATGAAAAAAAAATGTTACCTTATTTTAATTAAATGATTTTTTTTTGGTGGACTGGTGTTTGCGTAGCTGTGGTTATTTCAGTTTTTCTCTTATCATTCATACACCTTGACCTCCTAAAAATAATTTTTCAACCTGGAACGTACAATTAGCAGGCAATAGAACAGGTCACATTGGTCTTGGAACCATCAAAAAGCAGTATTCACACATTCTCGGCATCAATTTTCCTTAAAAACAACTGAAAAAGCAAGGTAAAGAGTGATTGATTTTTTTAATGAAAGTTATTTGATTTAATTTATTTAATTTTCATAATATTTGAAATATGTTGGGATTAATGTGACTCAATATTATCTGCAGCTCTTACACTCCAGGCACCTGATAAAGTGGAACGCAGTGTCTTTGCCTTACATGGCGCTCAGCTCTTCCTCAATCCCAGCAGAAGCACCAGCAGAAGCAGCAGCCTCCGGGTCCTGCCTCATGCACAGCTTAAAATGCAACACCAAGTAATACAACAAACAACAGGGAAAACCATTCACGATCAGACACATCCGTTGATTGCTGGCTCTCAGTAAAGGGACATTGCATCATTACATCACAAAATAGACTACATTTCAAGGTTAAAGAATTACCATGTTCTGCGATTCAGAACGAGGCAGCAAAACTTCCTATAATCTGTTGTGGCCCTGTGACATTGTAAAGGAGCAGGCTTGTGAATACATCTCGTTTAATCCAATGGAAATATTGCTCTCAACTTTTTTACGTTTTTGCCAATAAATAATACTACATTGTTAACTCTGCATAAAGAACCTTGGAATGGAACGTTTTTTGCAGTGAAATGTTTGCTGCATAACCTACAGTGCCTTGCGAAAGTATTCGGCCCCCTTGAACTTTTCAACCTTTTGCCACATTTCAGGCTTCAAACATAAAGATATAAATTTTTTATTTTATGTGAAGAATCACCAACAAGTGGGACACAATTGTGAAGTGGAACGAAATCTATTGGATTTTTGAAACTTTTTTAACTAATAAAAAAATGAAAAGTGGGGCGTGCAAAATTATTCGGCCCCCTTGCGTTAATACTTTGTAGAGCCACCTTTTGCTGCGATTACAGCTGCAAGTCGCTTGGGGTATGTCTCTATCAGTTTTGCACATCGAGAGACTGAAATTCTTGCCCATTCTTCCTTGCAAAACAGCTCGAGCTCAGTGAGGTTGGATGGAGAGCGTTTGTGAACAGCAGTTTTCAGCTCTTTCCACAGATTCTCGATTGGATTCAGGTCTGGACTTTGACTTGGCCATTCAAACACCTGGATACGTTTATTTGTGAACCATTCCTTTGTAGATTTTGCTGTATGTTTGGGATCATTGTCTTGTTGGAAGATAAATCTCCGTCCCAGTTTCAGGTCTTTTGCAGACTCCAACAGGTTTTCATCCAGAATGGTCCTGTATTTGGCTGCATCCATCTTCCCCTCAATTTTAACCATCTTCCCTGTCCCTGCTGAAGAAAAGCAGGCCCAAACCATGATGCTGCCACCACCATGTTTGACAGTGGGGATGGTGTGTTGAGGGTGATGAGCTGTGTTGCTTTTACGCCAAACATATCGTTTTGCATTGTGGCCAAAAAGTTCGATTTTGGTTTCATCTGACCAGAGCACCTTCTTCCACATGTTTGGGGTGTCTCCCAGGTGGCTTGTGGCAAACTTTAGACGAGACTTTTTATGGATATCTTTGAGAAATGGCTTTCTTCTTGCCACTCTTCCATAAAGGCCAGATTTGTGCAGTGTAAGACTGATTGTTGTCCTATGGAAAGACTCTCCCACCTCAGCTGTAGTTCTCTGCAGTTCATCCAGAGTGATCATGGGCCTCTTGGCTGCTTCTCTGATCAGTCTTCTCCTTGTCTGAGCTGAAAGTTTTGAGGGACGGCCAGGTCTTGGTAGATTTGCAGTGGTCTGATACTCCTTCCATTTCAAGATGATCGCTTGCACAGTGCTCCTTGGGATGTTTGAAGCTTGGGAAATCTTTTTGTATCCAAATCCGGCTTTAAACTTCTCCACAACAGTATTACGGACCTGCCTGGTGTGTTCCTTGGTCTTCATGATGCTCTCTGCGCTTTCAACAGAACCTTGAGACTATCACAGAGCAGGTGCATTTATACAGAGACTTGATTACACACAGGTGGATTCTATTTATCACCATCAGTCATTTAGGACAACATTGGATCATTCAGAGATCCTCGCTGAACTTCTGGAGTGAGTTTGCTGCACTGAAAGTAAAGGGGCCGAATAATTTTGCACGCCCCACTTTTCATTTTTTTATTAGTTAAAAAAGTTTCAAAAATCCAATAGATTTCGTTCCACTTCACAATTGTGTCCCACTTGTTGGTGATTCTTCACATAAAATAAAAAAATTATATCTTTATGTTTGAAGCCTGAAATGTGGCAAAAGGTTGAAAAGTTCAAGGGGGCCGAATACTTTCGCAAGGCACTGTATACCCTTTCTCTCCTACATCACATTACAGTGATTAGTGAGCAGGAAGGGCTGCATCACATCGCAATTTGTGTGGAACTTGAATGCGAATTTGTTACAACATGGCGTAACTTACAGTCCTTTCACAAAATTCATGATTTTGTGCTCAATTTTGAGTTTGTAAAGTTTTTCTATAATGTCAATGATTTTATTTTGTGACTGAAATTAAATAATTTTGTGTCTGCAAAATTGGGACTGTAGTTCCACCTTAACCTACTAGTACTGTATGTCTTTGGACTGTGGGAAGAAACTGGAGCACCTGGAAGAAATCCACACAAATGAAGGGAGAACATACAATTCCATCCAGACTGCACCCCAGGAATTGAACCCAGGACCCCAGCTCTGTGAACCACAGTGCCAGCTCATTGCTATAATCACTATAATTAATGTCAAAACTCATTTGCAAATGAGCAGCCTGGGATCCAAAAGGATCAAGACAAGGATCCAAACAAAGCACTATCCCAAAGCTTGGCTTTGTACCGTATATAATACAGGGCTTGATGCAGAAGGCAGATAATCAAAGTCCATGCAATAATTGCTAAGGGAAAGTGACTTTGTGTTCTTGAAGGGAAGTCACTCAACATGGAGCTGTGTTAGTGAAATGATTGTTCTGATGTACGGCTGATGTCCAAACACTGAAAACATGATTGTGTATGCAATCGCACTCCTGAGCTCCATTGGGTATGGTTAAAATAACTTTTTATAGTTCATCACATTCAAAGTGTGTGTACTTGATGAAAGTGTAACACGCATTTGGAGGAGTTATTCAGGATTTTCTTTCATTCAACTATTTCAAGACCCATTATTTTCAGATGTTGTAGTATACGTGAATAATGAAAGGCCTTCATATTACACAATGTAGGAATGACTTCGCAGGTGTGAAGAATAAAAGATAAATTCAGCTCACTTTGGGGAGTTTCACAATGGCCCTCCTTATAGAAATGTGGGTTTGATTAAAGGAGTGAAGAAAAAGCACTGAATAATATTTGCTTCTGTAAACGTAATCATCTCAAAATATGGTTGAAGAAATTGAAGAAGGTTAAACATAATCCAAAACGTACAAGGTCAATTTAAGTACAACCAGAATTCTAGTGTTTATGCAATGCATCTGTGGGTTGATATGAAATATGGCCGTACTTAAACTAAACGAGGTTATCGAGAGCATATTCCGAATACGGCTTTGGCCAGTTGTACTGTGAACTGCGAGGACCGTATCTTATCCTGAACTGGCTGTGCGAATACCGTCCTCTGCTGGCAGAAGGAATAGATTACAACGGCACTGTATTGGCGATTAGTCCTATTGCTAGAATATTGAAACAACAAGGAGTCCGCGGAGTCAAGCAATGCTGAATAAACAAGTACCTGAAATTCAATAGGATTTTGTGTATTGATTACAAATAGGTTTGAAATTCTCATGTACAGTGGTATTCATGGATTCCTTACACAAGCAGCAGTTGTTATGATGCTTTCGTAATCTGAATATAAATCTGTTATCTACTTAAAACTGTAATTATTGAATAGATTAATGTCTTTGAAATGCTTCATTAACTGGGCAGTTTCCATGTTTGGAAATGTTTTTATTTTGATTGCTGATTGCTAGATACTGTATGTTTAATAGGCATGCTGTTAATATTTTCTACAAGAGCCAAATAAGACAGTTATGCTGTAGTAAGTTCTATATAAGTTATATAACATAAGTTATATTTTGTTCTGAGGTCAATTTGAATCTCATACTAAATAACTGGTGTCCTTTTATCTGAGAAACACTACCTGATTGATCACCTGATGCCTAGAAATTAGCATGCACAGTAGCCCAGCGTTTAGCATTGCTAGCTCACAGTGCTGAGGCCCTGGGTACACTTCTGGACCTGGGGTGCTATCTGTATGGAGCTTGTATGTTCTCCCCATGTTTGCATGAGTTTGCTTTGGGTGCTCCGGCTTCCTCCCACAGTTCAAAGAACTACTGGTAGGTTAATTGGCTTCTGGGATAATTGGTGAGTGTCTGTGTCTTCCCTGCATTGGACTACCATCCAGTCCCAGGTATCTCCTGCTTATTACTTTCTGAGGCTCTGGCTCCCCTGTGCCCCGCGACCCCCTGACCCCCTGACCCTGAATTGGATGAAGCGGTTAGAAAATGGGTGGTTTCTGTTATGCTCTGGTCATGCTCTGCCATAGCAACAACTTGTAAAAAATGCAGATGCTAGGATTTAACTCAAAGAAGGAGCTCAGATCACTGTGTTGGCATCACTGTACAGGTGTCCGGTTTGTTTTAGAACATGTGCTAAAATCTTATTTACTAACTTCTAGACTTTTTACCCCCCATATCAGTCTGCAGGTGCACAGTGGTCTGTGGACACCCTCCTTGCTCTGTCGTAAAACAGGAAATAAAAAGCAACTGGTTTTGACTTTAATGCACTGAGACTGTGGAACTCACAGAACTCTCTTGTCAGAAAGGCAGCTTCTAACAGCTTTTAAGTGAAGACTAAGAACACTTTTCTATTTTATTAAAATAGATTATATATGTTTTGTTTAAATATATGTTATAAATGTTAAAACGACAGCTCGTATAAGCTTGTATTTTTACCTTTCGATCATTTTTAGAATTGCTTTGAGTTGCTTTTACCATGATAAACAGTACAAAATATGAGGTGTTCAACTTGTCTAAAGTTTTAAAGTGCTTTATGACGTAAAGTGTGATGACAGTCCTTGGCGGTCTATGTAACAATTCTTCTTGAAGTAGGTCATCGGGCCAACAGTATACAAACATTACAGCTCAAGTGCTTTTGTATCTGAACGCTTTTAGGTAAGTTATTTAGCAGCTGCGGTATTAATAATGATTTTAATGGCAAATTCAATTGCAGGTAAAATAAAAATGGCGGATAACTTTCTTTCTAGCTTCGTGAAGCGGTCGCGCTATATTATACATATATACCATAATAAGAAACATAATATGTACAGTAGAATTTTTCACTTTAAGCTGGCATTATCCAGAACCGGGTCAGGGCCCGGACCCGGACCGTGCAGTGTGGTCCGTCGGCCTTCTAAAGATGTTTAGGAGATCGAGGCGCCCTTGGATTTGATTAGAAACTTGCATAATTTCTTAACTTGACCCCATTATCTTAAAAAAAACGGCCAGGCCAAGACCAAAGCATGAAGGCTGCGAGGATCGGGGGACTCTCATTTTTGGTCACAGCGTACAGTAGTAGATCAGTAACCTCTGTTTATCGTGATAACCTTTAATTATTTTCCAGTACTTTTTTAAATGATAAAACACATTGTCTCGCCAGTTTTGCTAAAGATACGGTTTTAGTGTTTACGCATAAATTTGTAAGCCGTAGGTTTAAATCTCGTGGTCTTATTTTCTGCATTTTCATCGTAAGGGAAGGCGCTCGTTTGCGATTTACGCGCTGAATATTGTAAGCAGAGGAGCCTTAAGGCACAGCCTCGCCTTAACACCATCGTTTGCATTGTCATTGTCATCCAGAAAAGCAGTCGTAAGAAAATGAATCTGTGGCGGCTCCGAACATTAAAAAAACTATATCTAGACTGCAAATACATCCCAATCTTACTATCAACACGTTTTAAGACCCCTCTCCTTTCCACCGGTATACAAGCTAAGAGAGAAATATTGGAAATCCCATCTGAAGTAGCCCTCGTCTCACCTTCGGAGCTGTGAGCGATGGGGATCATAATTAAAAGGGGTACAGTTACTTTGAAAATGTGTATGTGATACTTAAATTTAAATAAAATAAAAAGATAAATTATATAACACAGACTGCTATCTATGTCCATGTGTTTAAGACGTATGAATCGGTTTTAAAACAGGCACACCCCTTCTCACAAATCCGACTGGAGTCTCAGTCCGTCGTCGCGATGAATTAGGAGCTCAGATGTAGGCTAAGTGATTGCAATTTACTTATTTAAAAGAACCACTTCAAATCAAAAGGGAGACATTTTGTAATGGTAGTTATCGTATTATAGTATACGATAACTGTATACGTAGTATACGTAATTGTAGATATACAGTACATAAAGGGTATGAATAGGTGTGAGCTTTTACTGTATATTTAATATTTTATCTGACCCACTTGTAGAAACCGCCTACTCAGATTTATTTAAGTGGTCTGCCACCATAAAGACAGAAAAATATAATGACACCCTGTTACATTAACTGTAAAATAAACGCCGTAACTGCGGCCATATGAAAATTTGGATAAAGATTATACAAACATCCTAAGGAGCTCTATGACATATGAGCGTCGTAATAATGGTTGGTGACCTGACGTAACAGTGCTCCCTGAATTACGTGATCTGTATATACCCAAATACAGATATATCACATAGGGAGATGCAGTCAAACATTGCATTGCTATCGTCGTGGTGAACTATTTCTCCGCTGTTTAAAACTTGTTTGGTAAGTGTCATCAAATATGCTTGTCAATTTGTAGCGAAATCGATATACTGTATCATAATCCTTCAGCTATCTATAATGTAGTGAAACGGCTAATTAATATTGATAAATTCCCTTATTCACAGTGACTTTTGCTCAAACCCCTGTTGCATAATGGGTTAATTTTATATAAAAAAACATTTATATCATAGATATAATACAAGCTTTGAAATGAAATAGCACATTTCCAGGTTTCAGTTAAACATTTTTAAAAAAGCTCATGACTTTAAGCATTCTGAACATTGAGAATGTTATTTGGGAAACAAATGTTTATTATAATGTTTATGTTTAGGATCTGTCTCCTACTGAGTCAGCATGCAGCATTCAACACCATTAGGTTTAATATTAAAAAGTTGTGTATTTCCTGAATTGTTTTTTTTTATTCTTTTCTATTAGACCATACTAGACTGTGCAGGATATCATTTATTTGCCATTTTTGCCTTTTCCAGATACCTGGGAAACAAAGCTCATATCTCATTTGCCAATGGAGCCCAGTCCTAAGCCTGGTGCTCTGTCCCCCTCCCCGAAGGACACAGACTCGAATCGACCCGCGCCCTTAAGGCAACAGGATCTGATCTCCACGTACTGCCCGCCTCCCAAGATACAGCTTCTGAAGGACACCTTCCAAGAGAAACTGATGCAGGAAAAGGAGAAAAAAATGATCGCCATGTACAATCAGCGGCAGGAGGCAGCTCTACAGAAGATGAGAAAATGTTTCCAATATGTCAAATACGCTGCGGAGAAGAAGATGGGGAACAGCTATCGCTTCCAAGCCCAACAGGGCCCCGAGAAGAACATTGTGGGGTATGATCGGTCTTACCCCCTGAAGCCTATGGGTAACAGGAAAGTCTCCGGCCCTGGTGAGGTTCGGGCTGTGGACCGCCCGGAAGCACAGAGTGATTCCTTGTTTGCCCCCACCCCGCCTCAGGATGGTCATGAGAGGCCCTGCGAGAGGCAGGGCAGGAGGGGCTCAAGAGTACGCAAACCTAAGGACAGGACTGTCCTCCCCATGGTGGCGACCCCTCCAGGGCAATGCCCTTCTCATGCCAATGGGAAGGAGCACTTTCAGTTGCAAGAGGAGCTACGAAAAGTGGCCGAGGCAGAGGCCGCGCTGAAGGAGGAGCATCGCCGGAGGGAGGCCAGCCTGCAGGATGAGATGCGCCGGAAGGAGGCCATGATGAAGGACGAGATTCGCCAGAAGGAGGCCATGATGCAGGCGAAGCTCTTCAGAGCTCAGGAGGAGCTGAGGATGGTTCCGAGAGAGATGGAAGACTCCAGAGAGGTGGCCGGAAGGGAAAATAGAGGCGAGGCAGAGCGAGCTTTGCCCCAGAGGACCATGGGCCAACCACCGCTCTAAGGCCATGCCTCTTCTGACCTGCAGAATGGAGAAGCAAAAAGCCTTCACTCCAAGGAAAGCCCTTCCTATCAGAGGAGACAACCTTGATTATGGTTCTCCAATGGAAGATGGCGGATGCGCAGAATCGCACTTTCCCTCTGCGCTTTCCCATCAGGAGAGACGTCAAGTGAGCCCTTGCAGCCGTGGGCTAGAAGACGTCCCCTGTGGAAGGAGAAAGTATCTCAAGAAAGCAAGGCTCCCTGAAAGCGACGTGTCAGCGGCACAGGCCGCGCAGGGCCACTTCAGAAATAACACCACATGTCTGGATGAACAAACTCTGTCAGTGGAAAACAGATATTTGTCCCCTACAAGTCTGATGTGCCCTACCGCTGAGCAATTTCCATATGAGAATAGCCAGAGTGGAAACCCTCAGCTGGTGCCCTATGAACTGTGTCACGGGAAGTTTGCTGTAGAGAGGCTGGAGAAACACAGCAAGATCTGCAAGAAGCTTCAGAATTCAAAGAGGAAGGTTTTTGACTCTTTCAAGCACAGGGCCAAGGGAACAGAACTGGAGACATACATCCATAAGAAGAAGGTTAAACCGCCAATCGTGGTAAGGGCTATCCTTAAACTCTTTCCAAGCTTCCCTTTTTTTCTCCTAGAGTCAGACTCAGCTTATAAATCAATGTAAACAATAAATAAGTGTTTTATGAAGTACTCTTCTGAAAAACTGCCGCAAAGGCACATTTGCCAGACAGAATAAATGTGTCTTAGTGACTTCTGAATTCTGTTGTAAAAATCTACATATCAAGCAAATAGCACTCACAGGAAACAGAACCATAACTACGTAAATTGTACTCTCTACCCAATGACCTGAAAGGTAGCCCCAGAAAGCTACGTTATTACTGTATTGATATTTTCTTGCCTTGTTAATGGTTTGCGACCAGACTGTGTACGCAGTGCTAGTCTGGACTTTTTCTGGAAGCTGTTTTATTGGTTTCATTTCCTGTTCCCAGCTGAGAAAGAACAACTGGAGGCAGAAGCACGAGGATTTCATTCGGAGCATCAAACAGGCCCGGGAGGTGCAGCAGGTGATCACGCAAGGAGGGAAAGTTGTGAACCTGCCCCAGCCCCCCGCGAATCCAAACCCCGACTACGTGCCCTGCCCTCACTGCGGCCGGCGCTTTGCCCCCAGGCCAGCACAGAGGCACTTCCCCAAGTGTCAGCACATCAGGAGCCGCCCTCCTCCTCCTCCTCGCAGATGAAAACTGATGTGAAGAAGAGCAAAAGAGTCATGATCTTGGCTCACGACTCACGTCCTGCTTTTTCTTTTTAGAAACACATTTAGCACAGTTCATCCGTATGATGATGAAAAAAAAATGTTACCTTATTTTAATTAAATGATTTTTTTTTGGTGGACTGGTGTTTGCGTAGCTGTGGTTATTTCAGTTTTTCTCTTATCATTCATACACCTTGACCTCCTAAAAATAATTTTTCAACCTGGAACGTACAATTAGCAGGCAATAGAACAGGTCACATTGGTCTTGGAACCATCAAAAAGCAGTATTCACACATTCTCGGCATCAATTTTCCTTAAAAACAACTGAAAAAGCAAGGTAAAGAGTGATTGATTTTTTTAATGAAAGTTATTTGATTTAATTTATTTAATTTTCATAATATTTGAAATATGTTGGGATTAATGTGACTCAATATTATCTGCAGCTCTTACACTCCAGGCACCTGATAAAGTGGAACGCAGTGTCTTTGCCTTACATGGCGCTCAGCTCTTCCTCAATCCCAGCAGAAGCACCAGCAGAAGCAGCAGCCTCCGGGTCCTGCCTCATGCACAGCTTAAAATGCAACACCAAGTAATACAACAAACAACAGGGAAAACCATTCACGATCAGACACATCCGTTGATTGCTGGCTCTCAGTAAAGGGACATTGCATCATTACATCACAAAATAGACTACATTTCAAGGTTAAAGAATTACCATGTTCTGCGATTCAGAACGAGGCAGCAAAACTTCCTATAATCTGTTGTGGCCCTATGACATTGTAAAGGAGCAGGCTTGTGAATACATCTCGTTTAATCCAATGGAAATATAACTCTCAACTTTTTTACGTTTTTGCCAATAAATAATACTACATTGTTAACTCTGCATAAAGAACCTTGGAATGGAACGTTTTTTGCAGTGAAATGTTTGCTGCATAACCTATACCCTTTCTCTCCTACATCACATTGCATTAGTCATTACAGTGATTAGTGAGCAGGAAGGGCTGCATCACATCGCAATTTGTGTGGAACTTGAATGCGAATTTGTTACAACATGGCGTAACTTACAGTCCTTTCACAAAATTCATGATTTTGTGCTCAATTTTGAGTTTGTAAAGTTTTTCTAAAATGTCAATGATTTTATTTTGTGACTGAAATTAAATAATTTTGTGTCTGCAAAATTGGGACTGTAGTTCCACCTTAACCTACTAGTACTGTATGTCTTTGGACTGTGGGAAGAAACTGGAGCACCTGGAAGAAATCCACACAAATGAAGGGAGAACATACAATTCCATCCAGACTGCACCCCAGGAATTGAACCCAGGACCCCAGCTCTGTGAACCACAGTGCCAGCTCATTGCTATAGTCACTATAATTAATGTCAAAACTCATTTGCAAATGAGCAGCTTGGGATCCAAAAGGATCAAGACAAGGATCCAAACAAAGCACTATCCCAAAGCTTGGCTTTGTACCGTATATAATACAGGGCTTGATGCAGAAGGCAGATAATCAAAGTCCATGCAATAATTGCTAAGGGAAAGTGACTTTGTGTTCTTGGAGGGAAGTCACTCAACACGGAGCTGTGTTAGTGAAATGATTGTTCTGATGTACGGCTGATGTCCAAACACTGAAAACATGATTGTGTATGCAATCGCACTCCTGAGCTCCATTGGGTATGGTTAAAATAACTTTTTATAGTTCATCACATTCAAAGTGTGTGTACTTGATGAAAGTGTAACACGCATTTGGAGGAGTTATTCAGGATTTTCTTTCATTCAACTATTTCAAGACCCATTATTTTCAGATGTTGTAGTATACGTGAATAATGAAAGGCCTTCATATTACACAATGAAGGAATGACTTCGCAGGTGTGAAGAATAAAAGATTAATTCAGCTCACTTTGGGGAGTTTCACAATGGCCCTCCTTATAGAAATGTGGGTTTGATTAAAGGAGTGAAGAAAAAGCACGGAATAATATTTGCTTCTGTAAACGTAATCATCTCAAAATATGGTTGAAGAAATTGAAGAAGGTTAAACATAATCCAAAACGTATAAGGTCAATTTAAGTACAACCAGAATTCTAGTGTTTATGCAATGCATCTGTGGGTTGATATGAAATATGGCCGTACTTAAACTAAACGAGGTTATCGAGAGCATATTCCGAATACGGCTTTGGCCAGTTGTACTGTGAACTGCGAGGACCGTATCTTATCCTGAACTGGCTGTGCGAATACCGTCCTCTGCTGGCAGAAGGAATAGATTACAACTGCACTGTATTGGCGATTAGTCCTATTGCTAGAATATTGAAACAACAAGGAGTCCGCGGAGTCAAGCAATGCTGAATAAACAAGTACCTGAAATTCAATAGGATTTTGTGTATTGATTACAAATAGGTTTGAAATTCTCATGTACAGTGGTATTCATGGATTCCTTACACAAGCAGCAGTTGTTATGATGCTTTCGTAATCTGAATATAAATCTGTTATCTACTTAAAACTGTAATTATTGAATAGATTAATGTCTTTGAAATGCTTCATTAACTGGGCAGTTTCCATGTTTGGAAATGTTTTTATTTTGATTGCTGATTGCTAGATACTGTATGTTTAATAGGCATGCTGTTAATATTTTCTACAAATAAGACAGTTATGCTGTAGTAAGTTCTATATAAGTTATATAACATAAGTTATATTTTGTTCTGAGGTCAATTTGAATCTCATACTAAATTACTGGTGTCCTTTTATCTGAGAAACACTACCTGATTGATCACCTGATGCCTAGAAATTTGCATGCACAGTAGCCCAGCGTTTAGCATTGCTAGCTCACAGTGCTGAGGCCCTGAGTACACTTCTGGACATGGGGTGCTATCTGTATGGAGCTTGTATGTTCTCCCCATGTTTGCATGAGTTTGCTTTGGGTGCTCCGGCTTCCTCCCACAGTTCAAAGAACTACTGGTAGGTTAATTGGCTTCTGGGATAATTGGTGAGTGTCTGTGTCTTCCCTGCATTGGACTACCATCCAGTCCCAGATATCTCCTGCTTATTACTTTCTGAGGCTCTGGCTCCCCCGTGCCCCGCGACCCCCTGACCCCCTGACCCTGAATTGGATGAAGCGGTTAGAAAATGGGTGGTTTTTGTTATGCTCTGGTCATGCTCTGCCATAGCAACAACTTGTAAAAAATGCAGATGCTAGGATTTAACTCAAAGAAGGAGCTCAGATCACTGTGTTGGCATCACTGTACAGGTGTCCGGTGTGTTTTAGAACATGTGCTAAAATCTTATTTACTAACTTCTAGACTTTTTACCCCCCATATCAGCCTGCAGGTGCACAGTGGTCTGTGGACACCCTCCTTGCTCTGTCGTAAAACAGGAAATAAAAAGCAACTGGTTTTGACTTTAATGCACTGAGACTGTGGAACTCACAGAACTCTCTTGTCAGAAAGGCAGCTTCTAACAGCTTTTAAGTGAAGACTAAGAACACTTTTCTATTTTATTAAAATAGATTATATATGTTTTGTTTAAATATATGTTATAAATGTTAAAACGACAGCTCGTATAAGCTTGTATTTTTACCTTTCGATCATTTTTAGAATTGCTTTGAGTTGCTTTTACCATGATAAACAGTACAAAATATGAGGTGTTCAACTTGTCTAAAGTTTTAAAGCGCTTTATGACGTAAAGTGTGATGACAGTCCTTGGCGGTCTATGTAACAATTCTTCTTGAAGTAGGTCATCGGGCCAACAGTATACAAACATTACAGCTCAAGTGCTTTTGTATCTGAACGCTTTTAGGTAAGTTATTTAGCAGCTGCGGTATTAATAATGATTTTAATGGCAAATTCAATTGCAGGTAAAATAAAAATGGCGGATAACTTTCTTTCTAGCTTCGTGAAGCGGTCGCGCTATATTATACATATATACCATAATAAGAAACATAATATGTACAGTAGAATTTTTCACTTTAAGCTGGCATTATCCAGAACCGGGTCAGGGCCCGGACCCGGACCGTGCAGTGTGGTCCGTCGGCCTTCTAAAGATGTTTAGGAGATCGAGGCGCCCTTGGATTTGATTAGAAACTTGCATAATTTCTTAACTTGACCCCATTATCTTAAAAAAAACGGCCAGGCCAAGACCAAAGCATGAAGGCTGCGAGGATCGGGGGACTCTCATTTTTGGTCACAGCGTACAGTAGTAGATCAGTAACCTCTGTTTATCGTGATAACCTTTAATTATTTTCCAGTACTTTTTTAAATGATAAAACACATTGTCTCGCCAGTTTTGCTAAAGATACGGTTTTAGTGTTTACGCATAAATTTGTAAGCCGTAGGTTTAAATCTCGTGGTCTTATTTTCTGCATTTTCATCGTAAGGGAAGGCGCTCGTTTGCGATTTACGCGCTGAATATTGTAAGCAGAGGAGCCTTAAGGCACAGCCTCGCCTTAACACCATCGTTTGCATTGTCATTGTCATCCAGAAAAGCAGTCGTAAGAAAATGAATCTGTGGCGGCTCCGAACATTAAAAAAACTATATCTAGACTGCAAATACATCCCAATCTTACTATCAACACGTTTTAAGACCCCTCTCCTTTCCACCGGTATACAAGCTAAGAGAGAAATATTGGAAATCCCATCTGAAGTAGCCCTCGTCTCACCTTCGGAGCTGTGAGCGATGGGGATCATAATTAAAAGGGGTACAGTTACTTTGAAAATGTGTATGTGATACTTAAATTTAAATAAAATAAAAAGATAAATTATATAACACAGACTGCTATCTATGTCCATGTGTTTAAGACGTATGAATCGGTTTTAAAACAGGCACACCCCTTCTCACAAATCCGACTGGAGTCTCAGTCCGTCGTCGCGATGAATTAGGAGCTCAGATGTAGGCTAAGTGATTGCAATTTACTTATTTAAAAGAACCACTTCAAATCAAAAGGGAGACATTTTGTAATGGTAGTTATCGTATTATAGTATACGATAACTGTATACGTAGTATACGTAATTGTAGATATACAGTACATAAAGGGTATGAATAGGTGTGAGCTTTTACTGTATATTTAATATTTTATCTGACCCACTTGTAGAAACCGCCTACTCAGATTTATTTAAGTGGTCTGCCACCATAAAGACAGAAAAATATAATGACACCCTGTTACATTAACTGTAAAATAAACGCCGTAACTGCGGCCATATGAAAATTTGGATAAAGATTATACAAACATCCTAAGGAGCTCTATGACATATGAGCGTCGTAATAATGGTTGGTGACCTGACGTAACAGTGCTCCCTGAATTACGTGATCTGTATATACCCAAATACAGATATATCACATAGGGAGATGCAGTCAAACATTGCATTGCTATCGTCGTGGTGAACTATTTCTCCGCTGTTTAAAACTTGTTTGGTAAGTGTCATCAAATATGCTTGTCAATTTGTAGCGAAATCGATATACTGTATCATAATCCTTCAGCTATCTATAATGTAGTGAAACGGCTAATTAATATTGATAAATTCCCTTATTCACAGTGACTTTTGCTCAAACCCCTGTTGCATAATGGGTTAATTTTATATAAAAAAACATTTATATCATAGATATAATACAAGCTTTGAAATGAAATAGCACATTTCCAGGTTTCAGTTAAACATTTTTAAAAAAGCTCATGACTTTAAGCATTCTGAACATTGAGAATGTTATTTGGGAAACAAATGTTTATTATAATGTTTATGTTTAGGATCTGTCTCCTACTGAGTCAGCATGCAGCATTCAACACCATTAGGTTTAATATTAAAAAGTTGTGTATTTCCTGAATTGTTTTTTTTTATTCTTTTCTATTAGACCATACTAGACTGTGCAGGATATCATTTATTTGCCATTTTTGCCTTTTCCAGATACCTGGGAAACAAAGCTCATATCTCATTTGCCAATGGAGCCCAGTCCTAAGCCTGGTGCTCTGTCCCCCTCCCCGAAGGACACAGACTCGAATCGACCCGCGCCCTTAAGGCAACAGGATCTGATCTCCACGTACTGCCCGCCTCCCAAGATACAGCTTCTGAAGGACACCTTCCAAGAGAAACTGATGCAGGAAAAGGAGAAAAAAATGATCGCCATGTACAATCAGCGGCAGGAGGCAGCTCTACAGAAGATGAGAAAATGTTTCCAATATGTCAAATACGCTGCGGAGAAGAAGATGGGGAACAGCTATCGCTTCCAAGCCCAACAGGGCCCCGAGAAGAACATTGTGGGGTATGATCGGTCTTACCCCCTGAAGCCTATGGGTAACAGGAAAGTCTCCGGCCCTGGTGAGGTTCGGGCTGTGGACCGCCCGGAAGCACAGAGTGATTCCTTGTTTGCCCCCACCCCGCCTCAGGATGGTCATGAGAGGCCCTGCGAGAGGCAGGGCAGGAGGGGCTCAAGAGTACGCAAACCTAAGGACAGGACTGTCCTCCCCATGGTGGCGACCCCTCCAGGGCAATGCCCTTCTCATGCCAATGGGAAGGAGCACTTTCAGTTGCAAGAGGAGCTACGAAAAGTGGCCGAGGCAGAGGCCGCGCTGAAGGAGGAGCATCGCCGGAGGGAGGCCAGCCTGCAGGATGAGATGCGCCGGAAGGAGGCCATGATGAAGGACGAGATTCGCCAGAAGGAGGCCATGATGCAGGCGAAGCTCTTCAGAGCTCAGGAGGAGCTGAGGATGGTTCCGAGAGAGATGGAAGACTCCAGAGAGGTGGCCGGAAGGGAAAATAGAGGCGAGGCAGAGCGAGCTTTGCCCCAGAGGACCATGGGCCAACCACCGCTCTAAGGCCGTGCCTCTTCTGACCTGCAGAATGGAGAAGCAAAAAGCCTTCACTCCAAGGAAAGCCCTTCCTATCAGAGGAGACAACCTTGATTATGGTTCTCCAATGGAAGATGGCGGATGCGCAGAATCGCACTTTCCCTCTGCGCTTTCCCATCAGGAGAGACGTCAAGTGAGCCCTTGCAGCCGTGGGCTAGAAGACGTCCCCTGTGGAAGGAGAAAGTATCTCAAGAAAGCAAGGCTCCCTGAAAGCGACGTGTCAGCGGCACAGGCCGCGCAGGCCCACTTCAGAAATAACACCACATGTCTGGATGATCAAACTCTGTCAGTGGAAAACAGATATTTGTCCCCTACAAGTCTGATCTGCCCTACCGCTGAGCAATTTCCATATGAGAATAGCCAGAGTGGAAACCCTCAGCTGGTGCCCTGTGAACTGTGTCACAGGAAGTTTGCTGTTGAGAGGCTGGAGAAACACAGCAAGATCTGCAAGAAGCTTCAGAATTCAAAGAGGAAGGTTTTTGACTCTTTCAAGCACAGGGCCAAGGGAACAGAACTGGAGACATACATCCATAAGAAGAAGGTTAAACCGCCAATCGTGGTAAGGGCTATCCTTAAACTCTTTCCAAGCTTCCCTTTTTTTCTCCTAGAGTCAGACTCAGCTTATAAATCAATGTAGACAATAAATAAGTGTTTTATGAAGTACTCTTCTGAAAAACTGCCGCAAAGGCACATTTGCCAGACAGAATAAATGTGTCTTAGTGACTTCTGAATTCTGTTGTAAAAATCTACATATCAAGCAAATAGCACTCACAGGAAACAAAACCATAACTACGTAAATTGTACTCTCTACCCAATGACCTGAAAGGTGGCCCCAGAAAGCTAAGTTATTACTGTATTGATATTTTCTTGCCTTGTGAATGGTTTGCGACCAGACTGTGTACGCAGTGCTAGTCTGGACTTTTTCTGGAAGCTGTTTTATTGGTTTCATTTCCTGTTCCCAGCTGAGAAAAAACAACTGGAGGCAGAAGCACGAGGATTTCATTCGGAGCATCAAACAGGCCAGGGAGGTGCAGCAGGTGATCACGCAAGGAGGGAAAGTTGTGAACCTGCCCCAGCCCCCCGCGAATCCAAACCCCGACTAAGTGTCAGTACATCAGGAGCCGCCCTCCTCCTCCTCCTCCTCCTCGCACATGAAAACTGATGTGAAGAAGAGCAAAAGAGTCATGATCTTGGCTCACGACTCACGTCCTGCTTTTTCTTTTTAGAAACACATTTAGCACAGTTCATCCATATGATGATGAAAAAAAAATGTTACCTTATTTTAATTAAATGATTTTTTTTTGGTGGACTGGTGTTTGCGTAGCTGTGGTTATTTCAGTTTTTCTCTTATCATTCATACACCTTGACCTCCTAAAAATAATTTTTCAACCTGGAACGTACAATTAGCAGGCAATAGAACAGGTCACATTGGTCTTGGAACCATCAAAAAGCAGTATTCACACATTCTCGGCATCAATTTTCCTTAAAAACAACTGAAAAAGCAAGGTAAAGAGTGATTGATTTTTTTAATGAAAGTTATTTGATTTAATTTATTTAATTTTCATAATATTTGAAATATGTTGGGATTAATGTGACTCAATATTATCTGCAGCTCTTACACTCCAGGCACCTGATAAAGTGGAACGCAGTGTCTTTGCCTTACATGGCGCTCAGCTCTTCCTCAATCCCAGCAGAAGCACCAGCAGAAGCAGCAGCCTCCGGGTCCTGCCTCATGCACAGCTTAAAATGCAACACCAAGTAATACAACAAACAACAGGGAAAACCATTCACGATCAGACACATCCGTTGATTGCTGGCTCTCAGTAAAGGGACATTGCATCATTACATCACAAAATAGACTACATTTCAAGGTTAAAGAATTACCATGTTCTGCGATTCAGAACGAGGCAGCAAAACTTCCTATAATCTGTTGTGGCCCTATGACATTGTAAAGGAGCAGGCTTGTGAATACATCTCGTTTAATCCAATGGAAATATAACTCTCAACTTTTTTACGTTTTTGCCAATAAATAATACTACATTGTTAACTCTGCATAAAGAACCTTGGAATGGAACGTTTTTTGCAGTGAAATGTTTGCTGCATAACCTATACCCTTTCTCTCCTACATCACATTGCATTAGTCATTACAGTGATTAGTGAGCAGGAAGGGCTGCATCACATCGCAATTTGTGTGGAACTTGAATGCGAATTTGTTACAACATGGCGTAACTTACAGTCCTTTCACAAAATTCATGATTTTGTGCTCAATTTTGAGTTTGTAAAATTTTTCTATAATGTCAATGATTTTATTTTGTGACTGAAATTAAATACTTTTGTGTCTGCAAAATTGGGACTGTAGTTCCACCTTAACCTACTAGTACTGTATGTCTTTGGACTGTGGGAAGAAACTGGAGCACCTGGAAGAAATCCACACAAATGAAGGGAGAACATACAATTCCATCCAGACTGCACCCCAGGAATTGAACCCAGGACCCCAGCTCTGTGAACCACAGTGCCACCTCATTGCTATAGTCACTATAATTAATGTCAAAACTCATTTGCAAATGAGCAGCCTGGGATCCAAAAGGATCAAGACAAGGATCCAAACAAAGCACTATCCCAAAGCTTGGCTTTGTACCGTATATAATACAGGGCTTGATGCAGAAGGCAGATAATCAAAGTCCATGCAATAATTGCTAAGGGAAAGTGACTTTGTGTTCTTGGAGGGAAGTCACTCAACACGGAGCTGTGTTAGTGAAATGATTGTTCTGATGTACGGCTGATGTCCAAACACTGAAAACATGATTGTGTATGCAATCGCACTCCTGAGCTCCATTGGGTATGGTTAAAATAACTTTTTATAGTTCATCACATTCAAAGTGTGTGTACTTGATGAAAGTGTAACACGCATTTGGAGGAGTTATTCAGGATTTTCTTTCATTCAACTATTTCAAGACCCATTATTTTCAGATGTTGTAGTATACGTGAATAATGAAAGGCCTTCATATTACACAATGTAGGAATGACTTCGCAGGTGTGAAGAATGAAAGATTAATTCAGCTCACTTTGGGGAGTTTCACAATGGCCCTCCTTATAGAAATGTGGGTTTGATTAAAGGAGTGAAGAAAAAGCACTGAATAATATTTGCTTCTGTAAACGTAATCATCTCAAAATATGGTTGAAGAAATTGAAGAAGGTTAAACATAATCCAAAACGTATAAGGTCAATTTAAGTACAACCAGAATTCTAGTGTTTATGCAATGCATCTGTGGGTTGATATGAAATATGGCCGTACTTAAACTAAACGAGGTTATCGAGAGCATATTCCGAGTACGGCTGTGGCCAGTTGTACTGTGAACTGCGAGGACCGTATCTTATCCTGAACTGGCTGTGCGAATACCGTCCTCTGCTGGCAGAAGGAATAGATTACAACGGCACTGTATTGGCGATTAGTCCTATTGCTAGAATATTGAAACAACAAGGAGTCCGCGGAGTCAAGCAATGCTGAATAAACAAGTACCTGAAATTCAATAGGATTTTGTGTATTGATTACAAATAGGTGTGGAATTCTCATGTACAGTGGTATTCATGGATTCCTTACACAAGCAGCAGTTGTTATGATGCTTTCGTAATCTGAATATAAATCTGTTATCTACTTAAAACTGTAATTATTGAATAGATTAATGTCTTTGAAATGCTTCATTAACTGGGCAGTTTCCATGTTTGGAAATGTTTTTATTTTGATTGCTGATTGCTAGATACTGTATGTTTAATAGGCATGCTGTTAATATTTTCTACAAGAGCCAAATAAGACAGTTATGCTGTAGTAAGTTCTATATAAGTTATATAACATAAGTTATATTTTGTTCTGAGGTCAATTTGAATCTCATACTAAATAACTGGTGTCCTTTTATCTGAGAAACACTACCTGATTGATCACCTGATGCCTAGAAATTAGCATGCACAGTAGCCCAGCGTTTAGCATTGCTAGCTCACAGTGCTGAGGCCCTGGGTACACTTCTGGACCTGGGGTGCTATCTGTATGGAGCTTGTATGTTCTCCCCATGTTTGCATGAGTTTGCTTTGGGTGCTCCGGCTTCCTCCCACAGTTCAAAGAACTACTGGTAGGTTAATTGGCTTCTGGGATAATTGGTGAGTGTCTGTGTCTTTCCTGCATTGGACTACCATCCAGTCCCAGGTATCTCCTGCTTATTACTTTCTGAGGCTCTGGCTCCCCCGTGCGCCGCGACCCCCTGACCCCCTGACCCTGAATTGGATGAAGCGGTTAGAAAATGGGTGGTTTCTGTTATGCTCTGGTCATGCTCTGCCATAGCAACAACTTGTAAAAAATGCAGATGCTAGGATTTAACTCAAAGAAGGAGCTCAGATCACTGTGTTGGCATCACTGTACAGGTGTCCGGTGTGTTTTAGAACATATGTTAAAATCTTATTTACTAACTTCTAGACTTTTTACCCCCCATATCAGTCTGCAGGTGCACAGTGGTCTGTGGACACCCTCCTTGCTCTGTCGTAAAAGAGGAAATAAAAAGCAACTGGTTTTGACTTTAATGCACTGAGACTGTGGAACTCACAGAACTCTCTTGTCAGAAAGGCAGCTTCTAACAGCTTTTAAGTGAAGACTAAGAACACTTTTCTATTTTATTAAAATAGATTATATATGTTTTGTTTAAATATATGTTATAAATGTTAAAAAGGACAGCTCGTATAAGCTTGTATTTTTACCTTTCGATCATTTTTAGAATTGCTTTGAGTTGCTTTTACCATGATAAACAGTACAAAATATGAGGTGTTGAACTTGTCTAAAGTTTTAAAGCGCTTTATGACGTAAAGTGTGATGACAGTCCTTGGCGGTCTATGTAACAATTCTTCTTGAAGTAGGTCATCGGGCCAACAGTATACAAACATTACAGCTCAAGTGCTTTTGTATCTGAACGCTTTTAGGTAAGTTATTTAGCAGCTGCGGTATTAATAATGATTTTAATGGCAAATTCAATTGCAGGTAAAATAAAAATGGCGGATAACTTTCTTTCTAGCTTCGTGAAGCGGTCGCGCTATATTATACATATATACCATAATAAGAAACATAATATGTACAGTAGAATTTTTCACTTTAAGCTGGCATTATCCAGAACCGGGTCAGGGAACGGACCCGGACCGTGCAGTGTGGTCCGTCGGCCTTCTAAAGATGTTTAGGAGATCGGGGCGCCCTTGGATTTGATTAGAAACTTGCATAATTTCTTAACTTGACCCCATTATCTTAAAAAAAACGGCCAGGCCAAGACCAAAGCATGAAGGCTGCGAGGATCGGGGGACTCTCATTTTTGGTCACAGCGTACAGTAGTAGATCAGTAACCTCTGTTTATCGTGATAACCTTTAATTATTTTCCAGTACTTTTTTAAATGATAAAACACATTGTCTCGCCAGTTTTGCTAAAGATACGGTTTTAGTGTTTACGCATAAATTTGTAAGCCGTAGGTTTAAATCTCGTGGTCTTATTTTCTGCATTTTCATCGTAAGGGAAGGCGCTCGTTTGCGATTTACGCGCTGAATATTGTAAGCAGAGGAGCCTTAAGGCACAGCCTCGCCTTAACACCATCGTTTGCATTGTCATTGTCATCCAGAAAAGCAGTCGTAAGAAAATGAATCTGTGGCGGCTCCGAACATTAAAAAAACTATATCTAGACTGCAAATACATCCCAATCTTATATATCAACACGTTTTAAGACCCCTCTCCTTTCCACCGGTATACAAGCTAAGAGAGAAATATTGGAAATCCCATCTGAAGTAGCCCTCGTCTCACCTTCGGAGCTGTGAGCGATGGGGATCATAATTAAAAGGGGTACAGTTACTTTGAAAATGTGTATGTGATACTTAAATTTAAATAAAATAAAAAGATAAATTATATAACACAGACTGCTATCTATGTCCATGTGTTTAAGACGTATGAATCGGTTTTAAAACAGGCACACCCCTTCTCACAAATCCGACTGGAGTCTCAGTCCGTCGTCGCGATGAATTAGGAGCTCAGATGTAGGCTAAGTGATTGCAATTTACTTATTTAAAAGAACCACTTCAAATCAAAAGGGAGACATTTTGTAATGGTAGTTATCGTATTATAGTATACGATAACTGTATACGTAGTATACGTAATTGTAGATATACAGTACATAAAGGGTATGAATAGGTGTGAGCTTTTACTGTATATTTAATATTTTATCTGACCCACTTGTAGAAACCGCCTACTCAGATTTATTTAAGTGGTCTGCCACCATAAAGACAGAAAAATATAATGACACCCTGTTACATTAACTGTAAAATAAACGCCGTAACTGCGGCCATATGAAAATTTGGATAAAGATTATACAAACATCCTAAGGAGCTCTATGACATATGAGCGTCGTAATAATGGTTGGTGACCTGACGTAACAGTGCTCCCTGAATTACGTGATCTGTATATACCCAAATACAGATATATCACATAGGGAGATGCAGTCAAACATTGCATTGCTATCGTCGTGGTGAACTATTTCTCCGCTGTTTAAAACTTGTTTGGTAAGTGTCATCAAATATGCTTGTCAATTTGTAGCGAAATCGATATACTGTATCATAATCCTTCAGCTATCTATAATGTAGTGAAACGGCTAATTAATATTGATAAATTCCCTTATTCACAGTGACTTTTGCTCAAACCCCTGTTGCATAATGGGTTAATTTTATATAAAAAAACATTTATATCATAGATATAATACAAGCTTTGAAATGAAATAGCACATTTCCAGGTTTCAGTTAAACATTTTTAAAAAAGCTCATGACTTTAAGCATTCTGAACATTGAGAATGTTATTTGGGAAACAAATGTTTATTATAATGTTTATGTTTAGGATCTGTCTCCTACTGAGTCAGCATGCAGCATTCAACACCATTAGGTTTAATATTAAAAAGTTGTGTATTTCCTGAATTGTTTTTTTTTATTCTTTTCTATTAGACCATACTAGACTGTGCAGGATATCATTTATTTGCCATTTTTGCCTTTTCCAGATACCTGGGAAACAAAGCTCATATCTCATTTGCCAATGGAGCCCAGTCCTAAGCCTGGTGCTCTGTCCCCCTCCCCGAAGGACACAGACTCGAATCGACCCGCGCCCTTAAGGCAACAGGATCTGATCTCCACGTACTGCCCGCCTCCCAAGATACAGCTTCTGAAGGACACCTTCCAAGAGAAACTGATGCAGGAAAAGGAGAAAAAAATGATCGCCATGTACAATCGGCGGCAGGAGGCAGCTCTACAGAAGATGAGAAAATGTTTCCAATATGTCAAATACGCTGCGGAGAAGAAGATGGGGAACAGCTATCGCTTCCAAGTCCAACAGGGCCCCGAGAAGAACATTGTGGGGTATGATCGGTCTTACCCCCTGAAGCCTATGGGTAACAGGAAAGTCTCCGGCCCTGGTGAGGTTCGGGCTGTGGACCGCCCGGACGCACAGAGTGATTCCTTGTTTGCCCCCACCCCGCCTCAGGATGGTCATGAGAGGCCCTGCGAGAGGCCGGGCAGGAGGGGCTCAAGAGTACGCAAACCTAAGGACAGGACTGTCCTCCCCATGGTGGCGACCCCTCCAGGGCAATGCCCTTCTCATGCCAATGGGAAGGAGCACTTTCAGTTGCAAGAGGAGCTACGAAAAGTGGCCGAGGCAGAGGCCGCGCTGAAGGAGGAGCATCGCCGGAGGGAGGCCAGCCTGCAGGTTGAGATGCGCCGGAAGGAGGCCATGATGAAGGATGAGATTCGCCAGAAGGAGGCCATGATGCAGGCGAAGCTCTTCAGAGCTCAGGAGGAGCTGAGGATGGTTCCGAGAGAGATGGAAGACTCCAGAGAGGTGGCCGGAAGGGAAAATAGAGGCGAGGCAGAGCGAGCTTTGCCCCAGAGGACCATGGGCCAACCACCGCTCTAAGGCCGTGCCTCTTCTGACCTGCAGAATGGAGTAGCAAAAAGCCTTCACTCCAAGGAAAGCCCTTCCTATCAGAGGAGACAACCTTGATTGTGGTTCTCCAATGGAAGATGGCGGATGCGCAGAATCGCACTTTCCCTCTGCGCTTTCCCATCAGGAGAGACGTCAAGTGAGCCCTTGCAGCCGTGGGCTAGAAGACGTCCCCTGTGGAAGGAGAAAGTATCTCAAGAAAGCAAGGCTCCCTGAAAGCGACGTGTCAGCGGCACAGGCCGCGCAGGGCCACTTCAGAAATAACACCACATGTCTGGATGAACAAACTCTGTCAGTGGAAAACAGATATTTGTCCCCTACAAGTCTGATGTGCCCTACCGCTGAGCAATTTCCATATGAGAATAGCCAGAGTGGAAACCCTCAGCTGGTGCCCTGTGAACTGTGTCACGGGAAGTTTGCTGTAGAGAGGCTGGAGAAACACAGCAAGATCTGCAAGAAGCTTCAGAATTCAAAGAGGAAGGTTTTTGACTCTTTCAAGCACAGGGCCAAGGGAACAGAACTGGAGACATACATCCATAAGAAGAAGGTTAAACCGCCAATCGTGGTAAGGGCTATCCTTAAACTCTTTCCAAGCTTCCCTTTTTTTCTCCTAGAGTCAGACTCAGCTTATAAATCAATGTAAACAATAAATAAGTGTTTTATGAAGTACTCTTCTGAAAAACTGCCGCAAAGGCACATTTGCCAGACAGAATAAATGTGTCTTAGTGACTTCTGAATTCTGTTGTAAAAATCTAAATATCAAGCAAATAGCACTCACAGGAAACAAAACCATAACTACGTAAATTGTACTCTCTACCCAATGACCTGAAAGGTGGCCCCAGAAAGCTACGTTATTACTGTATTGATATTTTCTTGCCTTGTGAATGGTTTGCGACCAGACTGTGTACGCAGTGCTAGTCTGGACTTTTTCTGGAAGCTGTTTTATTGGTTTCATTTCCTGTTCCCAGCTGAGAAAGAACAACTGGAGGCAGAAGCACGAGGATTTCATTCGGAGCATCAAACAGGCCAGGGAGGTGCAGCAGGTGATCACGCAAGGAGGGAAAGTTGTGAACCTGCCCCAGCCCCCCGCGAATCCAAACCCCGACTACGTGCCCTGCCCTCACTGCGGCCGGCGCTTTGCCCCCAGGCCGGCACAGAGGCACATCCCCAAGTGTCAGCACATCAGGAGCCGCCCTCCTCCTCCTCCTCGCAGATGAAAACTGATGTGAAGAAGAGCAAAAGAGTCATGATCTTGGCTCACGACTCACGTCCTGCTTTTTCTTTTTAGAAACACATTTAGCACAGTTCATCCGTATGATGATGAAAAAAAAATGTTACCTTATTTTAATTAAATGATTTTTTTTGGTGGACTGGTGTTTGCGTAGCTGTGGTTATTTCAGTTTTTCTCTTATCATTCATACACCTTGACCTCCTAAAAATAATTTTTCAACCTGGAACGTACAATTAGCAGGCAATAGAACAGGTCACATTGGTCTTGGAACCATCAAAAAGCAGTATTCACACATTCTCGGCATCAATTTTCCTTAAAAACAACTGAAAAAGCAAGGTAAAGAGTGATTGATTTTTTTAATGAAAGTTATTTGATTTAATTTATTTAATTTTCATAATATTTGAAATATGTTGGGATTAATGTGACTCAATATTATCTGCAGCTCTTACACTCCAGGCACCTGATAAAGTGGAACGCAGTGTCTTTGCCTTACATGGCGCTCAGCTCTTCCTCAATCCCAGCAGAAGCACCAGCAGAAGCAGCAGCCTCTGGGTCCTGCCTCATGCACAGCTTAAAATGCAACACCAAGTAATACAACAAACAACAGGGAAAACCATTCACGATCAGACACATCCGTTGATTGCTGGCTCTCAGTAAAGGGACATTGCATCATTACATCACAAAATAGACTACATTTCAAGGTTAAAGAATTACCATGTTCTGCGATTCAGAACGAGGCAGCAAAACTTCCTATAATCTGTTGTGGCCCTATGACATTGTAAAGGAGCAGGCTTGTGAATACATCTCGTTTAATCCAATGGAAATATAACTCTCAACTTTTTTACGTTTTTGCCAATAAATAATACTACATTGTTAACTCTGCATAAAGAACCTTGGAATGGAACGTTTTTTGCAGTGAAATGTTTGCTGCATAACCTATACCCTTTCTCTCCTACATCACATTGCATTAGTCATTACAGTGATTAGTGAGCAGGAAGGGCTGCATCACATCGCAATTTGTGTGGAACTTGAATGCGAATTTGTTACAACATGGCGTAACTTACAGTCCTTTCACAAAATTCATGATTTTGTGCTCAATTTTGAGTTTGTAAAGTTTTTCTATAATGTCAATGATTTTATTTTGTGACTGAAATTAAATACTTTTGTGTCTGCAAAATTGGGACTGTAGTTCCACCTTAACCTACTAGTACTGTATGTCTTTGGACTATGGGAAGAAACTGGAGCACCTGGAAGAAATCCACACAAATGAAGGGAGAACATACAATTCCATCCAGACTGCACCCCAGGAATTGAACCCAGGACCCCAGCTCTGTGAACCACAGTGCCACCTCATTGCTATAGTCACTATAATTAATGTCAAAACTCATTTGCAAATGAGCAGCCTGGGATCCAAAAGGATCAAGACAAGGATCCAAACAAAGCACTATCCCAAAGCTTGGCTTTGTACAGTATATCATACAGGGCTTGATGCAGAAGGCAGATAATTTAAGTCCATGCAATAATTGCTAAGGGAAAGTGACTTTGTGTTTTTGGAGGGAAGTCACTCAACATGGAGCTGTGTTAGTGAAATGATTGTTCTGATGTACGGCTGATGTCCAAACACTGAAAACATGATTGTGTATGCAATCGCACTCCCGAGCTCCATTGGGTATGGTTAAAATAACTTTTTATAGTTCATCACATTCAAAGTGTGTGTACCTGATGAAAGTGTAACACGCATTTGGAGGAGTTATTCAGGATTTTCTTTCATTCAACTATTTCAAGACCCATTATTTTCAGATGTTGTAGTATACGTGAATAATGAAAGGCCTTCATATTACACAATGAAGGAATAACTTCGCAGGTGTGAAGAATAAAAGATTAATTCAGCTCACTTTGGGGAGTTTCACAATGGCCCTCCTTAAAGAAATGTGGGTTTGATTAAAGGAGTGAAGAAAAAGCACTGAATAATATTTGCTTCTGTAAACGTAATCATCTCAAAATATGGTTAAAGAAATTGAAGAAGGTTAAACATAATCCAAAACGTATAAGGTCAATTTAAATACAACCAGAATTCTAGTGTTTATGCAATGCATCTGTGGGTTGATATGAAATACGGCCGTTCTTAAACTAAACGAGGTTATCGAGAGCATATTCCGAGTACGGCTGTGGCCAGTTGTACTGTGAACTGCGAGGACCGTATCTTATCCTGAACTGACTGTGCGAATACCGTCCTCTGCTGGCAGAAGGAATAGATTACAACGGCACTGTATTGGCGATTAGTCCTATTGCTAGAATATTGAAACAACAAGGAGTCCGCGGAGTCAAGCAATGCTGAATAAACAAGTACCTGAAATTCAATAGGATTTTGTGTATTGATTACAAATAGGTGTGAATTTCTCATGTACAGTGGTATTCATGGATTCCTTACACAAGCAGCCGTTGTTATGATACTTTCGTAATCTGAATATAAATCTGTTATCTACTTGAAACTGTAATTATTGAATAGATTAATGTCTTTGAAATGCTTCATTAACTGGGCAGTTTCCATGTTTGGAAATGTTTTTATTTTGATTGCTGATTGCTAGATACTGTATGTTTAATAGGCATGCTGTTAATATTTTCTACAAATAAGACAGTTATGCTGTAGTAAGTTCTATATAAGTTATATAACATAAGTTATATTTTGTTCTGAGGTCAATTTGAATCTCATACTAAATAACTGGTGTCCTTTTATCTGAGAAACACTACCTGATTGATCACCTGATGCCTAGAAATTAGCATGCACAGTAGCCCAGCGTTTAGCATTGCTAGCTCACAGTGCTGAGGCCCTGGGTACACTTCTGGACCTGGGGTGCTATCTGTATGGAGCTTGTATGTTCTCCCCATGTTTGCATGAGTTTGCTTTGGGTGCTCCGGCTTCCTCCCACAGTTCAAAGAACTACTGGTAGGTTAATTGGCTTCTGGGATAATTGGTGAGTGTCTGTGTCTTCCCTGCATTGGACTACCATCCAGTCCCAGGTATCTCCTGCTTATTACTTTCTGAGGCTCTGGCTCCCCCGTGCCCCGCGACCCCCTGACCCCCTGACCCTGAATTGGATGAAGCGGTTAGAAAATGGGTGGTTTCTGTTATGCTCTGGTCATGCTCTGCCATAGCAACAACTTGTAAAAAATGCAGATGCTAGGATTTAACTCAAAGAAGGAGCTCAGATCACTGTGTTGGCATCACTGTACAGGTGTCCGGTTTGTTTTAGAACATGTGCTAAAATCTTATTTACTAACTTCTAGACTTTTTACCCCCCATATCAGTCTGCAGGTGCACAGTGGTCTGTGGACACCCTCCTTGCTCTGTCGTAAAACAGGAAATAAAAAGCAACTGGTTTTGACTTTAATGCACTGAGACTGTGGAACTCACAGAACTCTCTTGTCAGAAAGGCAGCTTCTAACAGCTTTTAAGTGAAGACTAAGAACACTTTTCTATTTTATTAAAATAGATTATATATGTTTTGTTTAAATATATGTTATAAATGTTAAAACGACAGCTCGTATAAGCTTGTATTTTTACCTTTCGATCATTTTTAGAATTGCTTTGAGTTGCTTTTACCATGATAAACAGTACAAAATATGAGGTGTTGAACTTGTCAAAAGTTTTAAAGCGCTTTATGACGTAAAGTGTGATGACAGTCCTTGGCGGTCTATGTAACAATTCTTCTTGAAGTAGGTCATCGGGCCAACAGTATATAAACATTACAGCTCAAGTGCTTTTGTATCTGAACGCTTTTAGGTAAGTAATTTAGCAGCTGCGGTATTAATCGTGATTTTAATGGCAAATTCAATTGCAGGTAAAATAAAAATGGCGGATAACTTTCTTTCTAGCTTCGTGAAGCGGTCGCGCCACATTATACATATATACCATAATAAGAAACATAATATGTACAGTAGAATTTTTCACTTTAAGCTGGCATTATCCAGAACCGGGTCAGGGCCCGGACCCGGACCGTGCAGTGTGGTCCGTCGGCCTTCTAAAGATGTTTAGGAGATCGGGGCGCCCTTGGATTTGATTAGAAACTTGCATAATTTCTTAACTTGACCCCATTATCTTAAAAAAAACGGCCAGGCCAAGACCAAAGCATGAAGGCTGCGAGGATCGGGGGACTCTCATTTTTGGTCACAGCGTACAGTAGTAGATCAGTAACCTCTGTTTATCGTGATAACCTTTAATTATTTTCCAGTACTTTTTTAAATGATAAAACACATTGTCTCGCCAGTTTTGCTAAAGATACGGTTTTAGTGTTTACGCATAAATTTGTAAGCCGTAGGTTTAAATCTCGTGGTCTTATTTTCTGCATTTTCATCGTAAGAGAGGCGCTCGTTTGCGATTTACGCGCTGAACATTGTAAGCAGAAGAGCCTTAAGGCACAGCCTCGCCTTAACACCATCGTTTGCATTGTCATTGTCATCCAGAAAAGCAGTCGTAAGAAAATGAATCTGTGGCGGCTCCGAACATTAAAAAAACTATATCTAGACTGCAAATACATCCCAATCTTACTATCAAAACGTTTTAAGACCCCTCTCCTTTCCACCGGTATACAAGCTAAGAGAGAAATATTGGAAATCCCATCTGAAGTAGCCCTCGTCTCACCTTCGGAGCTGTGAGCGATGGGGATCATAATTAAAAGGGGTACAGTTACTTTGAAAATGTGTATGTGATACTTAAATTTAAATAAAATAAAAAGATAAATTATATAACACAGACTGCTATCTATGTCCATGTGTTTAAGACGTATGAATCGGTTTTAAAACAGGCACACCCCTTTACTTCTCACAAATCCAACTGGAGTCTCAGTCCGTCGTCGCGATGAATTAGGAGCTCAGATGTAGGCTAAGTGATTGCAATTTACTTATTTAAAAGAACCACTTCAAATCAAAAGGGAGACATTTTGTAATGGTAGTTATCGTATTATAGTATACGATAACTGTATACGTAGTATACGTAATTGTAGATATACAGTACATAAAGGGTATGAATAGGTGTGAGCTTTTACTGTATATTTAATATTTTATCTGACCCACTTGTAGAAACCGCCTACTCAGATTTATTTAAGTGGTCTGCCACCATAAAGACAGAAAAATATAATGACACCCTGTTACATTAACTGTAAAATAAACGCCGTAACTGCGGCCATATGAAAATTTGGATAAAGATTATACAAACATCCTAAGGAGCTCTATGACATATGAGCGTCGTAATAATGGTTGGTGACCTGACGTAACAGTGCTCCCTGAATTACGTGATCTGTATATACCCAAATACAGATATATCACATAGGGAGATGCAGTCAAACATTGCATTGCTATCGTCGTGGTGAACTATTTCTCCGCTGTTTAAAACTTGTTTGGTAAGTGTCATCAAATATGCTTGTCAATTTGTAGCGAAATCGATATACTGTATCATAATCCTTCAGCTATCTATAATGTAGTGAAACGGCTAATTAATATTGATAAATTCCCTTATTCACAGTGACTTTTGCTCAAACCCCTGTTGCATAATGGGTTAATTTTATATAAAAAAACATTTATATCATAGATATAATACAAGCTTTGAAATGAAATAGCACATTTCCAGGTTTCAGTTAAACATTTTTAAAAAAGCTCATGACTTTAAGCATTCTGAACATTGAGAATGTTATTTGGGAAACAAATGTTTATTATAATGTTTATGTTTAGGATCTGTCTCCTACTGAGTCAGCATGCAGCATTCAACACCATTAGGTTTAATATTAAAAAGTTGTGTATTTCCTGAATTGTTTTTTTTTATTCTTTTCTATTAGACCATACTAGACTGTGCAGGATATCATTTATTTGCCATTTTTGCCTTTTCCAGATACCTGGGAAACAAAGCTCATATCTCATTTGCCAATGGAGCCCAGTCCTAAGCCTGGTGCTCTGTCCCCCTCCCCGAAGGACACAGACTCGAATCGACCCGCGCCCTTAAGAAAACAGGATCTGATCTCCACGTACTGCCCGCCTCCCAAGATACAGCTTCTGAAGGACACCTTCCAAGAGAAACTGATGCAGGAAAAGGAGAAAAAAATGATCGCCATGTACAATCGGCGGCAGGAGGCAGCTCTACAGAAGATGAGAAAATGTTTCCAATATGTCAAATACGCTGCGGAGAAGAAGATGGGGAACAGCTATCGCTTCCAAGCCCAACAGGGCCCCGAGAAGAACATTGTGGGGTATGATCGGTCTTACCCCCTGAAGCCTATGGGTAACAGGAAAGTCTCCGGCCCTGGTGAGGTTCGGGCTGTGGACCGCCCGGACGCACAGAGTGATTCCTTGTTTGCCCCCACCCCGCCTCAGGATGGTCATGAGAGGCCCTGCGAGAGGCCGGGCAGGAGGGGCTCAAGAGTACGCAAACCTCAGGACAGGACTGTCCTCCCCATGGTGGCGACCCCTCCAGGGAAATGCCCTTCTCATGCCAATGGGAAGGAGCACTTTCAGTTGCAAGAGGAGCTACGAAAAGTGGCCGAGGCAGAGGCCGCGCTGAAGGAGGAGCATCGCCGGAGGGAGGCCAGTCTGCAGGATGTGATGCGCCGGAAGGAGGCCATGATGAAGGACGAGATTCGCCAGAAGGAGGCCATGATGCAGGCGAAGCTCTTTAGAGCTCAGGAGGAGCTGAGGATGGTTCAGAGAGAGATGGAAGACTCCAGAGAGGTGGCCGGAAGGGAAAATAGAGGACTCCTGACCCGAAGGAAGACACTCCAGGCGAGGCAGAGCGAGCTTCGCCCCAGAGGACCGTGGGCCAAGCACCGCTCTAAGGCCGTGCCTCTTCTGACCTGCAGAATTGTAGAAGCAAAAAGCCTTCACTCCAAGGAAAGCCCTTCCTTTCAAAGGAGACAACCTTGATTATGGTTCTCCAATGGAAGACGGCGGATGCGCAGAATCGCACTTTCCCTCTGCGCTTTCCCATCAGGAGAGACGTCAAGTGAGCCCTTGCAGCCGTGGGCTAGAAGACGTCCCCTGTGGAAGGAGAAAGTACCTCAAGAAAGCAAGGCTCCCTGAAAGTGACGTGTCAGCGGCACAGGCCGCGCAGGCCCACTTCAGAAATAACACCGCATGTCTGGATGAACAAACTCTGTCAGTGGAAAACAGATATTTGTCCCCTACAAGTCTGATGTGCCCTACCGCTGAGCAATTTCCATATGAGAATAGCCAGAGTGGAAACCCTCAGCTGGTGCCCTGTGAACTGTGTCACAGGAAGTTTGCTGTAGAAAGGTTGGAGAAACACAGCAAGATCTGCAAGAAGCTTCAGAATTCAAAGAGGAAGGTTTTTGACTCTTTCAAGCACAGGGCCAAGGGAACAGAACTGGAGACATACATCCATAAGAAGAAGGTTAGACCGCCAATCGTGGTAAGGGCTATCCTTAAACTCTTTCCAAGCTTCCCTTGTTTTCTCCTAGAGTCAGACTCAGCTTATAATTCGATGTAAACAATAAATAAGTGTTTTATGAAGTACTCTTCTGAAAAACTGCCGCAAAGGCACATTTGCCAGACAGAATAAATGGGTCTTAGTCACTTCTGAATTCTGTTGTAAAAATCTACATGAGATATCAAACAAATAGCACTCACGGGAAACAAAACCATAACTAAATTGTACTCTCTACCCAATGACATGAAAGGTAGGCCCAGAAAGCTACATTATTACTGTATTGATATTTTCTTGCCTTGTGAATGGTTTGCGACCAGACTGTGTACGCAGTGCTAGTCTGGACTTTTTCTGGAAGCTGTTTCATTGGTTTCATTTCCTGTTCCCAGCTGAGAAAGAACAACTGGAGGCAGAAGCACGAGGATTTCATTCGGAGCATCAAACAGGCCAGGGAGGTGCAGCAGGTGATCACGCAAGGAGGGAAGGTTGTGAACCTGCCCCAGCCCCCCGCGAATCCAAACCCCGACTACGTGCCCTGCCCTCGCTGCGGCCGGCGCTTTGCCCCCAGGCCGGCACAGAGGCACATCCCCAAGTGTCAGCACATCAGGAGCCGCCCTCCTCCTTCTCCTCACAGATGAAAACTGATGTGAATAAGAGTAAAAGAGTCATGATCTTGGCTCACGACTCACGTCCTGCTTTTTCTTTTTAGAAATATATTTAGCACAGTTCATCCGTATGATGATAAAAAAAATGTTACCTTGTTTTAATAAAATGATTTTTTTTTGGTGGACTGGTGTTTGCGTAACTGTGGTTATTTCAGTTTTTTTCCTTTGCGAAAATGTGTGTCGACCGTGAAAATAAATTTCAAGCTGTTCTTATCATTCATACACCTTGACCTCCTAAAAATAATTGTTCAACCTGGAACGTACAATTAGCAGGCAATAGAACAGGTCACATTGGCCTTGGAACCATCAAAAAGTAGTACTCACACATTCTCTGCATCAATTTTCCTTTAAAACAACTGAAAAAGCAAGGTAAAGTGTGATTGATTTTTTTAATGAAAGTTATTTGATTTAATTTATTTAATTTTCATAATATTTGAAATATGTTGGGATTAATGTGACTCAATATTATCTGCAGCTCTTACACTCCAGGCACCTGATAAAGTGGAACGCAGTGTCTTTGCCTTACATGGCGCTCAGCTCTTCCTCAATCCCAGCAGAAGCAGCAGCCTCCGGGTCCTGCCTCATGCACAGCTTAAAATGCAACACCGAGTAATACAACAAACAACAGGGAAAACCATTCACGATCAGACACATCCGTTGATTGCTGGCTCTCAGTAACGGGACATTGCTGTGGTCCACGCATGAATCTGTTTTCTAAGTGCCTTATCCAATACAGTGTTGAGGCCAGTTTTCCCAGAAGCGGTGTGCTTATCGCGGTGTAACACAAGTTACCATATTAATACCGTGTATTCTCGCATAGTACCTCATAATACCACATGTTCTAATGAATGACCTTGGACAAGCTGTAAACTCAAAGTATTGCCCTGGTCCACATTCTTTTTTTCATTGACCGTCTTTGTAAAAGTAACACCACAGCATTTCGTTGATCCAATCAAGCATTTGTTTCCAATCATGCAAAGTACAGTCATTTTTGAGAATCTCCAATTCACCATGCCTTTTGCATGCTCATAAGAGATATTGATTTAGGAACATAAACATATTACTGTATGCAAACTGTACTGTATACAGTATGTATATGTATATTTAATGTCTTTACTGTGCCCGTTTAAGTATTAAATATTTATATGGAATTTTACCACTGAAGGGAAATCTTAGTAGCTGAGCATAAAAAGAATAGGAGCATAACGCGTGTGAAGGCCATAAATGATATTAATTTTGGAACATAAATATACAGTATTACAGTATGTAAACTGTATATGGCTGGTCTCGGTACAAAAATACACACCAGTATTCCATTTCTCCCTAAACAATATTAAGCATCGAAGTCTTTAACTAACATGGGAAATAACGTGTGTATAAAAAGTGGTAGTTTTAAGCTTTTCTGCAAATACGCTCAATACAGGAGCAAACAAGCATACTTTTAGAATTTGATTAATAGGGAATATAATATGGAATCGCATATCTAAAGAAATTAATAATGATATAATTCTATTCATGTGCTGAACTTGTAAGTGAGAGGTTGGCTGTTCAAATCCAGCCTGTGCCATGACTTTTCTTTTAACAAGCATTTTTTTGATAAAATAAAATAGCAATATTATGGACAATTAATTGACTTGTTATATTTCTAAATATCACAACATGTTCGAATCTAAGTCATTTTTTAATAACAATGAATAGTCACCACGCATGCTTACACAGCTCCCTGGGTAAAGTATCACAAAGTCTTAGAGAACTTAACATTTTTATTATCAACAAATTGTAAATACGCTGTTTACATTGGGGTTATTAATATTTCACTTGAGTGTATGGGGGATTGTCAGCAGACCCCCCCCCCCCCTCTTAGACTGCGCAAAAAATTTTTTAATTTTTAGAAAGAAATGGCGGCTGTATCCTTTACAATATAAACATTTACTGTCAAACTTTAAATCAACAATTGATTTAAAGATGATCTGTCAAAGTGCAATGGAAAACAATATTGTTTTTGTTTTTGTTGTTTTTATCCCGTAAGGCGCTTTGAGAAGCCACCTTTAAAGGCACTATATAAAGGCACTGATTCCTATGGAATGTGTATTCTTTCTTCTTTTTTTCAGCATGGAATAAACCTATTACGTGATTTTAAGGTTTGTGTGAGAAGCCAGGGTATCAGCTTGTTCCCCCCTCCCGCACCTCTCTCTGTACAGTATAGGCTCCTGTCCTGGCTGGTGGAGCTCATACAACTGTGTCTGGAGAGGATCCATGGTATCAGGGTCAACCCCATGGCTATGCAGCTTGTTTCCCCCCCTGCACCTCTCTGTGTACAGTAGAGCCTCCTGTCTTGACTGGTGGAGCTCATTCAGCTGTATCTGGAGAGGATCAAGCGGGGTATCAGCTTCAACCCCATGGCTGGGTAGCTTGTTCCCCCCTCCCACCCCTCTCTGTGTACAGTAGAGCCTCCCTCCTGACTGGTGGAGCTCATACAGCTGTGTCTGGAGAGGATCCAGGGTATCAGCTTCAACCCCACGGCTTGCAACTTGTTCCCCTCTACCACCCCTCTGTGCGTACAGTAGAGCCTCTTGTCCTGACTGGTGGAGCTCATACAGCTGTATCTGGAGAGGGAGGGAGAGAGGGGTGCGGAACCAGGGAACTATTTACATGGAAAACGGGCGATCTCCCCAGCCCGTATGCCCCTTTCACTGTGTGGCAGCTGCAATAGTCAGCGGCCTACCTAAACCCCGCCCTGACCACTCCTGTCCTGCCCCTCACCGCGCACCCCAGCCGGGTGTTCTTCAGCCGCCCCCCAGGGCGAAAGCGCTACAATGCTAAAAATAAGATACACTCTGCAGACATTCACAACAGCGACTGTCAGAAGATAGGACACAGCAACTCAGACACCCATTGAATGGAAAGGGACACTTTAATGTTCTGTGCGGGTGGTACAGCACCCCACCGCGCCAGCAAAGAGAGAGATACACACCAGTTTTCATTGTCAAAAAGTAATTGTTTTTTACTTTTGTACACCAACGCATTAGCAAGTTAAAGCTATCCCATTGAGGAGCTGGGCACAATAATTGTTTTGTTCCTTGATTTTCTGATCTGCAAGGCCATTTGAATTCTGTCTGGCATTGCCAGATTGTGAAAAAATAAAAGTATTTAAATCATAAGATACAATCTACAGACATTCACAACATATACATATCTTAAAACATTTACATATCTTGTTAAATTATTACTTTAAATATGTACTTTAAGTTACTGAAACAGCCAGTTAATAAATTCGTTGCAATTTTGTTCTTGTTTGGAGGTGGGGATATTCTGACAACAATTGATTTAAAGACAATCGGTCAAAGTGAAATGAAATACAATATTACGCTGGGTAAACGTTCCGAGGTCAAATTCTCCCGTGATGGGGGTACCTTTAAAGGTCTAAGCCGGAAACCATCATTATGTCTCATTTTTGATTCTCTCTTCCAAACGAGAACAAAATTGCGACAATTTTATTAGCGGGCTGTTTCAGTAACTCAAAGTATTTATTTAAAGTAATAATTTAACAATAAATCCCGCACCCAGCAGAAGAATCCTACTCCGTTGGGCTGCTGAGCAAGGCCCTTAACCCCAACTGCTCCAGGGGCGCTGTACAATGGCTGACCCTGTACTCTGACCACAGGCTCTCTCCCTATCTCTTTCATCTGTGTGTCTGTGTATCTCATGGAGAGCAAGCTGGGGTATGCGAAAAGATAATTACTAATGCAAGAAATTGTAAAGGGTTAATAAAGTAATGTTGTTGTATATCTAAGCAAGTGTTCCTGCATCCCTCTTCTGCACTATAGGCATGGCTTTTATTCTGTTTGCTCCATTTCTAAAACTTTTTGCTCATGTGCATTTTTGTATTTTTTTACACCTCTAGCGCTTTAACGTCCTGAATTTTCATTTGCCTTAATTTGTAGAATGAATTTGAGTTTTAGCCTTAAAAATCTTAAGTTTTCACTATCTTTTGTTTCTTGTCCTACAACTGTTATTATTGATCACCATGACTTCATTCAGCCTTTCCTGAACGTCTATGACAGGCAGAGAGAGTGCTGTTTCTGGGGCGATCTTTTGCAGCTGACATTTCACTGTTTTAAACGAACAAGAAATTAGATTGCTCATAAATCACTTATTCTATATAAATACAGCGTAATTGCCCTCCGAAAATCCTCTTTTTCTTGTTCGTTTTAGAGACCTTGATCGAAACTGATTTTAGATGTCAGAAAGGATTTATTTTATCTGTATTTCCTACATTGCTTTGTCGAGATTTTAACTTTATATTTAGGCTCAGATTTCAACTATAAATCGTACACTAATTAATAGCAGTAAATACTGATGTTTTGCTCCCTCTTACCACAAAAATATATATGTTTTGTAGCTGGGATGAACTTTATTTCGTACGCGTAGCTACTGCGATTTGGACACGAAGCGGTTAAAGATGGCGGCAAATCAGACACCCAGAGAGGGGGGGGGGGGCGTCTTCTCGCCTCCATAACTAAAATGCCAAATAGGAGTGGCTTAAGCGACATACACAGTCGTGTAACTGACAGTTTGAGGTAGCCTATCGTGTAAATTTCGCTTTGTTGCTGATAGCTTAAGCTTTCGAAACTCTGCCCCAAAGTCATGTGACTGATTTTTCGCCCTGTTTCGTTGGTTAAACGCAACGATCACAAGCACCACCATGGTAACTGGGATGTGTAGATTTTAATTCCGTTTGAATTATAACTGTACGTACTGTCTTCATATTTGGCCAGGGCTTTAAAGAGAAGGCGCGCCAAAAAATGTCGGTGCCGTCGTCTCCGCTTTAAAGGTACAACCGTGCTGAAGAATTTGACCTCGGAAGTTTGCCCAGCGCACTTCAAGTACTGCACCTTCTCACACGTGTAGCCAGCTGCGTTGAGCCGTGGTTATATGATGTCATCTTTTATTTTATTATTTTATTTTGTGAACTTCCCCCAGATGAGTTCCGTTTTTCTGTATGGAGTTGGCTTTGCGACAGCCCTTGGGGTTTGTGAAGGTGCCCCTGGGGTCACAGGCGGCTCGTTTCTCTGGGGAGCCCTCAGACGCGCTGTGGCCGCCAGTCGGGTGAGACGCCAGCGGCATTTTTAATTTTATTTTCATTACAGATTCGAGTGGCGACATTATATATATATATTATTTCTGTAGTAGTACAGTTGTGTGCCAGATGAATCGCGGTAATGCACGAAGGTGATGTTTAATGCCTCACACGGTGTTGACCCACATGTTGTGTTTTGCTGAGCAGGAGAGAGAGAGACATTCAGCGTGTGACGCCAACGGGTTTTCTGTTCTAGAGGCTCTGTCATCCGTTGTGTTATAATTGTTTTCTTTCTTATTTAGTATTTCAGGTGTGTCGATTTTATGAACCAAATGTGAACGTACAACACGGGAAAAGGTGCATTGTAGAGTAAGATAACGGATATCGGCTTGTATCGTGGAGAGGACGTATAATGTGCTGAAAGATGGGAAGAGAAAGGGGCGATTTCTGCGCGCATTCTAATCATTGTGATTGATTTGATATTGATCTGATATGTGTGGTCATGTGAATGTACATAGATGGTGGGTATGGTGTTAATAATATATGATATGATATAATTACTTGTATATATGATATATCATTCTTTCTATTTTTATATATGGTAATCCTTCTAGATATTATGATTCTGTTTCCCGAAAGCGTCGTAGCGCTAAGAACATCGTAAACTCGCTCTTAAGCTCGATCGTTAATTGACGAGTGTTTCCCAAAACCCATCGTAACTGAAGTAGCACGTTAAATCCTTCGTCATCTACGTGCTCCCCGACCCGCTCGTTCATCACTAAGTGCTTCTTAAACTGGCCTCCTCCTGCCCACCCTGAGCGCCAGAGATCGCCAGACAGAGCACAGTCACTTCACGGCAGGGGCATCCTCTGGGAATACAGGACACTAAGAGTTTATATGAAGGACTTTGATATTGTGTTGTACTGTGTCGGAGGAAATTCGAAAAAAGAACATTTATTTATACAGTGATGAATTTATGAGTCATCTTGGGTATATTTCATATTCATTTTTATACTTGACTAGATGATATTATTTTCAGTCTGAAATGCAGCAATGCATTATTTAAGTGAAATCATTGGGCCTAACATGTATTTATAATGTAGCGCCACGCAGGGCGCTTTAGTCCTGCGCACGCAAGGCGGGCTGAGAACAGCACCTGGGTTCTACCGGACTGTATAGCGGGACGGAGGCTGGGATACAGTCTCTTCCCTTCAGGTGTGTGTGTGTGTTAGTGAAGGTGCAGCGCTGTAACCCCTGTCCCTGTGTGTGTACCTTTCCCGATTCGAGTTAATAAATGTGTTGTTCAGCCCCAGTCCTGAGTCCCACGCCTGCTCCATTCCGTACCCAAACCCGCGGTCGATACCGCGTAGTTCAACACCGTTTGATGTTCTGTCGTGATTGTTGACGGTAAAGCTTAGATCTGCTTGTTTTTAAATTTGATTATAGGTCCTGTATTTGTTGAGTGACACATGCCAAGCTTAGTAGTTAATGTTTCCATTGAGTTCCAGTACACCCAATAACTATAATAACAGTTTTTTCTCATGAAATATTGATTGTTAACTATGGCAGCGCGCCAAAAAATATTGCTTTAAATCAAGGACGTCGTGCGGGACGCATACACTGTCCACGCAGTTAATCTTGGTTTTCTTTTACGGCATGTCAGTCATTTCTTTTCTTTGCTCTTAGAAACAATAAGGTCCCTTTTTGTGCCTATCTATATGCTTTTGCTTAAACTATGATGTCAAGTTTACTTCATATTCCTTTTCACAACTTTATTTCATCCCACTGAAGGACCAAAACCGACACCATATAATGAAAGGATTATCAATCGATTGTTTACATACGTACATACGTACATCGTAAAGTTGCTTGAAAGTCTCTAAGATTAGTTGTTTTCGGGAAACTCACCCCTGTTCTTTATCCTTCTGCTCTCACTGTGTTTAGTACCACCATCTACTGTCTCCTCTAACTGTGTATTGTCATCATGCATATCTTGTGTATTATTTATTGTTGTTGGTTTTGTCATTCTATAAAGAAGCCACCTTTCAAGGCGCTATATAAATTAATGTTTATTATTATTATTATTTATTTTTTTAAAGTTGTACATTCTGACACCATGAGATTTTTAGATTTCGAGATTCTCATATTTTTGGCTTCTGCAGCAAACAGTAACACTGCGCTTGAATGGTTCTGCAAAAGTTTAGCTGTATCTTTAAAGCCATCCTCATCCTTATCAGGTACAAGAATGTTTGGAATGTTTTAGTTAGTTTTAATTTTTTAAACCCCAAGTAAACATATTTTGTGCCTTTCTCTGAACTTTTTTGCATTTCAGTTCAGTTGTTTTTAAGCTTATTTTACAGTTGCTAGGTTCTTGAACTGTGCAGTATTTCTTTTGGGTTTTGTGCAAATCATATTCTAACGGTTGGGGGGAAAAAGCACAGGTGCCATCCCACCATTAAACCCTGAAACTTACCTTAGCCGATTCTTCAACTAAACCAGACATGTTAACTAAGTGTTACAGTATGTTCTTCGAATGTGTGTCAGCCAATCAGATTTCAGGACTGGAATTATTGGTTTTGTAATAGGGAATATAGTATGGAATCACGTATCTAAAGAAATGAATAATGATATTAATTTAAGGGTCTGAATATCTAAAAATATGTATCTATATAGCAGGTAGTAATACTGTATTCCACTTTCTTTGTAAATACGGAATAACAGATTCACAACGCGAAGCTGTGTCACTCTTCTGGGTAAAAAAAAACATTTTGAACACCCTGTTTTTAGTAAGCTGCTGAGTAAAGAACAGGAATGTTCCTGCTGTCAGTCTTTACTGAAGATATCCCTAATAGTATTAATAATGAATGACCTTGGACAAGCTGTAAACTCAAAGTTTTACCCTGGTCCACATTCTTTGTAATCGTCTTTGTAAACAAAAAAACTTTATTTTGTGTGACGATATAAAGTTTTCACGAAACCTCCTCGAGTTGTGAGAACACGTGCTTTGTATATACAGCACATTGTGAATGTTTTCACAGCCTTCATTTTGTCGTTTTTATGGCATTTTTTGACCACGCACGAATATTCTTATGTCCATATCTTCGCAGGGGAATCAGTGCGAATTGTAATACTAATTAAATGACCGCGGGCACTTTCCACCCCCTCTACATTCTCCGAGTAGAATAGGCTAACCTTCTAATGAAAGACAGTCCACCCTCCCCCACGGAAAGGAAAAGTGCCTGCAGGCAGGCAGTATGGTCAGTAACAGTGAACAGTTTTAACTGCACTGCATCCCAGAGAATACCAGGGCGCATTTTTTCTACTCCCTGGTGGAAACGGGCTTCCATAAGAATCAGTATAGCTTCTGGGAAATCCATTTTTCCTGCATTAAAGTTGAACTCGTTCAGAGCGCCGTACATTGCAAACTCTAAGCGTTTCATTATGAGCTGAAGACCCTCACAGCTGAAGAAGGATTCACAGCCGAAACAATATTATTAGATTTCATAAAGCCTGTATTACGTACTATGCCTATGTCTGCAATACACCTTTGCTAGTTAATGCTACAGTACTTCACTTTCTCGGGCGTGATTTTTTTAGGTAAAATCCAGGCTAGCAGGCTTGTTTTGTGATCTTCCTAAGATTGTTGAGCGCGGTGTCAAAATGTTTCCATATCAAAGGCAGTGACGTCACCATCCTGAGGTGTGTGTAGTAGATCTGTGATGTGGTTGAGCGTGAATTGTGGTTCACAAATTGTAATTCTCCTAAAAAGAGAATTAAAGTTTCACATAACAAGGCATGAGGTGTGCTGGCAGCTGTGGGATGCAGTGGTGGCCTGGCATGGTGAGGTGCGCTGGCAGCTGTATGACGCAGTGGTGGCCTGGTACGGTGAGGTGCGCTGGCAGCTGTTTGACGCAGTGGTGGCTTGGCACGGTGAGGTGCGCTTTCAGCTGTGTGTGGTCTGACGCAGTGGTGGCCTGGCACGGTGAGGTGTGCTGGCAGCTGTTTGACGCAGTGGTGGCTTGGCACGGTGAGGTGCGCTTTCAGCTGTGTGTGGTCTGACGCAGTGGTGGCCTGGCACGGTGAGGTGCGCTGGCAGCTGTGTGACGCAGTGGTGGCCTTGCACGCTCAGGTGTTCTGGCAGGTGTGTGATGCAGTGGTGGCCTTGCACAGTGAGGTGCACTGGCAGCTGTGTGGTGTGACGCAGTGGTGGCCTGGCACGGTGAGGTGCGCTGGCAGCTGTGTGGTGTGACGCAGTGGTGGCCTGGCACGGTGAGGTGCGCTGGCAGCTGTGTGGTGTGACGCAGTGGTGGCCTGGCATGGTGAGGTGCACTGGCAGCTGTGTGGTGTGACACAGTGGTGTCCTGGCACGGTGAGTTGTGCTTTCAGCTGTGTGATGCAGTGGCTGCTGGGCACAGTGAGGTGCACTGGCACCTGTGTGGTTTGACGTAGTGGTGGCCTGGTATGGTGAGGTGCGCTGGCAGCTGTGTGATGCAGTGGTGGCCGGGCACGGTGAGGTCTACTGGCAGCTGTGTGACGCAGTGGTGGCCCGGCACGGTGAGGTGTGCTGGCAGCTGTGTGGTGTGACGCAGTGGTGGCCTGGCATGGTGAGGTGCACTGGCACCTGTGTGGTTTGACACAGTGGTGGCCTGGCACTGTGAGGTGTGCTGGCAGCTGTGTGACGCAGTGGTGGCCTGGCACGGTGAGGTGCGCTGGCAGCTGTGTGACGCAGTTGTGGCCTGGCACGGTGAGGTGCGCTGGCAGCTGTGTGACGCAGTGGTGGCCTTGCACGGTCAGGTGTACTGGCAGTTGTATGATGAAGTGGTGGCCGGGCACGGTGAGGTGTGCTGGCAGCTGTGTGACGCAGCTGTGGCAGAATACGGTGAGGTGTGCTGGCAGCTGCGTGATGCAGCTGTGGCCGTGCTCGGTGAGGTGTGCTGGCACCTGTGTGACGCAGTGGTGGTCTGGTACGGTGAGGTGCGTTGGCAGATGTGTGACGTAGTGGTGGCCTGGCACGGTGAGGTGCGCTGGCAGCTGCGTGATGCAGCTGTGGCCGTGCTCGGTGAGGTGTGCTGGCACCTGTGTGACGCAGTGGTGGTCTGGTACGGTGTGCTGCCACCTGTGTGGTGTGATTCAGTTGTGGCCGGGAACTTTTAGGTGCGCTTGCAGCTGTGTTATGCAGTGGTGGCCTGGCATGGTGAGGTGTGCTTGCAGCTGTGTGTTGTGACGCCGTGGTGGCTTGGCACGGTGAGGTGCGCTTTCAGCTGTGTGTGGTCTGACGCAGTGGTGGCCTGGCACGGTGAGGTGCGCTGGCAGCTGTGTGGTGTGACGCAGTGGTGGCCTGGCACGGTGAGGTGCGCTGGCAGCTGTGTGGTGTGACGCAGTGGTGGCCTGGCACGCTCAGGTGTTCTGGCAGGTGTGTGATGCAGTGGTGGCCTTGCACGGTGAGGTGCACTGGCAGCTGTGTGGTGTGACACAGTGGTGGCCTGGCATGGTGAGGTGCGCTGGCAGCTGTGTGGTGTGACGCATTGGTGGCCGGGTACTTTGAGGTGCGCTGGCAATTCTATGATGAAGTGGTGGCCTGGCACGGTGAGGTGCACTGGCATCTGTGTGGTGTGACACAGTGGTGGCCTGGCACGGTGAGGTGCTCTGGTTGCTGTGTGGTGTGACGCAGTGGCGGCCTGACACGCTGAGGTGCACTGGTAGCTGTGTGGTGTGACGCAGTGGTGGCCTGACACGGTGAGGTGCACTGGCAGCTGTGTGGTGTGACACAGTGGTGTCCTGGCACGGTGAGTTCTGCTTTCAGCTGTGTGATGCAGTGGGTGCTGGGCAGTTTGAGGTGCACTGGCGGCTGTGTGGTTTGACGTAGTATTGGCCTGGCACGGTGAGGTGCGTTGGCAGATGTGTGACGCAGTGGTGGTCTGGCACGGTGAGGTGCGCTGGTGGCTGTGTGGCGTGACTCACTGCTGGCCTGGCACGGTGAGGTGCACTGGCGGCTGTGTGGTTTGACGTAGTGGTGGCCTGTTATGGTGAGGTGCGCTGGCAGCTGTGTGACGCAGTGGTGGCCTGGCACAGTGAGGTGCACTGGTGGCTGTGTGGTTTGACGTAGTGGTGGCCTGTTATGGTGAGGTGCGCTGGCAGCTGTGTGACGCAGTGGTGGCTGGGCACTTTGAGGTGCAATGGCGGCTGTGTGGTTTGACGTAGTGGTGGCCTGGCACGGTGAGGTGCGTTGGCAAATGTGTGACGCAGTGGTGGCCTGGCACGGTGAGGTGCACTGGTGGCTGCGTGGCATGACTCAGTGCCGGCCTGGCACGGTGAGGTGCGCTGGTGGCTGTGTGGCGTGACTCAGTGGTGGCCTTGCACGGTGACGTGCGCTGGTGGCAGTGTGGTGTGACGCAGTGGTGGCCTGACACGGTGAGATGCGCTGGTGGCTGTGTGGCGTGACTCAGTGCTGGCCTGGCACGGTGAGGTGCACTGGTGGCTGTGTGGCGTGACTCAGTGGTGGCCTGGCACGGTGAGGTGCGCTGGTGGCTGTGTGGTGTGACTCAGTGGCGGCCTGGCACGCTGAGGTGTGCTGGCAGCTGTGTGGTGTGACGCAGTGGTGGCCCGGCACGGTGAGGTGTGCTGGCAGATGTGTGGTGTGACGCAGTGGTGGCCTGGCATGGTGAGGTGTGCTGGCAGCTGTGTGGTGTGACGCAGTGGTGGCCTGGCATGGTGAGGTGTGCTGGCAGCTGTGTGGTGTGACACAGTGGTGTCCTGGCACGGTGAGGTGCGCTGGCAGCTGTGTGATAAAGTGGCTGCTAGGCACAGTGAGGTGCACTGGCACCTGTGTGGTTTGACGCAGTGGTGGCCTGGCACGGTGAGGTGCGCCGGCAGCTGTGTGACGCAGTGGTGGCCTTGCACGGTCAGGTGTGCTGGCAGTTGTATGATGAAGTGGTGGCCGGGCACGGTGAGGTGTGCTGGCAGCTGTGTGACGCAGTGGTGGCCTGGTATGGTGAGGTGCGCTGGCAGCTGTGTGACGCAGTGGTGGCTGGGTACGGTGAGGTGCGTTGGCAGATGTGTGACGTAGTGGTGGCCTGGCACGGTGAGGTGTGCTGGCAGCTGTGTGACGCAGTTGTGGCCTGGTACGGTGAGGTGTGCTGGCAGCTGTGTGACGCAGTGGTGGCTGGGTACGGTGAGGTGCGTTGGCAGATGTGTGACGTAGTGGTGGCTTGGCACGGTGAGGTGCACTGGCGGCTGTGTGGTGTGACACAGTGGTGGCCTGGCATGGTGAGGTGTGCTGGCAGCTGTGTGACGCAGTGGTGGCCTGGCACGGTGAAGTACGCTTGCAGCTGTGTTGTGTGATGCAGTGGTTGTCTGGCACGGTGAGGTGTGCTTGCAGCTGTGTGGTGTGACGCAGTGGTGTTCATCAGGCACAAGTTCATCAGTGAAAAGACCACTGGCATTTTTCCTTCCCCCTACATTCTCAGAGCAGAATCGAATTTAATAGTAGCATAATTTATTACAGTGCTAAGTTTAATATTTTTTATTTACTGATAGTTTATGCTAACACCTAACTTTTTTAACGTGAGAAATACTAAGGTAAGTACCTACTGTACTGTACTTAAGTACTACCATAAGAAGTACTGCTGTATGCAACAAAAAAAAAGGAGTGGTGAAACAGCCCTACTCATACAGTATCAGTATCAACAGACATTGTATCAGTATCAGTTCTTGGTTTGTGCTGGGTTTAGCAGTTTTCCAAACATAGTCTTTCAGCGAATGCCATACCATCCTTATTGGATTTAAATCTGGAGATTCGGCTGGAGTTTTCACCCAGTTCACTCGTTCTGCTATAAGCCTCGCCCTTGCTGCTGTGTGTTTCGGATCGTTGTCTTGAAAGAGACTGTGCCTTGATCCAATGTGCTCCCTGATATATGGGGCGGCATGCTGTGTGACCCCGACTTCCTCGAAGAATTCCCGATCCATAATTCCTTCGAAATAAAATTGTTTTTCAAGCAATGTAATGCAAGGTGCTTTCTAACGTTGGGCAATGTGTTTTTTCTCGAAATTTTGTTTCGAGAGACTAGATAAGTAATTCAAGTGTTTATGATATGTCACTGTTGTGAATGTCTGTGGAGTGTATCTTATTAGCCTGTCCTGACTGGTGGAGCTCATCCAGCTGTGTCTGGATATCTTGGTCAAATATTCGGGTAGTATGTTTTGTCTGTTTAGGGTTCTGTAGCATTCCACACGGCTGGGCAGCTTGTTCCCCCCTCCCTCCCCTCTCTGTGTACAGTAGAGCCTCCTGTCCTGGCTGGTAGAGCTCATCCAGCTGTGTCTGGCTAATATTAAAGCCAGTACTTTAATATTGTTTTCTGTATGTTTATCAATAGTGGGTATTGCCCTAATTCGGTCCTGCACCCGTTGTTAGGTGTTTTTTAGGTGTTGTTAGGGCTTCTACCAAATATGAACACATGGCTTTAAAATGTATACAATTGTAATATTTCCTTTTTTCCCATTGAAAGTATAACATATGTGGTGTGAGATAGAGGTCCTCATTTAATTGCATGAAACTCTGGCACTGGCGCAACAAACTGAACAAAGTTCAAGGGGGTATACGCTTTCTGTAGACACTTTATTTCCTCTTTTTCCATACTCTAAGAAATGATTTGGGAAACCTGTGGGACACTGGAGGTCATTATACATGAGCCTCTTTCTGCACCTTTTAAGCCATTGAAACCTAGTTGCTTTGTTACAAGGTCTAATATTACAGTAGGTGTGGTTTCCGTCTCCTAATTTCGGAGAATGATCAAATTGGGGAATAAGTTGTAGGGAATACCACTCTTGCACTTCTAAGAAAAGACTATCTCAAATGAAACTCGCTATAGAAAGACATCTTGTTGAAAAATTCTTTATTTTTTGTAATTTCTAAAGAAAAAACATTCATCAAGTCCTTCACAAATGTTTTGTTTGTGATTTTCTCTGTTGTTCCCTTTCACACTCAACTGAACTATGTGTTATGTCTTGTAAACGTAATCAAACATTTCACTTAGGTGTGTGGGTTAACACAAACCCATATTGTATGAAACATTCAATTTTTGCATTCAAGTTTTTTCTAACAATTGCATCCATGCTAGGACTACAGTAAACAACACTTTTTACTTAAGTAAATGAAATTGTTCATTAAACAAGACACATTGTTTTAAATGTATGCAATACGACGACACTAAAAACAACACTGAAACTTTTCATTGAAATACTGGACGAGATTGTGCATATTCAATGGATTTCTCCTGGTGCTTTTTTTCATCAGTCTTTTCATATTCTTGTTCTCTACTCAGGTGTCTCCTGTTCCTTTGGTGATGTCTGCTGTACACACATGGTATCATACACTTGAGCAAAGTGTGATACCACCGTTTGTTCTTCTCCTAAAATAAAGATGAACATTGACAAAAGTCAGAAGCACTCTTTTCTTTGACAGACGAACAAAACAATGCAAGAATAACCATACTCTCTGTTCCTTACTCATTTCTACCTACCTGTTTGACCACTTTGTCTGCTTCAGTCAGGACAGGGTGCTGGGGCTGACTCTGAGCAATCTGAGAAGAGCTCTCTGTGATCTTCTCCCCTACAGTGGCTACATTGTACTCTGTTTGAAATCCAGGTTTCGCCTCCGGTAAGTTCCTCGGTCCTTTTTGGGACTTGAAAGGGTAGAATCATTTTGTGACTACATTTCATTGTCATGCACTGATATGTTCTGGTTTGTGTTCGATTTCTGCAGGCGTTCAAGTACTTTCTTTTTGTTCTAGATTGGCAGTGTTTGAGATGGTAGGAACTTGTCATATTCTCAACTCTGAATGCTCTGTAAACATACTATTTTAGCAATTCTTAGAAATCTGAAAGCAGTGTTACCTGTATCATTTTTTGTCTTGGTAGTAGTATTGCAGCTCCAACATCAGCACTTAAATAATGGTTTGTGATGTTACTTGTCCTTGGAGTTAGTATACTCCTGAGAAGTCAAGAGAAATCTTACGTAAGCATTAATTATGTTTCACTTTTGAAAGCAAAGTACGTGTCAAGTACTTTGAAGGCATTTGTTGATACTTTTAAGCACTTTCGTTGATTATTATTATCCTTCAATTAGTTATTCCAAGTCCCACATTCTCTACATGATCTCACTCCATATTCAGAATGTGGGAATACAGTTGTTTTAAGAAAATGCCACTGAATAGATAGTAGCTGCACTCTACAAAGATGAATTTGCTAATTAATCAGTCAGGGACACAGCTTATACTTCAGTAGTCTTAGATCATGTAATGATGATTATTGTACTTTATAACTAGCAAAATCCCCATATCCTGTTCATTGCCCCTTTTTCAGTCATGTGGATTGACTTATGCCTGAAGTGGTTAATTCTCACCTTGACATCTCATAGAACAACTGAATCTCTACCAAGGGTGAATGTGTCCTTCCTCTTAATGTCTAAAAGAAAAGGTTAAAATTCATTGAAGCAAAATGCAACAACCCAAAATGTTGGGGAGGTCGTTTCCACAGTTATTTCATATGACAGTGCTTGGAGTGAAACTACATGACCATGGTGAAGAAGTAAAAACACTTCACCTTGTTCCTCCTGACCTTATGCGTGTTTTGCACAGTTGAGCGTTTTGTGTCTTGTCGTCTGTGTAGGCAACAGCCCTCTTCCCTGGGATAGAACTAGATGATATTTAGACACGTTAATTTGACTTCTCCATTGCTCACATTGATGTGGATATGATTATAATGCTCTGTTTTGTGGGCTTCCCAAGAAAACAATAAATCCCTTACTACTTGTTCGAAATGCAGTAGCACAGATCCTAACAAATACAAGAAAGAGAATATCATTCCTGTTTTGAAAAAACTTCACTGGTCACCTGTATTATCTAGGATAAATTTGAAAGTTCTTTTACTTGTTTTTAAAGCTTTAAGCGACCTAGCACGTCTGTACCTTACTGAATGTCTGTCTTCATATGTTCCTATACGTGACCTGAGATCTGCACATACTGGCCTACTGCAAATACCACATGTGAAATGCAGAAAGAGTGGAGAGGCTGCTTTTTGTTTTTATGCTTCTAAATTATGAAACTCACTTCCACTTTTTATTAGGCAGTCAAGCTCGGTACATTGTTTTAAAAAACATTTGAAAATGTTGCTTTTAGTTAAAGTGGTTCTTTGTTCTTTCTATTTCTGTTTCTTTTTTTAGTTCTCTTTAATTGTTCTTATTTTATTACGACTTTCCTAATTTTTATTTCTTTAATTGACATGTATGTTGCTTTACTGTATTGCTGTATTTTCCTTGACAGCTGAAAGTATATCTTTCAATTTTAATATTTTATTTTTACGCTTGGTTTTTAAAGCACCAAAGCACTATTTGTATGAAAGGTGCTCTATAAATAAAGTTTATTATTATTATTTTTAATATTATTATTATACTTTGTTACATTTTTGGTTAGGACAAAGATTCTAGTAGAGGTGGCCTCTTTTACCCCGTTCCAAAAAATTGGAAAACTACCTTCAGAATATACTGACAATGACCATCTACTGTCTCCTCTAACTGTGTATTGTCATCATGCATATCTTGTGTATTATTTATTGTAGTTGGTTTTGTCATTCTGTAAAGAAGCCACCTTTCAAGGCACTATATAAAATAATGTTTGTTATTATTATTTACATTTTTCATCGTAAAATCTGGCGAAGAGTCTTAAGAGAATATCAAAGAACACATTGCTCTTACCTTTCCATTCCAAGAAATGCCCTCAGCTCGGATTGCAGAGATTGACCTCTCTGTCTCAAATTCTGAGAAACATAGACTCGATTGAAAAATGACCCTTACCTAAGATTCACATAACATCACCAGTCAACATTTGCCACTTGACATCAATAGAAACCATAGAGTACATGACATTTCCAATCAGTTTTCTTTCAAGGTACAATACCAATCGCCTTGCCAGAAGAGTTATACTGCGGTAGATAAATGTTACAAATGTCAGATACACGCAGAGTTGTTTGGATTACTATGAAAAGATTGGCAAAATATAGTTATGTTCATTATATTTCTTGGAGTGACAGAGCTAAAGAGAAAACAATACTTACCTTTATCTCTGCAGACAGGATCGCAAGGCATTCCCTTATACTGGGTTCCTATGTAACAAATAATACATTATTCAAAAAACATGATATTTCTCTGTCCATTGGCAGCATGATTGTTTATCATTACAGTTTTAGTTAGCTTTAATTTTGTAAACCCCAAGTAAACATAGTTTGTGCCTTTCTCTGAACTTTTTGGCATTTCAATTCAGTTGTTTGTAAGCTTATTTTACAGTTGCTAGGTTGATGAAGTTCCTGAACTGTGCAGTATTTCTTTTGGGTTTGGTGCGAATCATATTCTAGCGGTTGGGGGAAAAAAGCACAGGTGCCATCCCACCATTAAACCCTGAAACTTACCTTAGCCGATTCTTCAACTAAACCAGACATGTTAACTAAGTGTTACAGTATGTTTCAAAGTGTGTATTTTAGCAAACACAACTGAAGTTCTGTTGTCTCCTTGGAGACACCTGGAACTGGTGTGATGCTGGTTCTATGACATCATTCGTTCTAAATGTAAATGCAGGTATTGGCACAACATAGTAAATTGATGTAAAGTTATGGATCCATTTATGATTTTCACTCAGTTTGAAAGAGTTCCTGTCGTGTGGTTAAACTTTGTGTTACGGAGGGTTAACTGGGGTTCTGGCTACTAGTTAGGCTTGGTCATTCAGTCATCTGGTTCATGAAATAGGAAGCTAAGAGATCTGTGTTGTAGTTTTACTGTTTGTTTTTGTTCCATAGAATAAGAAATGTTTCATTAATATTAGTAATAGATTAGCTGTTTCTCTAAACAGTGTGTGTCAGTTTGCACTGCAGGTGTGCCAGGTAGAGACCATTTAAGAACCCAAAAATATGCTGTCATTTACTGCCGTGGCTAATTTCTGTTAACCTTGTCTCTCACTCACTTTGATGAGCAAAATGTTCATACATAAAGCATACATTTCTGATTGGTCAGAAGAAGCTTCTTAACATATAAGGTATAAAGAAAGTCAGAAAGTTAGGCACTTAGGTCAGCCTTAGGCAGTTAACCAAGACCATAATCCGATAAGAAGCTATTCCCTTTCATGTTGCTAAATCACATATAGGATACATGAGTTACACCTCCACTTAAGAGACCTTAAAGAGACCTCCTGGCCAGCCAGGAGTGTAGAAAACCGTAAAACAGTTCTTGAGGACCTAATTGTTAACTCTTAACAGGCAAAGGTTCCTTCAGTCCTATGAGAAATATTTTAGAATTGAACTAAAGTGTGTTTCCGATACAGGAGCATATGTCTGTCAGGGCCTGTTGGAGAGGCCCTGCATGAGAACCCCTGGCTGCAGTTCCACATCCCCCTGAAAGTAAAGAGAGCCATAAGCACAGACCTAAGGACACTGCTCCAGGACATGCTGGCTGTCGATCCTGACCAGCGACCAGAAGCCATCCAGCTGAAGATGCAAGCCATGGCACGAGAGAAAATATCTTTGTAGTGACTGATAGCAAGATGTCCGTGAGTAAAGTCTGATTTCATTTTTATGTCCCGAAAGGCCACTGCCTTTGTGCTGTAGATTTCTGATTTAGACGGGCATTTCTATGGACAACTTTGACTTTTCTGTGGGTCCAATGAAAATAAGTTTTTTAACTTATTCTTTGTTACAGTTTTCGAAAGTTTAAAGACATTCACTGAGTTGACGATAAAGGAAAAGTTTCATCTTTCACCTCTTGGAAGGTAGGCCGGTGAGAGGTACAATATATGTCTTCATGTCTTCATCCTCCATGTTTGTAACTACAGGTTTCACAGTGTTGAGCTAAGACACAAAAACACCTACAAATGGCAGTTCCAAATGTATAAACCTGGGCTGAAAAAGTGTGTACAGTATATACTCTGTGTAGGTCTGATAAAAGTATTCGAGTCAAAGTGTCATATGGGTACAAATTCTCATGATTTTGTATTGTGTGTTTTTTCTCTGTTCTGCTTTATTGAAAGAAATCAGATGCTCTTCCTGAAACTTACCTTAGCTGATTCTTCAGCTAAACCAGACAGACTTCTGAAATTCTTAAATATTATCAAATCTTGTTGGTGCAGAGGTGGTGGAGCCCATTACCAACAGACTCACAGCTGAAATTGCTGTGAAAAGGGCTTCTACCAAATATTAACATGTGGGTGAAAATGTATACAATTGTAATATTTCCTTTTTTCCCTTTGAAAGTATAACATATGTGGTGTGAGAAAGAGGTCCTCATTTAATTGCATGAAACTCTGGCACTGGCGCAACAAACTGAACAAAGTTCAAGGGGGTATACGCTTTCTGTAGACACTTTATTTCCTCTTTTTCCATACTCTAAGAAATGATTTGGGAAACCTGTGGGACACTGGAGGTCATTATACATGAGCCTCTTTCTGCACCTTTTAAGCCATTGAAACCTAGTTGCCTTGTTACAAGGTCTAATATTACAGTAGGTGTGGTTTCCGTCTCCTAATTTCTGAGAATGATCAAATTGGGGAATAAGTTGTAGGGAATACCACTCTTGCACTTCTAAGAAAAGACTATCTCAAATGAAACTCGCTATAGAAAGACATCTTGTTGAAAAATTCTTTATTTTTTGTCATTTCTAAAGAAAAAACATTCATCAAGTCCTTCACAAATGTTTTGTTTGTGACTTTCTCTGTTGTTCCCTTTCACACTCAACTGAACTATGTGTTATGTCTTGTAAACGTAATCAAACATTTCACTTAGGTGTGTGGGTTAACACAAACCCATATTGTATGAAACATTCAGTTTTTCATTCAAGTTTTTTCTAACAATTGCATCCATGCTAGGACTACAGTAAACAACACTTTTTACTAAAGTAAATCAAATTGTTCATTAAACAAGACACATTGTTTTAAATGTATGCAATACGACGACACTAAAAACAACACTGAAACTTTTCATTGAAATACTGGACGAGATTGTGCATATTCAATGGATTTCTCCTGGTGCTTTTTTTCATCAGTCTTTTCATATTCTTGTTCTCTACTCAGGTGTCTCCTGTTCCTTTGGTGATGTCTGCTGTACACACATGGTATCATACACTTGAGCAAAGTGTGATACCACCGTTTGTTCTTCTCCTAAAATAAAGATGAACATTGACAAAAGTCAGAATCACTCTTTTCTTTGACAGACGAACAAAACAATGCAAGAATAACCATACTCTCTGTTCCTTACTCATTTCTACCTACCTGTTTGACCACTTTGTCTGCTTCAGTCAGGACAGGGTGCTGGGGCTGACTCTGAGCAATCTGAGAAGAGCTCTCTGTGATCTTCTCCCCTACAGTGGCTACATTGTACTCTGTTTGAAATCCAGGTATCGCCTCCGGTAAGTTCCTCGGTCCTTTTTGGGACTTGAAAGGGTAGAATCATTTTGTGACTACATTTCCTTGTCATGCACTGATATGTTCTGGTTTGTGTTCGATTACTGCAGGCGTTCAAGTACTTTCTTTTTGTTCTAGAATGGCAGTGTTTGAGATGGTAGGAACTTGTCATATTCTCAACTCTGAATGCTCTGTAAACATACTATTTTAGCAATTCTTAGAAATCTGAAAGCAGTGTTACCTGTATCATTTTTTGTCTTGGTAGTAGGATTGCAGCTCCAACATCAGCACTTAAATAATGGTTTGTGATGTTACTTGTCCTTGGAGTTAGTATACTCCTGAGAAGTCAAGAGAAATCTTACGTAAGCATTAATTATGTTTCACTTTTGAAAGCAAAGTACGTGTCAAGTACTTTGAAGGCATTTGTTGATACTTTTAAGCACTTTCGTTGATTATTATTATCCTTCAATTAGTTATTACAAGTCCAACATTCTCTACATGATCTCACTCCATATTCAGAATGTGGGAATACAATTGTTTTAAGGAAATGCCACTGAATAGATAGTAGCTGCACTCTACAAAGATGAATTTGCTAATTAATCAGTCAGGGACACAGCTTATACTTCAGTAGTCTTAGATCATGTAATGATGATTATTGTACTTTATAACTAGCAAAATCCCCATATCCTGTTCATTGCCCCTTTTTCAGTTATGTGGATTGACTTATCCCTGAAGTGGTTAATTCTCACCTTGACATCTCATAGAACAACTGAATCTCTACCAAGGGTGAATGTGTCCTTCCTCTTAATGTCTAAAAGAAAAGGTTAAAATTCATTGAAGCAAAATGCAACAACCCAAAATGTTGGGGAGGTCGTTTCCACAGTTATTTCATATGACAGTGCTTGGAGTGAAACTACATGACCATGGTGAAGAAGAAAAAACACTTTACCTTGTTCCTCCTGACTGATGTCCTTATGCGTGTTTTGCACAGTTGAGCGTTTTGTGTCTTGTCGTCTGTGTAGGCAACAGCCCTCTTCCCTGGGATAGAACTAGATGATATTTAGACACGTTAATTTGACTTCTCCATTGCTCACATTGATGTGGATATGATTATAATGCTCTGTTTTGTGGGCTTCCCAAGAAAACAATAAATCCCTTACTACTTGTTCGAAATGCAGTAGCACAGATCCTAACAAATACAAGAAAGAGAATATCATTCCTGTTTTGAAAAAACTTCACTGGTCACCTGTATTATCTAGGATAAATTTGAAAGTTCTTTTACTTGTTTTTAAAGCTTTAAGCGACCTAGCACGTCTGTACCTTACTGAATGTCTGTCTTCATATGTTCCTATACGTGACCTGAGATCTGCACATACTGGCCTACTGCAAATACCACATGTGAAATGCAGAAAGAGTGGAGAGGCTGCTTTTTGTTTTTATGCTACTAAATTATGAAACTCACTTCCACTTTTTATTAGGCAGTCAAGCTCGGTACATTGTTTTAAAAAACATTTGAAAATGTTGCTTTTAGTTAAAGTGGTTCTTTGTTCTTTCTATTTCTGTTTCTTTTTTTAGTTCTCTTTAATTGTTCTTATTTTATTACGACTTTCCTAATTTTTATTTATTTAATTGACATGTATGTTGCTTTACTGTATTGCTGTATTTTCCTTTACAACTGAAAGTATATCTCTCAATTTTAATATTTTATTTTTACGCTTGGTTTTTAAAGCACCAAAGCACTATTTGTATGAAAGGTGCTCTATAGATAAAGTTTATTATTATTATTTTTAATATTATTATTATACTTTGTTACATTTTTGGTTAGGACAAAGATTCTAGTAGAGGTGGCCTCTTTTACCCCGTTCCAAAAAATTGGAAAACTACCTTCAGAATACACTGACAATGACCATCTACTGTCTCCTCTAACTGTGTATTGTCATCATGCATATCTTGTGTATTATTTATTGTAGTTGGTTTTGTCATTCTGTAAAGAAGCCACCTTTCAAGGCACTATATAAAATAATGTTTGTTATTATTATTTACATTTTTCATCGTTAAATCTGGCGAAGAGTCTTAAGAGAATATCAAAGAACACGTTGCTCTTACCTTTCCATTCCAAGAAATGCCCTCAGCTCGGATTGCAGAGATTGACCTCTCTGTCTCAAATTCTGAGAAACATAGACTCGATTGAAAAATGACCATTTCCTAAGATTCACATAACATCACCAGTCAACATTTGCCACTTGACATCAATAGAAACCATAGAGTACATGACATTTCCAATCAGTTTTCTTTCAAGGTACAATACCAATCGCCTTGCCAGAAGAGTTATACTGCGGTAGATAAATATTACAAATGTCAGATGCACGCAGAGTTGTTTGGATTACTATGAAAAGATTGGCAAATATATTTATGTTCATTATATTTCTTGGAGTGACAGAGCTAAAGAGAAAACAATACTTACCTTTATCTCTGCAGACAGGATCGCAAGGGATTCCCTTATACTGGGTTCCTATGTAACAAATAATACATTATTCAAAAAACATGATATTTCTCTGTCCATTGGCAGCATGATTGTTTATCATTACAGTTTTAGTTAGCTTTAATTTTGTAAACCCCAAGTAAACATAGTTTGTGCCTTTCTCTGAACTTTTTGGCATTTCAATTCAGTTGTTTGTAAGCTTATTTTACAGTTGCTAGGTTGATGAAGTTCCTGAACTGTGCAGTATTTCTTTTGGGTTTGGTGCGAATCATATTCTAGCGGTTGGGGGAAAAAAGCACAGGTGCCATCCCACCATTAAACCCTGAAACTTACCTTAGCCGATTCTTCAACTAAACCAGACATGTTAACTAAGTGTTACAGTATGTTTCAAAGTGTGTATTTTAGCAAACACAACTGAAGTTCTGTTGTCTCCTTGGAGACACCTGGAACTGGTGTGATGCTGGTTCTATGACATCATTCGTTCTAAATGTAAATGCAGGTATTGGCACAACATAGTAAATTGATGTAAAGTTATGGATCCATTTATGATTTTCACTCAGTTTGAAAGAGTTCCTGTCGTGTGGTTAAACTTTGTGTTACGGAGGGTTAACTGGGGCTCTGGCTACTAGTTAGGCTTGGTCATTCAGTCATCTGGTTCATGAAATAGGAAGCTAAGAGATCTGTGTTTTAGTTTTACTGTTTGATTTTGTTCCATAGAATAAGAAATGTTTCATTAATATTAGTAATAGAGTAGCTGTTTCTCTAAACAGTGTGTGTCAGTTTGCACTGCAGGTGTGCCAGGTAGAGACCATTTAAGAACCCAAAAATATGCTGTCATTTACTGCCGTGGCTAATTTCTGTTAACCTTGTCTCTCACTCACTTTGATGAGCAAAATGTTCATACATAAAGCATACATTTCTGATTGGTCAGAAGAAGCTTCTTAACATATAAGGTATAAAGAAAGTCAGAAAGTTAGGCACTTAGGTCAGCCTTAGGCAGTTAACCAAGACCATAATCCGATAAGAAGCTATTCCCTTTCATGTTGCTAAATCACATGTAGGATACATGAGTTACACCTCCACTTAAGAGACCTTAAAGAGACCTTGGCCAGCCAGGAGTGTAGAAAACCGTAAAACAGTTCTTGAGGACCTAATTGTTAACTCTTAACAGGCAAAGGTTCCTTCAGTCCTATGAGAAATATTTTAGAATTGAACTAAAGTGTGTTTCCGATACAGGAGCATATGTCTGTCAGGGCCTGTTGGAGAGGCCCTGGATGAGAACCCCTGGCTGCAGTTCCACATCCCCCTGAAAGTAAATAGAGCCATAAGCACTGAGCTAAGGACACTGCTCCAGGACATGCTGGCTGTCGATCCTGACCAGCGACCAGAAGCCATCCAGCAGAAGAAGCAAGTCAGGCAAGCCATGGCACGAGAGAAAACATCTTTGTAGTGACTGATAGCAAGATGTCCGTGACCAAGGGCAATTCGTCCCAGCTGAAATTCGTCTGAGTAAAGTCTGATTTCATTTTTATGTCCCGAAAGGCCACTGCCTTTGTGCTGTAGATTTCTGATTTAGACGGGCATTTCTATGGACAACTTTGACTTTTCTGTGGGTCCAATGAAAATACGTTTTTTAACTTATTCTTTGTTTAAAGACATTCACTGAGTTGATGATAAAGGAAAAGTTTCATCTTTCACCTCTTGGAAGGTAGGCCGGTCAGAGGTACAATATATGTCTTCATGTCTTCATCCTCCATGTTTGTAACTACAGGTTTCACAGTGTTGAGCTAAGACACAAAAACACCTACAAATGGCAGTTCCAAATGTATCAAATGTATAAACCTGGGCTGAAAAAGTGTGTACAGTATATACTCTGTGTAGGTCTGATAAAAGTATTCGAGTCAAAGTGTCATATGGATACAAACTCTCATGATTTTGTATTGTGTGTTTTTTCTATGTTCTGCTTTATTGAAAGAAATCAGATGCTCTTCCTGAAACTTACCTTAGCTGATTCTTCAGCTAAACCAGACAGACTTCTGAAATTCTCAAATATTATCAAATCTTGTTGGTGCAGAGGTGGTGGAGCCCATTACCAACAGATTCACAGCTGAAATTGCTGTGAAAAGGGCTTCTACCAAATATTACCATGTGGGTGAAAATGTATACAATTGTAATATTTCCTTTATTCCCATTGAAAGTATAACATATGTGGTGTGAGAAAGAGGTCCTCATTTAATTGCATGAAACTCTGGCACTGGCGCAACAAACTGAACAAAGTTCAAGGGGGTATACGCTTTCTGTAGACACTTTATTTCCTCTTTTTCCATACTCTAAGAAATGATTTGGGAAACCTGTGGGACACTGGAGGTCATTATACATGAGCCTCTTTCTGCACCTTTTAAGCCATTGAAACCTAGTTGCCTTGTTACAAGGTCTAATATTACAGTAGGTGTGGTTTCCGTCTCCTAATTTCTGAGAATGATCAAATTGGGGAATAAGTTGTAGGGAATACCACTCTTGCACTTCTAAGAAAAGACTATCTCAAATGAAACTCGCTATAGAAAGACATCTTGTTGAAAAATTATTTATTTTTTGTCATTTCTAAAGAAAAAACATTCATCAAGTCCTTCACAAATGTTTTGTTTGTGACTTTCTCTGTTGATCCCTTTCACACTCAACTGAACTATGTGTTATGTCTTGTAAACGTAATCAAACATTTCACTTAGGTGTGTGGGTTAACACAAACCCATATTGTATGAAACATTCAGTTTTTCATTCAAGTTTTTTCTAACAATTGCATCCATGCTAGGACTACAGTAAACAACACTTTTTACTAAAGTAAATGAAATTGTTCATTTAACAAGACACATTGTTTTAAATGTATGCAATACGACGACACTAAAAACAACACTGAAACTTTTCATTGAAATACTGGACGAGATTGTGCATATTCAATGGATTTCTCCTGGTGCTTTTTTTCATCAGTCTTTTCGTATTCTTGTTCTCTACTCAGGTGTCTCCTGTTCCTTTGGTGATGTCTGCTGTACACACATGGTATCATACACTTGAGCAAAGTGTGATACCACCGTTTGTTCTTCTCCTAAAATAAAGATGAACATTGACAAAAGTCAGAAGCACTCTTTTCTTTGACAGACGAACAAAACAATGCAAGAATAACCATACTCTCTGTTCCTTACTCATTTCTACCTACCTGTTTGACCACTTTGTCTGCTTCAGTCAGGACAGGGTGCTGGGGCTGACTCTGAGCAATCTGAGAAGAGCTCTCTGTGATCTTCTCCCCTACAGTGGCTACATTGTACTCTGTTTGAAATCCAGGTATCGCCTCCGGTAAGTTCCTCGGTCCTTTTTGGGACTTGAAAGGGTAGAATCATTTTGTGACTACATTTCCTTGTCATGCACTGATATGTTCTGGTTTGTGTTCGATTACTGCAGGCGTTCAAGTACTTTCTTTTTGTTCTAGATTGGCAGTGTTTGAGATGGTAGGAACTTGTCATATTCTCAACTCTGAATGCTCTGTAAACATACTATTTTAGCAATTCTTAGAAATCTGAAAGCAGTGTTACCTGTATCATTTTTTGTCTTGGTAGTAGTATTGCAGCTCCAACATCAGCACTTAAATAATGGTTTGTGATGTTACTTGTCCTTGGAGTTAGTATACTCCTGAGAAGTCAAGAGAAATCTTACGTAAGCATTAATTATGTTTCACTTTTGAAAGCAAAGTACGTGTCAAGTACTTTGAAGGCATTTGTTGATACTTTTAAGCACTTTCGTTGATTATTATTATCCTTCAATTAGTTATTACAAGTCCAACATTCTCTACATGATCTCACTCCATATTCAGAATGTGGGAATACAGTTGTTTTAAGGAAATGCCACTGAATAGATAGTAGCTGCACTCTACAAAGATGAATTTGCTAATTAATCAGTCAGGGACACAGCTTATACTTCAGTAGTCTTAGATCATGTAATGATGATTATTGTACTTTATAACTAGCAAAATCCCCATATCCTGTTCATTGCCCCCTTTTCAGTTATGTGGATTGACTTATCCCTGAAGTGGTTAATTCTCACCTTGACATCTCATAGAACAACTGAATCTCTACCAAGGGTGAATGTGTCCTTCCTCTTAATGTCTAAAAGAAAAGGTTAAAATTCATTGAAGCAAAATGCAACAACCCAAAATGTTGGGGAGGTCGTTTCCACAGTTATTTCATATGACAGTGCTTGGAGTGAAACTACATGACCATGGTGAAGAAGAAAAAACACTTTACCTTGTTCCTCCTGACTGATGTCCTTATGCGTGTTTTGCACAGTTGAGTGTTTTGTGTCTTGTCGTCTGTGTAGGCAACAGCCCTCTTCCCTGGGATAGAACTAGATGATATTTAGACACGTTAATTTGACTTCTCCATTGCTCACATTGATGTGGATATGATTATAATGCTCTGTTTTGTGGGCTTCCCAAGAAAACAATAAATCCCTTACTACTTGTTCGAAATGCAGTAGCACAGATCCTAACCAATACAAGAAAGAGAATATCATTCCTATTTTGAAAAAACTTCACTTTTCACCTGTATTATCTAGGATAAATTTGAAAGTTATTTTACTTGATTTTTAAGCTTTAAGCGACGTAGCACGTCTGTACCTTCCTGAATGTCTGTCTTCCTATGTTCCTATACGTGACCTGAGATCTGCACATACTGGCCTACTGCAAATACCACATGTGAAATGCAGAAAGAGTGGAGAGGCTGCTTTTTGTTTTTATGCTTCTAAATTATGAAACTCACTTCCACTTTTTATTAGGCAGTCAAGCTCGGTACATTGTTTTAAAAAACATTTGAAAATGTTGCTTTTAGTTAAAGTGGTTCTTTGTTCTTTCTATTTCTGTTTCTTTTTTTAGTTCTCTTTAATTGTTCTTATTTTATTACGACTTTCCTAATTTTTATTTATTTAGTTGACATGTATGTTGCTTTACTGTATTGCTGTATTTTCCTTGACAACTGAAAGTATATCTCTCAATTTTAATATTTTACTTTTACGCTTGGTTTTTAAAGCACCAAAGCACTATTTGTATGAAAGGTGCTCTATAAATAAAGTTTATTATTATTATTTTTAATATTATTATTATACTTTGTTACATTTTTGGTTAGGACAAAGATTCTAGTAGAGGTGGCCTCTTTTACCCCGTTCCAAAAAATTGGAAAACTACCTTCAGAATACACTGACCATGACCATCTACTGTCTCCTTTAACTGTGTATTGTCATCATGCATATCTTGTGTATTATTTATTGTAGTTGGTTTTGTCATTCTGTAAAGAAGCCACCTTTCAAGGCACTATATAAAATAATGTTTGTTATTATTATTTACATTTTTCATCGTAAAATCTGGCGAAGAGTCTTAAGAGAATAACAAAGAACACGTTGCTCTTACCTTTCCATTCCAAGAAATGCCCTCAGCTCGGATTGCAGAGATTGACCTCTCTGTCTCAAATTCTGAGAAACATAGACTCGATTGAAAAACAACCATTTCCTAAGATTCACATAACATCACCAGTCAACATTTGCCACTTGACATCAATAGAAACCATAGAGTACATGACATTTCCAATCAGTTTTCTTTCAAGGTACAATACCAATCGTCTTGCCAGAAGAGTTATACTGCGGTAGATAAATATTACAAATGTCAGATACACGCAGAGTTGTTTGGATTACTATGAAAAGATTGGCAAATATATTTATGTTCATTATATTTCTTGGAGTGACAGAGCTAAAGAGAAAAAAATACTTACCTTTATCTCTGCAGACAGGATCGCAAGGGATTCCCTTATACTGGGTTCCTATATAACAAATAATACATTATTCAAAAAACATGATATTTCTCTGTCCATTGGCAGCATGATTGTTTATCATTACAGTTTTAGTTAGCTTTAATTTTGTAAACCCCAAGTAAACATAGTTTGTGCCTTTCTCTGAACTTTTTGGCATTTCAATTCAGTTGTTTGTAAGCTTATTTTACAGTTGCTAGGTTGATGAAGTTCCTGAACTGTGCAGTATTTCTTTTGGGTTTGGTGCGAATCATATTCTAGTGGTTGGGGGAAAAAAGCACAGGTGCCATCCCACCATTAAACCCTGAAACTTACCTTAGCCGATTCTTCAACTAAACCAGACATGTTAACTAAGTGTTACAGTATGTTTCAAAGTGTGTATTTTAGCAAACACAACTGAAGTTCTTTTGTCTCCTTGGAGACACCTGGAACTGGTGTGATGCTGGTTCTATGACATCATTTGTTCTAAATGTAAATGCAGGTATTGGCACAACATAGTAAATTGGTGTAAAGTTATGGATCCATTTATGATTTTCACTCAGTTTGAAAGAGTTCCTGTCGTGTAGTTAAACTTTGTGTTACGGAGGGTTAACTGGGGTTCTGGCTACTAGTTAGGCTTGGTCATTCAGTCATCTGGTTCATGAAATAGGAAGCTAAGAGATCTGTGTTTTAGTTTTACTGTTTGTTTTTGTTCCATAGAATAAGAAATGTTTCATTAATATTAGTAATAGAGTAGCTGTTTCTCTAAACAGTGTGTGTCAGTTTGCACTGCAGGTGTGCCAGGTAGAGACCATTTAAGAACCCAAAAATATGCTGTCATTTACTGCCGTGGCTAATTTCTGTTAACCTTGTCTCTCACTCACTTTGATGAGCAAAATGTTCATACATAAAGCATCCATTTCTGATTGGTCAGAAGAAGCTTCTTAACATATAAGGTATAAACAAAGTCAGAAAGTTAGGCACTTAGGTCAGCCTTAGGCAGTTAACCAAGACCATAATCCGATAAGAAGCTATTCCCTTTCATGTTGCTAAATCACATGTAGGATACATGAGTTACACCTCCACTTAAGAGACCTTAAAGAGACCTTGGCCAGCCAGGAGTGTAGAAAACCGTAAAACAGTTCTTGAGGACCTAATTGTTAACTCTTAACAGGCAAAGGTTCCTTCAGTCCTATGAGAAATATTTTAGAATTGAACTAAAGTGTGTTTCCGATACAGGAGCATATGTCTGTCAGGGCCTGTTGGAGAGGCCCTGCATGAGAACCCCTGGCTGCAGTTCCACATCCCCCTGAAAGTAAATAGAGCCATAAGCACGGAGCTAAGGACACTGCTCCAGGACATGCTGGCTGTCGATCCTGACCAGCGACCAGAAGCCATCCAGCTGAAGAAGCAAGTCAGGCAAGCCATGGCACGAGAGAAAACATCTTTGTAGTGACTGTTAGCAAGATGTCCGTGACCAAGGGCAAATCGTCTGAGTAAAGTCTGATTTCATTTTTATGTCCCGAAAGGCCACTGCCTTTGTGCTGTAGATTTCTGATTTAGACGGGCATTTCTATGGACAACTTTGACTTTTCTGTGGGTCCAATGAAAATACGTTTTTTAACTTATTCTTTGTTACAGTTTTCGAAAGTTTAAAGACATTCACTGAGTTGACGATAAAGGAAAAGTTTCATCTTTCACCTCTTGGAAGGTAGGCCGGTCAGAGGTACAATATATGTCTTCATGTCTTCATCCTCCATGTTTGTAACTACAGGTTTCACAGTGTTGAGCTAAGACACAAAAACACCTACAAATGGCAGTTCCAAATGTATCAAATGTATAAACCTGGGCTGAAAAAGTGTGTACAGTATATACTCTGTGTAGGTCTGATAAAAGTATTCGAGTCAAAGTGTCATATGGATACAAACTCTCATGATTTTGTATTGTGTGTTTTTTCTATGTTCTGCTTTATTGAAAGAAATCAGATGCTCTTCCTGAAACTTACCTTAGCTGATTCTTCAGCTAAACCAGATAGACTTCTGAAATTCTCAAATATTATCAAATCTTGTTGGTGCAGAGGTGGTGGAGCCCATTACCAACAGATTCACAGCTGAAATTGCTGTGAAAAGGGCTTCTACCAAATATTACCATGTGGGTGAAAATGTATACAATTGTAATATTTCCTTTATTCCCATTGAAAGTATAACATATGTGGTGTGAGAAAGAGGTCCTCATTTAATTGCATGAAACTCTGGCACTGGCGCAACAAACTGAACAAAGTTCAAGGGGGTATACGCTTTCTGTAGACCCTTTATTTCCTCTTTTTCCATACTCTAAGAAATGATTTGGGAAACCTGTGGGACACTGGAGGTCATTATACATGAGCCTCTTTCTGCACCTTTTAAGCCATTGAAACCTAGTTGCCTTGTTACAAGGTCTAATATTACAGTAGGTGTGGTTTCCGTCTCCTAATTTCTGAGAATGATCAAATTGGGGAATAAGTTGTAGGGAATACCACTCTTGCACTTCTAAGAAAAGACTATCTCAAATGAAACTCGCTATAGAAAGACATCTTGTTGAAAAATTCTTTATTTTTTGTCATTTCTAAAGAAAAAACATTCATCAAGTCCTTCACAAATGTTTTGTTTGTGACTTTCTCTGTTGATCCCTTTCACACTCAACTGAACTATGTGTTATGTCTTGTAAACGTAATCAAACATTTCACTTAGGTGTGTGGGTTAACACAAACCCATATTGTATGAAACATTCAGTTTTTCATTCAAGTTTTTTCTAACAATTGCATCCATGCTAGGACTACAGTAAACAACACTTTTTACTAAAGTAAATTAAATTGTTCATTTAACAAGACACATTGTTTTAAATGTATGCAATACGACGACACTAAAAACAACACTGAAACTTTTCATTGAAATACTGGACGAGATTGTGCATATTCAATGGATTTCTCCTGGTGCTTTTTTTCATCAGTCTTTTCATATTCTTGTTCTCTACTCAGGTGTCTCCTGTTCCTTTGGTGATGTCTGCTGTACACACATGGTATCATACACTTGAGCAAAGTGTGATACCACCGTTTGTTCTTCTCCTAAAATAAAGATGAACATTGACAAAAGTCAGAAGCACTCTTTTCTTTGACAGACGAACAAAACAATGCAAGAATAACCATACTCTCTGTTCCTTACTCATTTCTACCTACCTGTTTGACCACTTTGTCTGCTTCAGTCAGGACAGGGTGCTGGGGCTGACTCTGAGCAATCTGAGAAGAGCTCTCTGTGATCTTCTCCCCTACAGTGGCTACATTGTACTCTGTTTGAAATCCAGGTATCGCCTCCGGTAAGTTCCTCGGTCCTTTTTGGGACTTGAAAGGGTAGAATCATTTTGTGACTACATTTCCTTGTCATGCACTGATATGTTCTGGTTTGTGTTCGATTACTGCAGGCGTTCAAGTACTTTCTTTTTGTTCTAGACTGGCAGTGTTTGAGATGGTAGGAACTTGTCATATTCTCAACTCTGAATGCTCTGTAAACATACTATTTTAGCAATTCTTAGAAATCTGAAAGCGTTGTTACCTGTATCATTTTTTGTCTTGGTAGTAGTATTGCAGCTCCAACATCAGCACTTAAATAATGGTTTGTGATGTTACTTGTCCTTGGAGTTAGTATACTCCTGAGAAGTCAAGAGAAATCTTACGTAAGCATTAATTATGTTTCACTTTTGAAAGCAAAGTACGTGTCAAGTACTTTGAAGGCATTTGTTGATACTTTTAAGCACTTTCGTTGATTATTATTATCCTTCAATTAGTTATTACAAGTCCAACATTCTCTACATGATCTCACTCCATATTCAGAATGTGGGAATACAGTTGTTTTAAGGAAATGCCACTGAATAGATAGTAGCTGCACTCTACAAAGATGAATTTGCTAATTAATCAGTCAGGGACACAGCTTATACTTCAGTAGTCTTAGATCATGTAATGATGATTATTGTACTTTATAACTAGCAAAATCCCCATATCCTGTTCATTGCCCCCTTTTCAGTTATGTGGATTGACTTATCCCTGAAGTGGTTAATTCTCACCTTGACATCTCATAGAACAACTGAATCTCTACCAAGGGTGAATGTGTCCTTCCTCTTAATGTCTAAAAGAAAAGGTTAAAATTCATTGAAGCAAAATGCAACAACCCAAAATGTTGGGGAGGTCGTTTCCACAGTTATTTCATATGACAGTGCTTGGAGTGAAACTACATGACCATGGTGAAGAAGAAAAAACACTTTACCTTGTTCCTCCTGACTGATGTCCTTATGCGTGTTTTGCACAGTTGAGTGTTTTGTGTCTTGTCGTCTGTGTAGGCAACAGCCCTCTTCCCTGGGATAGAACTAGATGATATTTAGACACGTTAATTTGACTTCTCCATTGCTCACATTGATGTGGATATGATTATAATGCTCTGTTTTGTGGGCTTCCCAAGAAAACAATAAATCCCTTACTACTTGTTCGAAATGCAGTAGCACAGATCCTAACCAATACAAGAAAGAGAATATCATTCCTATTTTGAAAAAACTTCACTTTTCACCTGTATTATCTAGGATAAATTTGAAAGTTATTTTACTTGATTTTTAAGCTTTAAGCGACGTAGCACGTCTGTACCTTCCTGAATGTCTGTCTTCCTATGTTCCTATACGTGACCTGAGATCTGCACATACTGGCCTACTGCAAATACCACATGTGAAATGCAGAAAGAGTGGAGAGGCTGCTTTTTGTTTTTATGCTTCTAAATTATGAAACTCACTTCCACTTTTTATTAGGCAGTCAAGCTCGGTACATTGTTTTAAAAAACATTTGAAAATGTTGCTTTTAGTTAAAGTGGTTCTTTGTTCTTTCTATTTCTGTTTCTTTTTTTAGTTCTCTTTAATTGTTCTTATTTTATTACGACTTTCCTAATTTTTATTTATTTAGTTGACATGTATGTTGCTTTACTGTATTGCTGTATTTTCCTTGACAACTGAAAGTATATCTCTCAATTTTAATATTTTACTTTTACGCTTGGTTTTTAAAGCACCAAAGCACTATTTGTATGAAAGGTGCTCTATAAATAAAGTTTATTATTATTATTTTTAATATTATTATTATACTTTGTTACATTTTTGGTTAGGACAAAGATTCTAGTAGAGGTGGCCTCTTTTACCCCGTTCCAAAAAATTGGAAAACTACCTTCAGAATACACTGACAATGACCATCTACTGTCTCCTCTAACTGTGTATTGTCATCATGCATATCTTGTGTATTATTTATTGTAGTTGGTTTTGTCATTCTGTAAAGAAGCCACCTTTCAAGGCACTATATAAAATAATGTTTGTTATTATTATTTACATTTTTCATCGTTAAATCTGGCGAAGAGTCTTAAGAGAATATCAAAGAACACGTTGCTCTTACCTTTCCATTCCAAGAAATGCCCTCAGCTCGGATTGCAGAGATTGACCTCTCTGTCTCAAATTCTGAGAAACATAGACTCGATTGAAAAATGACCATTTCCTAAGATTCACATAACATCACCAGTCAACATTTGCCACTTGACATCAATAGAAACCATAGAGTACATGACATTTCCAATCAGTTTTCTTTCAAGGTACAATACCAATCGCCTTGCCAGAAGAGTTATACTGCGGTAGATAAATATTACAAATGTCAGATACACGCAGAGTTGTTTGGATTACTATGAAAAGATTGGCAAATATATTTATGTTCATTATATTTCTTGGAGTGACAGAGCTAAAGAGAAAACAATACTTACCTTTATCTCTGCAGACAGGATCGCAAGGGATTCCCTTATACTGGGTTCCTATGTAACAAATAATACATTATTCAAAAAACATGATATTTCTCTGTCCATTGGCAGCATGATTGTTTATCATTACAGTTTTAGTTAGCTTTAATTTTGTAAACCCCAAGTAAACATAGTTTGTGCCTTTCTCTGAAATTTTTGGCATTTCAATTCAGTTGTTTGTAAGCTTATTTTACAGTTGCTAGGTTGATGAAGTTCCTGAACTGTGCAGTATTTCTTTTGGGTTTGGTGCGAATCATATTCTAGCGGTTGGGGGAAAAAAGCACAGGTGCCATCCCACCATTAAACCCTGAAACTTACCTTAGCCGATTCTTCAACTAAACCAGACATGTTAACTAAGTGTTACAGTATGTTTCAAAGTGTGTATTTTAGCAAACACAACTGAAGTTCTGTTGTCTCCTTGGAGACACCTGGAACTGGTGTGATGCTGGTTCTATGACATCATTCGTTCTAAATGTAAATGCAGGTATTGGCACAACATAGTAAATTGATGTAAAGTTATGGATCCATTTATGATTTTCACTCAGTTTGAAAGAGTTCCTGTCGTGTGGTTAAACTTTGTGTTACGGAGGGTTAACTGGGGTTCTGGCTACTAGTTAGGCTTGGTCATTCAGTCATCTGGTTCATGAAATAGGAAGCTAAGAGATCTGTGTTGTAGTTTTACTGTTTGTTTTTGTTCCATAGAATAAGAAATGTTTCATTAATATTAGTAATAGAGTAGCTGTTTCTCTAAACAGTGTGTGTCAGTTTGCACTGCAGGTGTGCCAGGTAGAGACCATTTAAGAACCCAAAAATATGCTGTCATTTACTGCCGTGGCTAATTTCTGTTAACCTTGTCTCTCACTCACTTTGATGAGCAAAATGTTCATACATAAAGCATACATTTCTGATTGGTCAGAAGAAGCTTCTTAACATTTAAGGTATAAACAAAGTCAGAAAGTTAGGCACTTAGGTCAGCCTTAGGCAGTTAACCAAGACCATAATCCGATAAGAAGCTATTCCCTTTCATGTTGCTAAATCACATGTAGGTTACATGAGTTACACCTCCACTTAAGAGACCTTGGCCAGCCAGGAGTGTAGAAAACCGTAAAACAGTTCTTGAGGACCTAATTGTTAACTCTTAACAGGCAAAGGTTCCTTCAGTCCTATGAGAAATATTTTAGAATTGAACTAAAGTGTGTTTCCGATACAGGAGCATATGTCTGTCAGGGCCTGTTGGAGAGGCCCTGCATGAGAACCCCTGGCTGCAGTTCCACATCCCCCTGAAAGTAAATAGAGCCATAAGCACGGAGCTAAGGACACTGCTCCAGGACATGCTGGCTGTCGATCCTGACCAGCGACCAGAAGCCATCCGGCAGAAGAAGCAAGTCAGGCAAGCCATGGCACGAGAGAAAACATCTTTGTAGTGACTGATAGCAAGATGTCCGTGACCAAGGGCAATTCGTCTGAGTAAAGTCTGATTTCATTTTTATGTCCCGAAAGGCCACTGCCTTTGTGCTGTAGATTTCTGATTTAGACGGGCATTTCTATGGACAACTTTGACTTTTCTGTGGGTCCAATGAAAATACGTTTTTTAACGTATTCTTTGTTACAGTTTTCGAAAGTTTAAAGACATTCACTGAGTTGACGATAAAGGAAAAGTTTCATCTTTTACCTCTTGGAAGGTAGGCCGGTCAGAGGTACAATATATGTCTTCATGTCTTCATCCTCCATGTTTGTAACTACAGGTTTCACAGTGTTGAGCTAAGACACAAAAACACCTATAAATGGCAGATCCAAATGTATCAAATGTATAAACCTGGGCTGAAAAAGTGTGTACAGTATATACTCTGTGTAGGTCTGATAAAAGTATTCGAGTCAAAGTGTCATATGGATACAAATTCTCATGATTTTGTATTGTGTGTTTTTTCTCTGTTCTGCTTTATTGAAAGAAATCAGATGCTCTTCCTGAAACTTACCTTAGCTGATTCTTCAGCTAAACCAGACAGACTTCTGAAATTCTTAAATATTATCAAATCTTGTTGGTGCAGAGGTGGTGGAGCCCATTACCAACAGACTCACAGCTGAAATTGCTGTGAAAAGGGCTTCTACCAAATATTAACATGTGGGTGAAAATGTATACAATTGTAATATTTCCTTTTTTCCCTTTGAAAGTATAACATATGTGGTGTGAGAAAGAGGTCCTCATTTAATTGCATGAAACTCTGGCACTGGCGCAACAAACTGAACAAAGTTCAAGGGGGTATACGCTTTCTGTAGACACTTTATTTCCTCTTTTTCCATACTCTAAGAAATGATTTGGGAAACCTGTGGGACACTGGAGGTCATTATACATGAGCCTCTTTCTGCACCTTTTAAGCCATTGAAACCTAGTTGCCTTGTTACAAGGTCTAATATTACAGTAGGTGTGGTTTCCGTCTCCTAATTTCTGAGAATGATCAAATTGGGGAATAAGTTGTAGGGAATACCACTCTTGCACTTCTAAGAAAAGACTATCTCAAATGAAACTCGCTATAGAAAGACATCTTGTTGAAAAATTCTTTATTTTTTGTCATTTCTAAAGAAAAAACATTCATCAAGTCCTTCACAAATGTTTTGTTTGTGACTTTCTCTGTTGTTCCCTTTCACACTCAACTGAACTATGTGTTATGTGTTGTAAACGTAATCAAACATTTCACTTAGGTGTGTGGGTTAACACAAACCCATATTGTATGAAACATTCAGTTTTTCATTCAAGTTTTTTCTAACAATTGCATACATGCTAGGACTACAGTAAACAACACTTTTTACTAAAGTAAATGAAATTGTTCATTAAACAAGACACATTGTTTTAAATGTATGCAATACGACGACACTAAAAACAACACTGAAACTTTTCATTGAAATACTGGACGAGATTGTGCATATTCAATGGATTTCTCCTGGTGCTTTTTTTCATCAGTCTTTTCATATTCTTGTTCTCTACTCAGGTGTCTCCTGTTCCTTTGGTGATGTCTGCTGTACACACATGGTATCATACACTTGAGCAAAGTGTGATACCACCGTTTGTTCTTCTCCTAAAATAAAGATGAACATTGACAAAAGTCAGAAGCACTCTTTTCTTTGACAGACGAACAAAACAATGCAAGAATAACCATACTCTCTGTTCCTTACTCATTTCTACCTACCTGTTTGACCACTTTGTCTGCTTCAGTCAGGACAGGGTGCTGGGGCTGACTCTGAGCAATCTGAGAAGAGCTCTCTGTGATCTTCTCCCCTACAGTGGCTACATTGTACTCTGTTTGAAATCCAGGTATCGCCTCCGGTAAGTTCCTCAGTCCTTTTTGGGACTTGAAAGGGTAGAATCATTTTGTGACTACATTTCCTTGTAATGCACTGATATGTTCTGGTTTGTGTTCGATTACTGCAGGCGTTCAAGTACTTTCTTTTTGTTCTAGATTGGCAGTGTTTGAGATGGTAGGAACTTGTCATATTCTCAACTCTGAATGCTCTGTAAACATACTATTTTAGCAATTCTTAGAAATCTGAAAGCAGTGTTACCTGTATCATTTTTTGTCTTGGTAGTAGTATTGCAGCTCCAACATCAGCACTTAAATAATGGTTTGTGATGTTACTTGTCCTTGGAGTTAGTATACTCCTGAGAAGTCAAGAGAAATCTTACGTAAGCATTAATTATGTTTCACTTTTGAAAGCAAAGTACGTGTCAAGTACTTTGAAGGCATTTGTTGATACTTTTAAGCACTTTCGTTGATTATTATTATCCTTCAATTAGTTATTACAAGTCCAACATTCTCTACATGATCTCACTCCATATTCAGAATGTGGGAATACAGTTGTTTTAAGGAAATGCCACTGAATAGATAGTAGCTGCACTCTACAAAGATGAATTTGCTAATTAATCAGTCAGGGACACAGCTTATACTTCAGTAGTCTTAGATCATGTAATGATGATTATTGTACTTTATAACTAGCAAAATCCCCATATCCTGTTCATTGCCCCCTTTTCAGTTATGTGGATTGACTTATCCCTGAAGTGGTTAATTCTCACCTTGACATCTCATAGAACAACTGAATCTCTACCAAGGGTGAATGTGTCCTTCCTCTTAATGTCTAAAAGAAAAGGTTAAAATTCATTGAAGCAAAATGCAACAACCCAAAATGTTGGGGAGGTCGTTTCCACAGTTATTTCATATGACAGTGCTTGGAGTGAAACTACATGACCATGGTGAAGAAGAAAAAACACTTTACCTTGTTCCTCCTGACTGATGTCCTTATGCGTGTTTTGCACAGTTGAGTGTTTTGTGTCTTGTCGTCTGTGTAGGCAACAGCCCTCTTCCCTGGGATAGAACTAGATGATATTTAGACACGTTAATTTGACTTCTCCATTGCTCACATTGATGTGGATATGATTATAATGCTCTGTTTTGTGGGCTTCCCAAGAAAACAATAAATCCCTTACTACTTGTTCGAAATGCAGTAGCACAGATCCTAACCAATACAAGAAAGAGAATATCATTCCTATTTTGAAAAAACTTCACTTTTCACCTGTATTATCTAGGATAAATTTGAAAGTTATTTTACTTGATTTTTAAGCTTTAAGCGACGTAGCACGTCTGTACCTTCCTGAATGTCTGTCTTCCTATGTTCCTATACGTGACCTGAGATCTGCACATACTGGCCTACTGCAAATACCACATGTGAAATGCAGAAAGAGTGGAGAGGCTGCTTTTTGTTTTTATGCTTCTAAATTATGAAACTCACTTCCACTTTTTATTAGGCAGTCAAGCTCGGTACATTGTTTTAAAAAACATTTGAAAATGTTGCTTTTAGTTAAAGTGGTTCTTTGTTCTTTCTATTTCTGTTTCTTTTTTTAGTTCTCTTTAATTGTTCTTATTTTATTACGACTTTCCTAATTTTTATTTATTTAGTTGACATGTATGTTGCTTTACTGTATTGCTGTATTTTCCTTGACAACTGAAAGTATATCTCTCAATTTTAATATTTTACTTTTACGCTTGGTTTTTAAAGCACCAAAGCACTATTTGTATGAAAGGTGCTCTATAAATAAAGTTTATTATTATTATTTTTAATATTATTATTATACTTTGTTACATTTTTGGTTAGGACAAAGATTCTAGTAGAGGTGGCCTCTTTTACCCCGTTCCAAAAAATTGGAAAACTACCTTCAGAATACACTGACCATGACCATCTACTGTCTCCTTTAACTGTGTATTGTCATCATGCATATCTTGTGTATTATTTATTGTAGTTGGTTTTGTCATTCTGTAAAGAAGCCACCTTTCAAGGCACTATATAAAATAATGTTTGTTATTATTATTTACATTTTTCATCGTAAAATCTGGCGAAGAGTCTTAAGAGAATAACAAAGAACACGTTGCTCTTACCTTTCCATTCCAAGAAATGCCCTCAGCTCGGATTGCAGAGATTGACCTCTCTGTCTCAAATTCTGAGAAACATAGACTCGATTGAAAAACAACCATTTCCTAAGATTCACATAACATCACCAGTCAACATTTGCCACTTGACATCAATAGAAACCATAGAGTACATGACATTTCCAATCAGTTTTCTTTCAAGGTACAATACCAATCGTCTTGCCAGAAGAGTTATACTGCGGTAGATAAATATTACAAATGTCAGATACACGCAGAGTTGTTTGGATTACTATGAAAAGATTGGCAAATATATTTATGTTCATTATAATTCTTGGAGTGACAGAGCTAAAGAGAAAAAAATACTTACCTTTATCTCTGCAGACAGGATCGCAAGGGATTCCCTTATACTGGGTTCCTATATAACAAATAATACATTATTCAAAAAACATGATATTTCTCTGTCCATTGGCAGCATGATTGTTTATCATTACAGTTTTAGTTAGCTTTAATTTTGTAAACCCCAAGTAAACATAGTTTGTGCCTTTCTCTGAACTTTTTGGCATTTCAATTCAGTTGTTTGTAAGCTTATTTTACAGTTGCTAGGTTGATGAAGTTCCTGAACTGTGCAGTATTTCTTTTGGGTTTGGTGCGAATCATATTCTAGTGGTTGGGGGAAAAAAGCACAGGTGCCATCCCACCATTAAACCCTGAAACTTACCTTAGCCGATTCTTCAACTAAACCAGACATGTTAACTAAGTGTTACAGTATGTTTCAAAGTGTGTATTTTAGCAAACACAACTGAAGTTCTTTTGTCTCCTTGGAGACACCTGGAACTGGTGTGATGCTGGTTCTATGACATCATTTGTTCTAAATGTAAATGCAGGTATTGGCACAACATAGTAAATTGGTGTAAAGTTATGGATCCATTTATGATTTTCACTCAGTTTGAAAGAGTTCCTGTCGTGTAGTTAAACTTTGTGTTACGGAGGGTTAACTGGGGTTCTGGCTACTAGTTAGGCTTGGTCATTCAGTCATCTGGTTCATGAAATAGGAAGCTAAGAGATCTGTGTTTTAGTTTTACTGTTTGTTTTTGTTCCATAGAATAAGAAATGTTTCATTAATATTAGTAATAGAGTAGCTGTTTCTCTAAACAGTGTGTGTCAGTTTGCACTGCAGGTGTGCCAGGTAGAGACCATTTAAGAACCCAAAAATATGCTGTCATTTACTGCCGTGGCTAATTTCTGTTAACCTTGTCTCTCACTCACTTTGATGAGCAAAATGTTCATACATAAAGCATACATTTCTGATTGGTCAGAAGAAGCTTCTTAACATATAAGGTATAAACAAAGTCAGAAAGTTAGGCACTTAGGTCAGCCTTAGGCAGTTAACCAAGACCATAATCCGATAAGAAGCTATTCCCTTTCATGTTGCTAAATCACATGTAGGATACATGAGTTACACCTCCACTTAAGAGACCTTAAAGAGACCTTGGCCAGCCAGGAGTGTAGAAAACCGTAAAACAGTTCTTGAGGACCTAATTGTTAACTCTTAACAGGCAAAGGTTCCTTCAGTCCTATGAGAAATATTTTAGAATTGAACTAAAGTGTGTTTCCGATACAGGAGCATATGTCTGTCAGGGCCTGTTGGAGAGGCCCTGCATGAGAACCCCTGGCTGCAGTTCCACATCCCCCTGAAAGTAAATAGAGCCATAAGCACGGAGCTAAGGACACTGCTCCAGGACATGCTGGCTGTCGATCCTGACCAGCGACCAGAAGCCATCCAGCTGAAGAAGCAAGTCAGGCAAGCCATGGCACGAGAGAAAACATCTTTGTAGTGACTGTTAGCAAGATGTCCGTGACCAAGGGCAAATCGTCTGAGTAAAGTCTGATTTCATTTTTATGTCCCGAAAGGCCACTGCCTTTGTGCTGTAGATTTCTGATTTAGACGGGCATTTCTATGGACAACTTTGACTTTTCTGTGGGTCCAATGAAAATACGTTTTTTAACTTATTCTTTGTTACAGTTTTCGAAAGTTTAAAGACATTCACTGAGTTGACGATAAAGGAAAAGTTTCATCTTTCACCTCTTGGAAGGTAGGCCGGTCAGAGGTACAATATATGTCTTCATGTCTTCATCCTCCATGTTTGTAACTACAGGTTTCACAGTGTTGAGCTAAGACACAAAAACACCTACAAATGGCAGTTCCAAATGTATCAAATGTATAAACCTGGGCTGAAAAAGTGTGTACAGTATATACTCTGTGTAGGTCTGATAAAAGTATTCGAGTCAAAGTGTCATATGGATACAAACTCTCATGATTTTGTATTGTGTGTTTTTTCTATGTTCTGCTTTATTGAAAGAAATCAGATGCTCTTCCTGAAACTTACCTTAGCTGATTCTTCAGCTAAACCAGATAGACTTCTGAAATTCTCAAATATTATCAAATCTTGTTGGTGCAGAGGTGGTGGAGCCCATTACCAACAGATTCACAGCTGAAATTGCTGTGAAAAGGGCTTCTACCAAATATTACCATGTGGGTGAAAATGTATACAATTGTAATATTTCCTTTATTCCCATTGAAAGTATAACATATGTGGTGTGAGAAAGAGGTCCTCATTTAATTGCATGAAACTCTGGCACTGGCGCAACAAACTGAACAAAGTTCAAGGGGGTATACGCTTTCTGTAGACCCTTTATTTCCTCTTTTTCCATACTCTAAGAAATGATTTGGGAAACCTGTGGGACACTGGAGGTCATTATACATGAGCCTCTTTCTGCACCTTTTAAGCCATTGAAACCTAGTTGCCTTGTTACAAGGTCTAATATTACAGTAGGTGTGGTTTCCGTCTCCTAATTTCTGAGAATGATCAAATTGGGGAATAAGTTGTAGGGAATACCACTCTTGCACTTCTAAGAAAAGACTATCTCAAATGAAACTCGCTATAGAAAGACATCTTGTTGAAAAATTCTTTATTTTTTGTCATTTCTAAAGAAAAAACATTCATCAAGTCCTTCACAAATGTTTTGTTTGTGACTTTCTCTGTTGATCCCTTTCACACTCAACTGAACTATGTGTTATGTCTTGTAAACGTAATCAAACATTTCACTTAGGTGTGTGGGTTAACACAAACCCATATTGTATGAAACATTCAGTTTTTCATTCAAGTTTTTTCTAACAATTGCATCCATGCTAGGACTACAGTAAACAACACTTTTTACTAAAGTAAATTAAATTGTTCATTTAACAAGACACATTGTTTTAAATGTATGCAATACGACGACACTAAAAACAACACTGAAACTTTTCATTGAAATACTGGACGAGATTGTGCATATTCAATGGATTTCTCCTGGTGCTTTTTTTCATCAGTCTTTTCATATTCTTGTTCTCTACTCAGGTGTCTCCTGTTCCTTTGGTGATGTCTGCTGTACACACATGGTATCATACACTTGAGCAAAGTGTGATACCACCGTTTGTTCTTCTCCTAAAATAAAGATGAACATTGACAAAAGTCAGAAGCACTCTTTTCTTTGACAGACGAACAAAACAATGCAAGAATAACCATACTCTCTGTTCCTTACTCATTTCTACCTACCTGTTTGACCACTTTGTCTGCTTCAGTCAGGACAGGGTGCTGGGGCTGACTCTGAGCAATCTGAGAAGAGCTCTCTGTGATCTTCTCCCCTACAGTGGCTACATTGTACTCTGTTTGAAATCCAGGTATCGCCTCCGGTAAGTTCCTCGGTCCTTTTTGGGACTTGAAAGGGTAGAATCATTTTGTGACTACATTTCCTTGTCATGCACTGATATGTTCTGGTTTGTGTTCGATTACTGCAGGCGTTCAAGTACTTTCTTTTTGTTCTAGACTGGCAGTGTTTGAGATGGTAGGAACTTGTCATATTCTCAACTCTGAATGCTCTGTAAACATACTATTTTAGCAATTCTTAGAAATCTGAAAGCGTTGTTACCTGTATCATTTTTTGTCTTGGTAGTAGTATTGCAGCTCCAACATCAGCACTTAAATAATGGTTTGTGATGTTACTTGTCCTTGGAGTTAGTATACTCCTGAGAAGTCAAGAGAAATCTTACGTAAGCATTAATTATGTTTCACTTTTGAAAGCAAAGTACGTGTCAAGTACTTTGAAGGCATTTGTTGATACTTTTAAGCACTTTCGTTGATTATTATTATCCTTCAATTAGTTATTACAAGTCCAACATTCTCTACATGATCTCACTCCATATTCAGAATGTGGGAATACAGTTGTTTTAAGGAAATGCCACTGAATAGATAGTAGCTGCACTCTACAAAGATGAATTTGCTAATTAATCAGTCAGGGACACAGCTTATACTTCAGTAGTCTTAGATCATGTAATGATGATTATTGTACTTTATAACTAGCAAAATCCCCATATCCTGTTCATTGCCCCCTTTTCAGTTATGTGGATTGACTTATCCCTGAAGTGGTTAATTCTCACCTTGACATCTCATAGAACAACTGAATCTCTACCAAGGGTGAATGTGTCCTTCCTCTTAATGTCTAAAAGAAAAGGTTAAAATTCATTGAAGCAAAATGCAACAACCCAAAATGTTGGGGAGGTCGTTTCCACAGTTATTTCATATGACAGTGCTTGGAGTGAAACTACATGACCATGGTGAAGAAGAAAAAACACTTTACCTTGTTCCTCCTGACTGATGTCCTTATGCGTGTTTTGCACAGTTGAGTGTTTTGTGTCTTGTCGTCTGTGTAGGCAACAGCCCTCTTCCCTGGGATAGAACTAGATGATATTTAGACACGTTAATTTGACTTCTCCATTGCTCACATTGATGTGGATATGATTATAATGCTCTGTTTTGTGGGCTTCCCAAGAAAACAATAAATCCCTTACTACTTGTTCGAAATGCAGTAGCACAGATCCTAACCAATACAAGAAAGAGAATATCATTCCTATTTTGAAAAAACTTCACTTTTCACCTGTATTATCTAGGATAAATTTGAAAGTTATTTTACTTGATTTTTAAGCTTTAAGCGACGTAGCACGTCTGTACCTTCCTGAATGTCTGTCTTCCTATGTTCCTATACGTGACCTGAGATCTGCACATACTGGCCTACTGCAAATACCACATGTGAAATGCAGAAAGAGTGGAGAGGCTGCTTTTTGTTTTTATGCTTCTAAATTATGAAACTCACTTCCACTTTTTATTAGGCAGTCAAGCTCGGTACATTGTTTTAAAAAACATTTGAAAATGTTGCTTTTAGTTAAAGTGGTTCTTTGTTCTTTCTATTTCTGTTTCTTTTTTTAGTTCTCTTTAATTGTTCTTATTTTATTACGACTTTCCTAATTTTTATTTATTTAGTTGACATGTATGTTGCTTTACTGTATTGCTGTATTTTCCTTGACAACTGAAAGTATATCTCTCAATTTTAATATTTTACTTTTACGCTTGGTTTTTAAAGCACCAAAGCACTATTTGTATGAAAGGTGCTCTATAAATAAAGTTTATTATTATTATTTTTAATATTATTATTATACTTTGTTACATTTTTGGTTAGGACAAAGATTCTAGTAGAGGTGGCCTCTTTTACCCCGTTCCAAAAAATTGGAAAACTACCTTCAGAATACACTGACAATGACCATCTACTGTCTCCTCTAACTGTGTATTGTCATCATGCATATCTTGTGTATTATTTATTGTAGTTGGTTTTGTCATTCTGTAAAGAAGCCACCTTTCAAGGCACTATATAAAATAATGTTTGTTATTATTATTTACATTTTTCATCGTTAAATCTGGCGAAGAGTCTTAAGAGAATATCAAAGAACACGTTGCTCTTACCTTTCCATTCCAAGAAATGCCCTCAGCTCGGATTGCAGAGATTGACCTCTCTGTCTCAAATTCTGAGAAACATAGACTCGATTGAAAAATGACCATTTCCTAAGATTCACATAACATCACCAGTCAACATTTGCCACTTGACATCAATAGAAACCATAGAGTACATGACATTTCCAATCAGTTTTCTTTCAAGGTACAATACCAATCGCCTTGCCAGAAGAGTTATACTGCGGTAGATAAATATTACAAATGTCAGATACACGCAGAGTTGTTTGGATTACTATGAAAAGATTGGCAAATATATTTATGTTCATTATATTTCTTGGAGTGACAGAGCTAAAGAGAAAACAATACTTACCTTTATCTCTGCAGACAGGATCGCAAGGGATTCCCTTATACTGGGTTCCTATGTAACAAATAATACATTATTCAAAAAACATGATATTTCTCTGTCCATTGGCAGCATGATTGTTTATCATTACAGTTTTAGTTAGCTTTAATTTTGTAAACCCCAAGTAAACATAGTTTGTGCCTTTCTCTGAAATTTTTGGCATTTCAATTCAGTTGTTTGTAAGCTTATTTTACAGTTGCTAGGTTGATGAAGTTCCTGAACTGTGCAGTATTTCTTTTGGGTTTGGTGCGAATCATATTCTAGCGGTTGGGGGAAAAAAGCACAGGTGCCATCCCACCATTAAACCCTGAAACTTACCTTAGCCGATTCTTCAACTAAACCAGACATGTTAACTAAGTGTTACAGTATGTTTCAAAGTGTGTATTTTAGCAAACACAACTGAAGTTCTGTTGTCTCCTTGGAGACACCTGGAACTGGTGTGATGCTGGTTCTATGACATCATTCGTTCTAAATGTAAATGCAGGTATTGGCACAACATAGTAAATTGATGTAAAGTTATGGATCCATTTATGATTTTCACTCAGTTTGAAAGAGTTCCTGTCGTGTGGTTAAACTTTGTGTTACGGAGGGTTAACTGGGGTTCTGGCTACTAGTTAGGCTTGGTCATTCAGTCATCTGGTTCATGAAATAGGAAGCTAAGAGATCTGTGTTGTAGTTTTACTGTTTGTTTTTGTTCCATAGAATAAGAAATGTTTCATTAATATTAGTAATAGAGTAGCTGTTTCTCTAAACAGTGTGTGTCAGTTTGCACTGCAGGTGTGCCAGGTAGAGACCATTTAAGAACCCAAAAATATGCTGTCATTTACTGCCGTGGCTAATTTCTGTTAACCTTGTCTCTCACTCACTTTGATGAGCAAAATGTTCATACATAAAGCATACATTTCTGATTGGTCAGAAGAAGCTTCTTAACATATAAGGTATAAACAAAGTCAGAAAGTTAGGCACTTAGGTCAGCCTTAGGCAGTTAACCAAGACCATAATCCGATAAGAAGCTATTCCCTTTCATGTTGCTAAATCACATGTAGGTTACATGAGTTACACCTCCACTTAAGAGACCTTGGCCAGCCAGGAGTGTAGAAAACCGTAAAACAGTTCTTGAGGACCTAATTGTTAACTCTTAACAGGCAAAGGTTCCTTCAGTCCTATGAGAAATATTTTAGAATTGAACTAAAGTGTGTTTCCGATACAGGAGCATATGTCTGTCAGGGCCTGTTGGAGAGGCCCTGCATGAGAACCCCTGGCTGCAGTTCCACATCCCCCTGAAAGTAAATAGAGCCATAAGCACGGAGCTAAGGACACTGCTCCAGGACATGCTGGCTGTCGATCCTGACCAGCGACCAGAAGCCATCCGGCAGAAGAAGCAAGTCAGGCAAGCCATGGCACGAGAGAAAACATCTTTGTAGTGACTGATAGCAAGATGTCCGTGACCAAGGGCAATTCGTCTGAGTAAAGTCTGATTTCATTTTTATGTCCCGAAAGGCCACTGCCTTTGTGCTGTAGATTTCTGATTTAGACGGGCATTTCTATGGACAACTTTGACTTTTCTGTGGGTCCAATGAAAATAAGTTTTTTAACGTATTCTTTGTTACAGTTTTCGAAAGTTTAAAGACATTCACTGAGTTGACGATAAAGGAAAAGTTTCATCTTTTACCTCTTGGAAGGTAGGCCGGTCAGAGGTACAATATATGTCTTCATGTCTTCATCCTCCATGTTTGTAACTACAGGTTTCACAGTGTTGAGCTAAGACACAAAAACACCTATAAATGGCAGATCCAAATGTATCAAATGTATAAACCTGGGCTGAAAAAGTGTGTACAGTATATACTCTGTGTAGGTCTGATAAAAGTATTCGAGTCAAAGTGTCATATGGATACAAATTCTCATGATTTTGTATTGTGTGTTTTTTCTCTGTTCTGCTTTATTGAAAGAAATCAGATGCTCTTCCTGAAACTTACCTTAGCTGATTCTTCAGCTAAACCAGACAGACTTCTGAAATTCTTAAATATTATCAAATCTTGTTGGTGCAGAGGTGGTGGAGCCCATTACCAACAGACTCACAGCTGAAATTGCTGTGAAAAGGGCTTCTACCAAATATTAACATGTGGGTGAAAATGTATACAATTGTAATATTTCCTTTTTTCCCTTTGAAAGTATAACATATGTGGTGTGAGAAAGAGGTCCTCATTTAATTGCATGAAACTCTGGCACTGGCGCAACAAACTGAACAAAGTTCAAGGGGGTATACGCTTTCTGTAGACACTTTATTTCCTCTTTTTCCATACTCTAAGAAATGATTTGGGAAACCTGTGGGACACTGGAGGTCATTATACATGAGCCTCTTTCTGCACCTTTTAAGCCATTGAAACCTAGTTGCCTTGTTACAAGGTCTAATATTACAGTAGGTGTGGTTTCCGTCTCCTAATTTCTGAGAATGATCAAATTGGGGAATAAGTTGTAGGGAATACCACTCTTGCACTTCTAAGAAAAGACTATCTCAAATGAAACTCGCTATAGAAAGACATCTTGTTGAAAAATTCTTTATTTTTTGTCATTTCTAAAGAAAAAACATTCATCAAGTCCTTCACAAATGTTTTGTTTGTGACTTTCTCTGTTGTTCCCTTTCACACTCAACTGAACTATGTGTTATGTGTTGTAAACGTAATCAAACATTTCACTTAGGTGTGTGGGTTAACACAAACCCATATTGTATGAAACATTCAGTTTTTCATTCAAGTTTTTTCTAACAATTGCATACATGCTAGGACTACAGTAAACAACACTTTTTACTAAAGTAAATGAAATTGTTCATTAAACAAGACACATTGTTTTAAATGTATGCAATACGACGACACTAAAAACAACACTGAAACTTTTCATTGAAATACTGGACGAGATTGTGCATATTCAATGGATTTCTCCTGGTGCTTTTTTTCATCAGTCTTTTCATATTCTTGTTCTCTACTCAGGTGTCTCCTGTTCCTTTGGTGATGTCTGCTGTACACACATGGTATCATACACTTGAGCAAAGTGTGATACCACCGTTTGTTCTTCTCCTAAAATAAAGATGAACATTGACAAAAGTCAGAAGCACTCTTTTCTTTGACAGACGAACAAAACAATGCAAGAATAACCATACTCTCTGTTCCTTACTCATTTCTACCTACCTGTTTGACCACTTTGTCTGCTTCAGTCAGGACAGGGTGCTGGGGCTGACTCTGAGCAATCTGAGAAGAGCTCTCTGTGATCTTCTCCCCTACAGTGGCTACATTGTACTCTGTTTGAAATCCAGGTATCGCCTCCGGTAAGTTCCTCAGTCCTTTTTGGGACTTGAAAGGGTAGAATCATTTTGTGACTACATTTCCTTGTAATGCACTGATATGTTCTGGTTTGTGTTCGATTACTGCAGGCGTTCAAGTACTTTCTTTTTGTTCTAGATTGGCAGTGTTTGAGATGGTAGGAACTTGTCATATTCTCAACTCTGAATGCTCTGTAAACATACTATTTTAGCAATTCTTAGAAATCTGAAAGCAGTGTTACCTGTATCATTTTTTGTCTTGGTAGTAGTATTGCAGCTCCAACATCAGCACTTAAATAATGGTTTGTGATGTTACTTGTCCTTGGAGTTAGTATACTCCTGAGAAGTCAAGAGAAATCTTACGTAAGCATTAATTATGTTTCACTTTTGAAAGCAAAGTACGTGTCAAGTACTTTGAAGGCATTTGTTGATACTTTTAAGCACTTTCGTTGATTATTATTATCCTTCAATTAGTTATTACAAGTCCAACATTCTCTACATGATCTCACTCCATATTCAGAATGTGGGAATACAGTTGTTTTAAGGAAATGCCACTGAATTGATAGTAGCTGCATTCTACAAAGATGAATTTGCTAATTAATCAGTCTGGGACACAGCTTATACTTCAGTAGTCTTAGATCATTTAATGATGATTATTGTACTTTATAACTAGCAAAATCCCCATATCCTGTTCATTGCCCCTTTTTCAGTCATGTGGATTGACTTATGCCTGAAGTGGTTAATTCTCACCTTGACATCTCATAGAACAACTGAATCTCTACCAAGGGTGAATGTGTCCTTCCTCTTAATGTCTAAAAGAAAAGGTTAAAATTCATTGAAGCAAAATGCAACAACCCAAAATGTTGGGGAGGTCGTTTCCACAGTTATTTCATATGACAGTGCTTGGAGTGAAACTACATGACCATGGTGAAGAAGTAAAAACACTTTACCCTGTTCCTCCTGACTGATGTCCTTATGCGTGTTTTGCACAGTTAATAATAATAATAATAATAATAATAATAGCTTACACTTATATAGCGCTTTTCTGGACACTCCACTCAAAGCGCTTTACAGGTAATGGGGACTCCCCTCCACCACCACCAATGTGCAGCATCCACCTGGATGATGCGACGGCAGCCATAGTGCGCCAGAACGCTCACCACACATCAGCTATCAGTGGGGAGGAGAGCAGAGTAATGTAGCCAATTCATAGAGGGGGATTATTAGGAGGCCATGATGGGGTAAAGGCCAGGGGGGAAATTTGGCCAGGACACCGGGGTTACACCCCTACTCTTTTCGAGAAGCGCCCTGGGATTTTTAATGACCACAGAGAGTCAGGACCTCGGTTTTACGTCTCATCCGAAGGACGGCGCCTGTTTACAGTATAGTGTCCCCGTCACTATACTGGGGCATTAGGACCCACATGGACCGCAGGGTGAGCGCCCCCTGCTGGCCCCACTAACACCTCTTCCAGCAGCAACCTTAGTTTTTCCCAGGAGGTCTCCCATCCAGGTACTGACCAGGCTCACACCTGCTTAGCTTCAGTGGGTTGCCAGTTGTGAGTTGCAGGGTGATATGGCTGCTGCTCAAAACGCAGTTGAGCGTTTTGTGTCTTGTCGTCTGTGTAGGCAACAGCCCTCTTCCCTGGGATAGAACTAGATGATATTTAGACACGTTAATTTACAACTGAAAGTATATCTCTCAATTTTAATATTTTATTTTTACGCTTGGTTTTTAAAGCACCAAAGCACTATTTGTATGAAAGGTGCTCTATAGATACAGTTTATTATTATTATTTTTAATATTATTATTATACTTTGTTACATTTTTGGTGGCCTCTTTTACCCCGTTCCAAAAAATTGGAAAACTACCTTCAGAATACACTGACAATGACCATCTACTGTCTCCTCTAACTGTGTATTGTCATCATGCATATCTTGTGTATTATTTATTGTAGTTGGTTTTGTCATTCTGTAAAGAAGCCACCTTTCAAGGCACTATATAAAATAATGTTTGTTATTATTATTTACATTTTTCATCGTTAAATCTGGCGAAGAGTCTTAAGAGAATATCAAAGAACACGTTTCTCTTACCTTTCCATTCCAAGAAATGCCCTCAGCTCGGATTGCACAGATTGACCTCTCTGTCTCAAATTCTGAGAAACATAGACTCGATTGAAAAATGACCATTTCCTAAGATTCACATAACATCACCAGTCAACATTTGCCACTTGACATCAATAGAAACCATAGAGTACATGACATTTCCAATCGGTTTTCTATCAAGGTACAATACCAATCGCCTTGCCAGAAGAGTTATACTGCGGTAGATAAATATTACAAATGTCAGATACACGCAGAGTTGTTTGGATTACTATGAAAAGATTGGCAAATATATTTATGTTCATTATATTTCTTGGAGTGACAGAGCTAAAGAGAAAACAATACTTACCTTTATCTCTGCAGACAGGATCGCAAGGCATTCCCTTATACTGGGTTCCTATGTAACAAATAATACATTATTCAAAAAACATGATATTTCTCTGTCCATTGGCAGCATGATTGTTTATCATTACAGTTTTAGTTAGCTTTAATTTTGGAAACCCCAAGTAAACATAGTTTGTGCCTTTCTCTGAACTTTTTGGCATTTCAATTCAGTTGTTTGTAAGCTTATTTTACAGTTGCTAGGTTGATGAAGTTCCTGAACTGTGCAGTATTTCTTTTGGGTTTGGTGCGAATCATATTCTAGCGGTTGGGGGAAAAAAGCACAGGTGCCATCCCACCATTAAACCCTGAAACTTACCTTAGCCGATTCTTCAACTAAACCAGACATGTTAACTAAGTGTTACAGTATGTTTCAAAGTGTGTATTTTAGCAAACACAACTGAAGTTCTGTTGTCTCCTTGGAGACACCTGGAACTGGTGTGATGCTGGTTCTATGACATCATTCGTTCTAAATGTAAATGCAGGTATTGGCACAACATAGTAAATTGATGTAAAGTTATGGATCCATTTATGATTTTCACTCAGTTTGAAAGAGTTCCTGTCGTGTGGTTAAACTTTGTGTTACGGAGGGTTAACTGGGGTTCTGGCTACTAGTTAGGCTTGGTCATTCAGTCATCTGGTTCATGAAATAGGAAGCTAAGAGATCTGTGTTTTAGTTTTACTGTTTGTTTTTGTTCCATAGAATAAGAAATGTTTCATTAATATTAGTAATAGAGTAGCTGTTTCTCTAAACAGTGTGTGTCAGTTTGCACTGCAGGTGTGCCAGGTAGAGACCATTTAAGAACCCAAAAATATGCTGTCATTTACTGCCGTGGCTAATTTCTGTTAACCTTGTCTCTCACTCACTTTGATGAGCAAAATGTTCATACATAAAGCATACATTTCTGATTGGTCAGAAGAAGCTTCTTAACATATAAGGTATAAAGAAAGTCAGAAAGTTAGGCACTTAGGTCAGCCTTAGGCAGTTAACCAAGACCATAATCCGATAAGAAGCTATTCCCTTTCATGTTGCTAAATCACATGTAGGATACATGAGTTACACCTCCACTTAAGAGACCTTAAAGAGACCTTGGCCAGCCAGGAGTGTAGAAAACCGTAAAACAGTTCTTGAGGACCTAATTGTTAACTCTTAACAGGCAAAGGTTCCTTCAGTCCTATGAGAAATATTTTAGAATTGAACTAAAGTGTGTTTCCGATACAGGAGCATATGTCTGTCAGGGCCTGTTGGAGAGGCCCTGGATGAGAACCCCTGGCTGCAGTTCCACATCCCCCTGAAAGTAAATAGAGCCATAAGCACTGAGCTAAGGACACTGCTCCAGGACATGCTGGCTGTCGATCCTGACCAGCGACCAGAAGCCATCCAGCAGAAGAAGCAAGTCAGGCAAGCCATGGCACGAGAGAAAACATCTTTGTAGTGACTGATAGCAAGATGTCCGTGACCAAGGGCAATTCGTCTGAGTAAAGTCTGATTTCATTTTTATGTCCCGAAAGGCCACTGCCTTTGTGCTATAGATTTCTGATTTAGACGGGCATTTCTATGGACAACTTTGACTTTTCTGTGGGTCCAATGAAAATAAGTTTTTTAACTTATTCTTTGGTACAGTTTTCGAAAGTTTAAAGACATTCACTGAGTTGACGATAAAGGAAAAGTTTCATCTTTCACCTCTTGGAAGGTAGGCCGGTCAGAGGTACAATATATGTCTTCATGTCTTCATCCTCCATGTTTGTAACTACAGGTTTCACAGTGTTGAGCTAAGACACAAAAACACCTACAAATGGCAGTTCCAAATGTATAAACCTGGGCTGAAAAAGTGTGTACAGTATATACTCTGTGTAGGTCTGATAAAAGTATTCGAGTCAAAGTGTCATATGGATACAAATTCTCATGATTTTGTATTGTGTGTTTTTTCTCTGTTCTGCTTTATTGAAAGAAATCAGATGCTCTTCCTGAAACTTACCTTAGCTGATTCTTCAGCTAAACCAGACAGACTTCTGAAATTCTCAAATATTATCAAATCTTGTTGGTGCAGAGGTGGTGGAGCCCATTACCAACAGACTCACAGCTGAAATTGCTGTGAAAAGGGCTTCTACCAAATATTAACATGTGGGTGAAAATGTATACAATTGTAATATTTCCTTTTTTCCCTTTGAAATTATAACATATGTGGTGTGAGAAAGAGGTCCTCATTTAATTGCATGAAACTCTGGCACTGGCGCAACAAACTGAACTAAGTTCAAGGGGGTATACGCTTTCTGTAGACCCTTTATTTCCTCTTTTTCCATACTCTAAGAAATGATTTGGGAAACCTGTGGGACACTGGAGGTCATTATACATGAGCCTCTTTCTGCACCTTTTAAGCCATTGAAACCTAGTTGCCTTGTTACAAGGTCTAATATTACAGTAGGTGTGGTTTCCGTCTCCTAATTTCTGAGAATGATCAAATTGGGGAATAAGTTGTAGGGAATACCACTCTTGCACTTCTAAGAAAAGACTATCTCAAATGAAACTCGCTATAGAAAGACATCTTGTTGAAAAATTCTTTATTTTTTGTCATTTCTAAAGAAAAAACATTCATCAAGTCCTTCACAAATGTTTTGTTTGTGACTTTCTCTGTTGTTCCCTTTCACACTCAACTGAACTATGTGTTATGTCTTGTAAACGTAATCAAACATTTCACTTAGGTGTGTGGGTTAACACAAACCCATATTGTATGAAACATTCAGTTTTTCATTCAAGTTTTTTCTAACAATTGCATCCATGCTAGGACTACAGTAAACAACACTTTTTACTAAAGTAAATCAAATTGTTCATTAAACAAGACACATTGTTTTAAATGTATGCAATACGACGACACTAAAAACAACACTGAAACTGAAACTGAAATACTGGACGAGATTGTGCATATTCAATGGATTTCTCCTGGTGCTTTTTTTCATCAGTCTTTTCATATTCTTGTTCTCTACTCAGGTGTCTCCTGTTCCTTTGGTGATGTCTGCTGTACACACATGGTATCATACACTTGAGCAAAGTGTGATACCACCGTTTGTTCTTCTCCTAAAATAAAGATGAACATTGACAAAAGTCAGAAGCACTCTTTTCTTTGACAGACGAACAAAACAATGCAAGAATAACCATACTCTCTGTTCCTTACTCATTTCTACCTACCTGTTTGACCACTTTGTCTGCTTCAGTCAGGACAGGGTGCTGGGGCTGACTCTGAGCAATCTGAGAAGAGCTCTCTGTGATCTTCTCCCCTACAGTGGCTACATTGTACTCTGTTTGAAATCCAGGTATCGCCTCCGGTAAGTTCCTCGGTCCTTTTTGGGACTTGAAAGGGTAGAATCATTTTGTGACTACATTTCCTTGTCATGCACTGATATGTTCTGGTTTGTGTTTGATTACTGCAGGCGTTCAAGTACTTTCTTTTTGTTCTAGATTGGCAGTGTTTGAGATGGTAGGAACTTGTCATATTCTCAACTTATTTTCTCTATGAGACTCTGAATGCTCTGTAAACATACTATTTTAGCAATTCTTAGAAATCTGAAAGCAGTGTTACCTGTATCATTTTTTGTCTTGGTAGTAGTATTGCAGCTCCAACATCAGCACTTAAATAATGGTTTGTGATGTTACTTGTCCTTGGAGTTAGTATACTCCTGAGAAGTCAAGAGAAATCTTACGTAAGCATTAATTATGTTTCACTTTTGAAAGCAAAGTACGTGTCAAGTACTTTGAAGGCATTTGTTGATACTTTTAAGCACTTTCGTTGATTATTATTATCCTTCAATTAGTTATTACAAGTCCAACATTCTCTACATGATCTCACTCCATATTCAGAATGTGGGAATACAGTTGTTTTAAGGAAATGCCACTGAATTGATAGTAGCTGCATTCTACAAAGATGAATTTGCTAATTAATCAGTCAGGGACACAGCTTATACTTCAGTAGTCTTAGATCATTTAATGATGATTATTGTACTTTATAACTAGCAAAATCCCCATATCCTGTTCATTGCCCCTTTTTCAGTCATGTGGATTGACTTATGCCTGAAGTGGTTAATTCTCACCTTGACATCTCATAGAACAACTGAATCTCTACCAAGGGTGAATGTGTCCTTCCTCTTAATGTCTAAAAGAAAAGGTTAAAATTCATTGAAGCAAAATGCAACAACCCAAAATGTTGGGGAGGTCGTTTCCACAGTTATTTCATATGACAGTGCTTGGAGTGAAACTACATGACCATGGTGAAGAAGTAAAAACACTTTACCCTGTTCCTCCTGACTGATGTCCTTATGCGTGTTTTGCACAGTTAATAATAATAATAATAATAATAATAATAATAGCTTACACTTATATAGCGCTTTTCTGGACACTCCACTCAAAGCGCTTTACAGGTAATGGGGACTCCCCTCCACCACCACCAATGTGCAGCATCCACCTGGATGATGCGACGGCAGCCATAGTGCGCCAGAACGCTCACCACACATCAGCTATCAGTGGGGAGGAGAGCAGAGTAATGTAGCCAATTCATAGAGGGGGATTATTAGGAGGCCATGATGGGGTAAAGGCCAGGGGGGAAATTTGGCCAGGACACCGGGGTTACACCCCTACTCTTTTCGAGAAGCGCCCTGGGATTTTTAATGACCACAGAGAGTCAGGACCTCGGTTTTACGTCTCATCCGAAGGACGGCGCCTGTTTACAGTATAGTGTCCCCGTCACTATACTGGGGCATTAGGACCCACATGGACCGCAGGGTGAGCGCCCCCTGCTGGCCCCACTAACACCTCTTCCAGCAGCAACCTTAGTTTTTCCCAGGAGGTCTCCCATCCAGGTACTGACCAGGCTCACACCTGCTTAGCTTCAGTGGGTTGCCAGTTGTGAGTTGCAGGGTGATATGGCTGCTGCTCAAAACGCAGTTGAGCGTTTTGTGTCTTGTCGTCTGTGTAGGCAACAGCCCTCTTCCCTGGGATAGAACTAGATGATATTTAGACACGTTAATTTACAACTGAAAGTATATCTCTCAATTTTAATATTTTATTTTTACGCTTGGTTTTTAAAGCACCAAAGCACTATTTGTATGAAAGGTGCTCTATAGATACAGTTTATTATTATTATTTTTAATATTATTATTATACTTTGTTACATTTTTGGTGGCCTCTTTTACCCCGTTCCAAAAAATTGGAAAACTACCTTCAGAATACACTGACAATGACCATCTACTGTCTCCTCTAACTGTGTATTGTCATCATGCATATCTTGTGTATTATTTATTGTAGTTGGTTTTGTCATTCTGTAAAGAAGCCACCTTTCAAGGCACTATATAAAATAATGTTTGTTATTATTATTTACATTTTTCATCGTTAAATCTGGCGAAGAGTCTTAAGAGAATATCAAAGAACACGTTTCTCTTACCTTTCCATTCCAAGAAATGCCCTCAGCTCGGATTGCACAGATTGACCTCTCTGTCTCAAATTCTGAGAAACATAGACTCGATTGAAAAATGACCATTTCCTAAGATTCACATAACATCACCAGTCAACATTTGCCACTTGACATCAATAGAAACCATAGAGTACATGACATTTCCAATCGGTTTTCTATCAAGGTACAATACCAATCGCCTTGCCAGAAGAGTTATACTGCGGTAGATAAATATTACAAATGTCAGATACACGCAGAGTTGTTTGGATTACTATGAAAAGATTGGCAAATATATTTATGTTCATTATATTTCTTGGAGTGACAGAGCTAAAGAGAAAACAATACTTACCTTTATCTCTGCAGACAGGATCGCAAGGCATTCCCTTATACTGGGTTCCTATGTAACAAATAATACATTATTCAAAAAAACATGATATTTCTCTGTCCATTGGCAGCATGATTGTTTATCATTACAGTTTTAGTTAGCTTTAATTTTGTAAACCCCAAGTAAACATAGTTTGTGCCTTTCTCTGAACTTTTTGGCATTTCAATTCAGTTGTTTGTAAGCTTATTTTACAGTTGCTAGGTTGATGAAGTTCCTGAACTGTGCAGTATTTCTTTTGGGTTTGGTGCGAATCATATTCTAGCGGTTGGGGGAAAAAAGCACAGGTGCCATCCCACCATTAAACCCTGAAACTTACCTTAGCCGATTCTTCAACTAAACCAGACATGTTAACTAAGTGTTACAGTATGTTTCAAAGTGTGTATTTTAGCAAACACAACTGAAGTTCTGTTGTCTCCTTGGAGACACCTGGAACTGGTGTGATGCTGGTTCTATGACATCATTCGTTCTAAATGTAAATGCAGGTATTGGCACAACATAGTAAATTGATGTAAAGTTATGGATCCATTTATGATTTTCACTCAGTTTGAAAGAGTTAAACTTTGTGTTACGGAGGGTTAACTGGGGTTCTGGCTACTAGTTAGGCTTGGTCATTCAGTCATCTGGTTCATGAAATAGGAAGCTAAGAGATCTGTGTTTTAGTTTTACTGTTTGTTTTTGTTCCATAGAATAAGAAATGTTTCATTAATATTAGTAATAGAGTAGCTGTTTCTCTAAACAGTGTGTGTCAGTTTACACTGCAGGTGTGCCAGGTAGAGACCATTTAAGAACGAAAAAATATGCTGTCATTTACTGCCGTGGCTAATTTCTGTTAACCTTGTCTCTCACTCACTTTGATGAGCAAAATGTTCATACATAAAGCATACATTTCTGATTGGTCAGAAGAAGCTTCTTAACATATAAGATATAAAGAAAGTCAGAAAGTTAGGCACTTAGGTCAGCCTTAGGCAGTTAACCAAGACCATAATCCGATAAGAAGCTATTCCCTTTCATGTTGCTAAATCACATGTAGGATACATGAGTTACACCTCCACTTAAGAGACCTTAAAGAGACCTTGGCCAGCCAGGAGTGTGGAAAACCGTAAAACAGTTCTTGAGGACCTAATTGTTAACTCTTAACAGGCAAAGGTTCCTTCAGTCCTATGAGAAATATTTTAGAATTGAACTAAAGTGTGTTTCCGATACAGGAGCATATGTCTGTCAGGGCCTGTTGGAGAGGCCCTGCGTGAGAACCCCTGGCTGCAGTTCCACATCCCCCTGAAAGTAAATAGAGCCATAAGCATGGAGCTAAGGACACTGCTCCAGGACATGCTGGCTGTCGATCCTGACCAGCGACCAGAAGCCATCCAGCTGAAGAAGCAAGTCAGGCAAGCCATGGCACGAGAGAAAACATCTTTGTAGTGACTGATAGCAAGATGTCCGTGACCAAGGGCAATTCTTCTGAGCCACGTCTGATTTCATTTTTATGTCCCGAAAGGCCACTGCCTTTGTGCTGTAGATTTCTGATTTAGACGGGCATTTCTATGGACAACTTTGACTTTTCTGTGGGTCCAATGAAAATATTTTTTTTTACTTATTCTTTGCTACAGTTTTCGAAAGTTTAAAGACATTCACTGAGTTGACGATAAAGGAAAAGTTTCATCTTTCACCTCTTCGAAGGTAGGCCAGTCAGAGGTACAATATATGTCTTCATGTCTTCGTCCTCCATGTTTGTAACTACAGGTTTCACAGTGTTGAGCTAAGACACAAAAACACCTACAAGTGGCAGTTCCAAATGTATCAAATGTATAAACCTGGGCTGAAAAAGTGTGTACAGTATATACTCTGTGTAGGTCTGATAAAAGTATTCGAGTCAAAGTGTCATATGGATACAAATTCTCATGATTTTGTATTGTGTGTTTTTTCTCTGTTCTGCTTTATTGAAAGAAATCAGATGCTCTTCCTGAAACTTACCTTAGCTGATTCTTCAGCTAAACCAGACAGACTTCTGAAATTCTCAAATATTATCAAATCTTGTTGGTGCAGAGGTGGTGGAGCCCATTACCAACAGACTCACAGCTGAAATTGCTGTGAAAAGGGCTCCTACCAAATATTAACATGTGGGTGAAAATGTATACAATTGTAATATTTCCTTTTTTCCCATTGAAAGTATAACATATGTGGTGTGAGAAAGAGGTCCTCATTTAATTGCATGAAACTCTGGCACTGGCGCAACAAACTGAACAAAGTTCAAGGGGGTATACGCTTTCTGTAGACACTTTATTTCCTCTTTTTCCATACTCTAAGAAATGATTTGGGAAACCTGTGGGACACTGGAGGTCATTATACATGAGCCTCTTTCTGCACCTTTTAAGCCATTGAAACCTAGTTGCCTTGTTACAAGGTCTAATATTACAGTAGGTGTGGTTTCCGTCTCCTAATTTCTGAGAATGATCAAATTGGGGAATAAATTGTAGGGAATACCACTCTTGCACTTCTAAGAAAAGACTATCTCAAATGAAACTCGCTATAGAAAGACATCTTGTTGAAAAATTATTTATTTTTTGTAATTTCTAAAGAAAAAACATTCATAAAGTCCTTCACAAATGTTTTGTGTGTGACTTTCTCTGTTGTTCCCTTTCACACTCAACTGAACTATGTGTTATGTCTTGTAAACGTAATCAAACATTTCACTTAGGTGTGTGGGTTAACACAAACCCATATTGTATGAAACATTCAGTTTTTCATTCCCGTTTTTTCTAACAATTGCATCCATGCTAGGACTTCAGTAAACAACACTTTTTACGAAAGTAAATGAAATTGTTCATTAAACAAGACATTATTTTAAATGTATGCAATACGACGACACTAAAAACAACACTGAAACTTTTCATTGAAATACTGTACGAGATTGTGCATATTCAATGGATTTCTCCTGGTGCTTTTTTTCATCAGTCTTTTCATATTCTTGTTCTCTACTCAGGTGTCTCCTGTTCCTTTGGTGATGTCTGCTGTACACACATGGCATCATACACTTGAGCAAAGTGTGATACCACTTTTTGTTCTTCTCCTAAAATAAAGATGAACATTGACAAAAGTCAGAAGCACTCTTTTCTTTGACAGACGAACAAAACAATGCAAGAATAACCATACTCTCTGTTCCTTACTCATTTCTACCTACCTGTTTGACCACTTTGTCTGCTTCAGTCAGGACAGGGTGCTGGGGCTGACTCTGAGCAATCTGAGAAGAGCTCTCTGTGATCTTCTCCCCTACAGTGGCTACATTGCACTCTGTTTGAAATCCAGGTATCGCCTCCGGTAAGTTCCTTTTTGGGACTTGAAAGGGTAGAATCATTTTGTGACTACATTTCATTGTCATGCACTGATATGTTCTGGTTTGTGTTCGATTACTGCAGGCGTTCAAGTACTTTCTTTTTGTTCTAGATTGGCAGTGTTTGAGATGGTAGGAACTTGTCATATTCTCAACTCTGAATGCTCTGTAAACATACTATTTTAGCAATTCTTAGAAATCTGAAAGCAGTGTTACCTGTATCATTTTTTGTCTTGGTAGTAGTATTGCAGCTCCAACATCAGCACTTAAATAATGGTTTGTGATGTTACTTGTCCTTGGAGTCAGTATACTCCTGAGAAGTCAAGAGAAATCTTACGTAAGCATTAATTATGTGTCACTTTTGAAAGCAAAGTACGTGTCAAGTACTTTGAAGGCATTTGTTAATACTTTTAAGCATTTTCGTTGATTATTATTATCCTTCAATTAGTTATTACAAGTCCAACATTCTCTACATGATCTCACTCCATATTCAGAATGTGGGAATACAGTTGTTTTAAGGAAATGCCACTGAATAGATAGTAGCTGCACTCTACAAAGATGAATTTGCTAATTAATCAGTCAGAGACACAGCTTATACTTCAGTAGTCTTAGATCATTTAATGATGATTATTGTACTTTATAACTAGCAAAATCCCCATATCCTGTTCATTGCCCCTTTTTCAGTCATGTGGATTGACGTATGCCTGAAGTGGTTAATTCTCACCTTGACATCTCATAGAACAACTGAATCTCTACCAAGGGTGAATGTGTCCTTCCTCTTAATGTCTAAAAGAAACGGTTAAAATTCATTGAAGCAAAATGCAACAACCCAAAATGTTGGGGAGGTCGTTTCCACAGTTATTTCATATGACAGTGCTTGGAGTGAAACTACATGACCATGGTGAAGAAGTAAAAACACTTTACTTTGTTCCTCCTGACTGATGTCCTTATGGGTGTTTTGCACAGTTGAGCGTTTTGTGTCTTGTCGTCTGTGTAGGCAACAGCCCTCTTCCCTGCGATAGAGCTAGATGATATTTAGACACGTTAATTTGACTTCTCCATTGCTCACATTGATGTGGATATGATTATAATGCTCTGTTTTGTGGGCTTCCCAAGAAAACAATAAATCCCTTACTACTTGTTCGAAATGCAGTAGCACAGATCCTAACAAATACAAGAAAGAGAATATCATTCCTGTTTTGAAAAAACTTCACTGGTCACCTGTATTATCTAGGATAAATTTGAAAGTTCTTTTACTTGTTTTTAAAGCTTTAAGCGACCTAGCACGCCTGTACCTTACTGAATGTCTGTCTTCATATGTTCCTATACGTGACCTCAGATCTGCACATACTGGCCTACTGCAAATACCACATGTAAAATGCAGAAAGAGTGGAGAGGCTGCTGTAGGGAAAACCGGCTCAGGGACGCCAAATATGTAATCATAGTGGCTCTCTGAAGGCACCAGTTCTGTAGGGTTTGGGCATTTACTGAGACAATTATTAATTGTAGCAGTAAATCACAAAGTTGATTCTTTTGATGGCTTTAGAATCCAACCATGCGACATAACTCAAACAACGCACACACACAGGTACTAATACACGAGGATACATTTATTAATACATAGGATATGCATATAAACCTAACAGATCTTATCGAGAGGGCTATCAGAATACAAAAGGTATATTCGGTCAGTTACAAAGTGTTACACATATCAAGAGGACATACGTTCAGTATATCATTCATTAAGACCGTTTCGTAAATGAACTTGGTTATAACTTCTACATTAGATACTCAAAACAAGTACATAACTCTTAGGAATTAAATTGATATCAACTGGTTGGGATAACAATTGAATTCTCGAGCTGTAATGCATTGAAGTTGAATACTCATCCAATCTCTGGGGATTCAGATCTCCTGCGGGCACAAAGAAACAGTTGCAGGCTGTTGCTGTCCAATCCGCGCTCTCTGGCTCCGTGCCATGTTGTGCCGTGCTGCTTGCGACGGTGCGCTGCTGATGCTCACTGTTGGCTTTAACTAGCAAAGTTTGTGCACAGGAGAAAAGATGACTGTGGGTCCCAGCAAGTCAGGAAGAGGACCGGTTCGTTCCTGATGAAGAGCTAGTTCTGAATAGTAATTCAGCTGTCCACAGTTCCGACCTGTTCACGAGGCCTGCTGCTGGTGCTAACCTCGGGTGGATCCTCTGGTTACTCTCTGACAACCTCCACTCTAGACTCTTAGAACAAAGGAAAGTTCTGGCACTCGGACACACTGGCTGTTCCGTGGTTGTCCGGGCTGAGTCTCAGGATGGTCAGGAGGCGCGCTGCGAGAATGTCCTGCCCTTGGGAGCCTTCTACTCCTGGGCCGTCCTGCCCTGGAATTCTCCTTTGAATTCCCTTTAGAACAGTCCACAGAATCCTCTCCAGAATCTTACTGAATCTGAATCTTGTTGAATCTGAATCTCCCTTTCTTGTTGAATCTGAATCTGAATCTTATAGGCTCTCTGTGTTGCCTGTTTTTACCTGGAGGAACTTCAGCTCATTGATTGGCTGAAAGTTCCATGGGCATCAGAGTCCCACGTGGGTTACTCGGCCCTACCAGTCCCTGATTGGTTGATCAAGGTGAGATATGAGTCACTTAGTCCTGACACTTAGTAATGCAGTCCAGATGTCCAACTGGCACTCCCTAGACAGATAGGCGCCAATGGATGACCATTGATCATGATAGCCAGGCTTAGCTAAGTGCATCCCCCTTTGGGAGCTGTCCTTATCAAAAGAAAACATCTTGCATGAATGGTTTCTCTGTGGCTGCACCACAGAGATGAACAGAGAAATGGGGCCTCATTTGGGAAGGCTAAGAACACTTAATTCTTTCTTATTAATAAGCCTCGCCGCTACACTGCTTTTTGTTTTTATGCTTCTAAATTATGAAACTCACTACCACTTTTTATTAGGCAGTCAAGCTTGGTACATTGTTTTAAAAAACATTTGAAATTGTTGCTTTTAGTTAAAGTGGTTCTTTGTTCTTTCTATTTCTGTTTCTTTTTTTAGTTCTTTTTAATTGTTCTTATTTTATTACGACTTTCCTAATTTTTATTTATTTAATTGACATGTATGTTGCTTTACTGTATTGCTGCATTTTCCTTTACAACTGAAAGTATATCTCTCAATTTTAATATTTTATTTTTACGCTTGGTTTGTAAAGCACCAAAGCACTATTTGTATGAAAGGTGCTCTATAAATAAAGTTTATTATTATTATTTTTAATATTATTATTATTATACTTTGTTACATTTTTGGTTAGGACAAAGATTCTAGTAGAGGTGGCCTCTTTTACCCCGTTCCAAAAAATTGGAAAACTACCTTTAGAATACACTGACAATGACCATCTACTGTCTCCTCTAACTGTGTATTGTCATCATGCATATCTTGTGTATTATTTATTGTTGTTGGTTTTGTCATTCTGTAAAGAAGCCACCTTTCAAACCACTATATAAAATAATGTTTGTTTTTATTATTTACATTTTTCATCGTTAAATCTGGCGAAGAGTCTTAAGAGAATATCAAAGAAAACGTTGCTCTTACCTTTCCATTCCAAGAAATGCCCTCAGCTCGGATTGCAGAGATTTACCTCTCTGTCTCAAATTCTGAGAAACATAGACCAGGGCAATACTTTGAGTTTACAAATTGTTTACATGACATTTCCAATCAGTTTTCTTTCAAGGTACAATAGCAATCGCCTTGCCAGAAGAGTTATACTGCGGTAGATAAATATTACAAATGTCAGATACACGCAGAGTTGTTTGGATTACTATGAAAAGATTGGCAAATATATTTATGTTCATTATATTTCTTGGAGTGACAGAGCTAAAGAGAAAACAATACTTACCTTTATCTCTGCAGACAGGATCGCAAGGGATTCCCTTATACTGGGTTCCTATGTAACAAATAATACATTATTCAAAAAACATGATATTTCTCTGTCCATTGGCAGCATGATTGTTTATCATTACAGTTTTAGTTAGCTTTAATTTTGTAAACCCCAAGTAAACATAGTTTGTGCCTTTCTCTGAACTTTTTGGCATTTCAATTCAGTTGTTTGTAAGCTTATTTTACAGTTGCTAGGTTGATGAAGTTCCTGAACTGTGCAGTATTTCTTTTGGGTTTGGTGCGAATCATATTCTAGCGGTTGGGGGAAAAAAGCACAGGTGCCATCCCACCATTAAACCCTGAAACTTACCTTAGCCGATTCTTCAACTAAACCAGACATGTTAACTAAGTGTTACAGTATGTTTCAAAGTGTGTATTTTAGCAAACACAACTGAAGTTCTGTTGTCTCCTTGGACACTCCCTGAGTTGTTTGGATTACTATGAAAAGATTGGCAAAATATATTTATGTTCATTATATTTCTTGGAGTGATATATACACTTAGCACAGTTCATCCTGCTACCAACATTGAATAAAAAAAATCTTATGATTTCTATATTTATGTCTTTATTTAGTGGTTTCATTAGTGACAAAGGCTAAACTTTCTTGGAAAAATGTATTTTATGTGTTGCGGAAAAAACTGACTTGCTTTAACAAAATATGTTTACAAATCCTTTCACCTGGCAATCTACCTGAATGCCCAACTATCTGAGAAGCCCTCCATGAAACCATGGTTGCTATTAATTCATTTAGGGCTCATTGACAGAATTGCTGTTTTTTATGCATGCTAATTTTCTGATTCCTCACTCTGTTTCATGTTTATAGATAAGACTTTATTGATCGCGAAGGGAAATTGATGTACATGATGAACATGTTTGCATGTTCTTTTGTAACATACACCTTTTTGTGATTTTTTTGTATATCTAAGCAAGTGTTCCTGCATCCCTCTTCTGCACTATAGGCATGGCTTTTTTTCTGTGTGCTCCATTTCTAAAACTTTTTGCTCATGTGCATTTTTGTATTTTTTTACACCTCTAGCACTTTAACGTCCTGAATTTTCATTTGCCTTAATTTGTAGAATGAATTTGACTTTTAGCCTTAAAAATCTTAAGTTTTCACTATCACTAATTTGATTCTCAAAAATTACTGTAGTTTGCTTGACTGGAAAAAAATGCGTCTTTTACAAAGACGGTCAATGAAAAAAAGAATGTGGACCAGGGCAATACTTTGAGTTTACACTTACAGCTTGTCCAAGGTCATTCATTATTAATACTATTAGTAATATCTTCGTTAAAGACTTTGATGGCGACAGCTCAAACATGAGAGGTTGAGCTTTATTAGCTCCACCTTGCGGAAATTCCGGATACTATTATTTTGCTTGTCGTATTATAGGAGAATTTACGGTAACTCGCGGTATTTACCGGTAACTCGCGGTATTTACCGGTAGCTTGCGGTAGATTGCGTACAGCGTACCGGAAAATAATGCGGTATCGCCTGCGCATTTTGAATGGCTGCATCTGTATTAATTTGTTTGGTGCGAGTAAGATTTTTTTCCCCCAACAACTTTCCAGAGGAGCTGTAAATATTTTAAATAAATACACACAGTATTGCTCATAAGGTCTGCTATTTGATGTACAGTTATTTAGATGCAAACATCTTATTTTATCTCAGCTTTTCAGCTGAGATACACAGATCATACATAAACAATGCAGTAAAAAAATGTCTCATCAAGTATTTAATCATTAGGTATAACAGTTTCCCTTTAGGCCTCTGAAAACACCACCTTCTACCTTGTGAATACCAGTACCTCCTAATTGTCTTAAGGCTTTATTTAAAAAATTAAAAAAAAAACTGATGTGCTGAAACAGTACAATTAAACACGCTCTGCAGAAAAGGGGATGGTTGTTAGGTCAGCTTCAGTTTTACACGTACAGTACACATTTGATTTCATTTAAATTATGAGGTACCCTGTATCTGCAGGACTCAAGAGGCTCTCAGTCATGTCACTTTGCAGTTGATTTCTTCTAGAGGTTCCTAGATTCTTATTGTAAATAAAAGGAACAGCATACAGTGGGACGTTTTCAAAAACGGGGAACAAATTTCAACATCCGACTGCACCGAGCACACAAATATTGGTTCTAGGCTCCTGAATCACCTTTGGTCCCTGGATCATTGCTTTTAACCATTTACACAAGGTTTTTACTGTAAAGCACTTTCACAGCTCAACATAAATGGACCTTCTGGGGCACAGGCTTTAAAGGAGCTTTTTAAAAAAAACAGACTTTGCCTTTCCTGTTATAAGCTATTCTTTTAGCATATGACAAGCATGCCTTTATTATGGCGATATCCTCCTAAACATTGGAGAAATAACTTTGTAAGGATCTGAGCTACTGCATTTCGAACAAGTAGTAAGGGATTTATTGTTTTCTTGGGAAGCCCACAAAACGGAGCATTACAATCATATCCACATCAATGTGAGCGATGGAGAAGTCAAATAACGTGTCTAAATATCATCTAGTTCTATCCCAGGGAAGAGGGCTGTTGCCTTCACAGACAACAAGACAAGACGACTTAGACATTAAGAGGAAGGACACATTCACCCTTGGTAGAGATTCAGTTGTTCTATGAGATGTCAAGGTGAGAATTAACCACTTCAGGCATAATTCAATTCACATGACTGAAAAAGGGGCAATGAACAGGATATGGGGATTTTTCTAGTTATAAACTACAATAATCATCATTAAATGATCTAAGACTACTGAAGTATAAGCTGTGTCCCTGACTGATTAATTAGCAAATTCATCTTTGTATAGTGCAGCTACTATCTATTCAGTGGCATTTCCTTAAAACAACTGTATTCCCACATTCTGAATATGGAGTGAGATCATGTAGAGAATGTTGGACTTGTAATAACTAATTGAAGGATAATAATAATCAACGAAAGTGCTTAAAAGTATCAACAAATGCCTTCAAAGTACTTGACACGTACTTTGCTTTCAAAAGTGAAACATAATTAATGCTTACGTAAGATTTCTCTTGACTTCTCAGGAGTATACTCCAAGGACAAGTAACATCACAAACCATTATTTAAGTGCTGATGTTGGAGCTGCAATACTACTACCAAGACAAAAAATGATACAGGTAACACTGCTTTCAGATTTCTAAGAATTGCTAAAATAGTATGTTTACAGAGCATTCAGAGTCTCATAGAGAAAATAAGTTGAGAATATGACAAGTTCCTACCATCTCAAACACTGCCAATCTAGAACAAAAAGAAAGTACTTGAACGCCTGCAGTAATCGAACACAAACCAGAACATATCAGTGCATGACAATGAAATGTAGTCACAAAATGATTCTACCCTTTCAAGTCCCAAAAAGGACCGAGGAACTTACCGGAGGCGATACCTGGATTTCAAACAGAGTACAATGTAGCCACTGTAGGGGAGAAGATCACAGCGAGCTCTTCTCAGATTGCTCAGAGTCAGCCCCAGCACCCTGTCCTGACTGAAGCAGACAAAGTGGTCAAACAGGTAGGTAGAAATGAGTAAGGAACAGAGAGTATGGTTATTCTTGCATTGTTTTGTTCGTCTGTCAAAGAAAAGAGTGCTTCTGACTTTTGTCAATGTTCATCTTTAATTTAGGAGAAGAACAAACGGTGGTATCACACTTTGCTCAAGTGTATGATACCATGTGTGTACAGCAGACATCACCAAAGGAACAGGAGACACCTGAGTAGAGAACAAGAATATGAAAAGACTGATGAAAAAAGGCACCAGGAGAAATCCATTGAATATGCACAATCTCGTCCAGTATTTCAATGAAAAGTTTCAGTGTTGTTTTTAGTGTCGTCGTATTGCATACATTTAAAACAATGTGTCTTGTTTAATGAACAATTTCATTTACTTTAGTAAAAAGTGTTGTTTACTGTAGTCCTAGCATGGATGCAATTGTTAGAAAAAACTTGAATGAAAAACTGAATGTTTCATACAATATGGGTTTGTGTTAACCCACACACCTAAGTGAAATGTTTGATTATGTTTACAAGACATAACACATAGTTCAGTTGAGTGTGAAAGGGAACAACAGAGAAAGTCACAAACAAAACATTTGTGAAGGACTTGATGAATGTTTTTTCTTTAGAAATTACAAAAAATAAAGAATTTTTCAACAAGATGTCTTTCTATAGCGAGTTTCATTTGAGATAGTCTTTTCTTAGAAGTGCAAGAGTGGTATTCCCTACAATTTATTCCCCAATTTGATCATTCTCAGAAATTAGGAGACGGAAACCACACCTACTGTAATATTAGACCTTGTAACAAGGCAACTAGGTTTCAATGGCTTAAAAGGTGCAGAAAGAGGCTCATGTATAATGACCTCCAGTGTCCCACAGGTTTCCCAAATCATTTCTTAGAGTATGGAAAAAGAGGAAATAAAGTGTCTACAGAAAGCGTATACCCCCTTGAACTTTGTTCAGTTTGTTGCGCCAGTGCCAGAGTTTCATGCAATTAAATGAGGACCTCTTTCTCACACCACATATGTTATACTTTCAATGGGAAAAAAGGAAATATTACAATTGTATACATTTTCACCCACATGTTAATATTTGGTAGAAGCCCTTTTCACAGCAATTTCAGCTGTGAGTCTGTTGGTAATGGGCTCCACCACCTCTGCACCAACAAGATTTGATAATATTTGAGAATTTCAGAAGTCTGTCTGGTTTAGCCTAAGAATCAGCTAAGGTAAGTTTCAGGAAGAGCACTTGTTAATATTTGGTAGAAGCCCTAAAAACAACTAAAAAACACCTAACAACGGGTGCAGGACTGAATTAGGCCACTACCCACTATTGATAAACATACATAAAACAATATTAAAGTACTGGCTTTAATATTAGCCAGACACAGCTGGATGAGCTCTACCAGCCAGGACAGGAGGCTCTACTGTACACAGAGAGGGGTGGGAGGGGAGAACAAGCTGCCCAGCCCTGTGGAATGCTACAGAACCCTAAACACAGTACACACTAGCTGAATATTTAACCAAGATATCCAGACACAGCTGGATGAGCTCCACCAGTCAGGACAGGCTAATAAGATACACTCCACAGACATTCACAACAGTGACATATCAGTGACAAACACTTGAGTAACTTATCTAGTCTCTCGAAACAAAATTTCGAGAAAAAACACATTGCCCAATGTTAGAAAGCATCTTGCATTATATTGCTTGAAAAATAATTTTATTTCGAAGGGATTATAGATCGTGAATTCTTCGAGGAAGTCGTGGTCACACAGCATGCCGCCCCATATATCAGGGAGCACATTGGATCAATGCACCGTCTCTTTCAAGACAACAATCCGAAACACAAAGCAGCAAGGGTGAGGCTTATAGAAGAACGAGTTAACTGGATGAAAACTCCAGCCGAATCTCCAGATTTAAATCCAATAGAGATGGTATGGCATTCGCTGAAAGACAATGTTTGGAAAACTGCTAAACCCAGCACAAAGCAAGAACTGATACTGATACAATCTCTGTTCATACTGACACTGTATGTGTAGGGCTGTTTCACCACTCCTCCTTTTTTGTTGCATACAGCAGTACTTCTTATGGTAGTACTTAAGTACAGTACAGTAGGTACTTACATTAGTACTTCTCGCGTTAAGAAAGTTAGGTTTTAGCATAAACTATTAGTAATAAATAATATTAAACTTAGCACTGTAATAAATTATGCTAATATTAAATTCGATTCTACTCTGAGAATGTAGGGGGAAGGAAAAATGCCAGTGGTCTTTTCACTGATGAACTTGTGCCTGATGAACACCACTGCGTCACACCACACAGGTGGCAGCGCACCTCACCGTTCCAGGCCACCAATGCGTCACCCAGCTACCGGCGAAACTCACCCTGCCCGGCCATAACTGCATCACACCAAACAGCTACCAGCGCACCTCACCGTGCTAGGCCACCACTGCGTCACACAGATGCCAGGACACCTCACCGTGCCAGGCCACCACTGCGTCGCACAACTCCCAGCGCACCTCACCGTGCCCGGCCACCACTGCGTCACACCACACAGTTCCCAGCGCACCTCACCGTGCTAGGCCACCACTGCGTCACACAGCTGCCATCGCACCTCACCGTGCCAGACAACCACTGCGTCACACAGCTGCCAGCGCTCCTCACCGTGCCCGGCCACCACTGCGTCACACCACACAGCTGCCAGCGCACCTCACCGTGCCCGGCCACCACTGCGTCACACCACACAGCTGCCAGCGCACCTCACCGTGCTGGGCCACCACTGCGTCACACAGCTCCCAGCGCACCTCACCGTGTCAGGCCACCACTGCATCAAACCACACAGCTGCCATCGCACCTCACCGTGCCAGGCCACCACTGCGTCACACAACTCCCAGCGCACCTCAACGTGCCAGGACACCACTGCGTCACACAGCTGCCAGTGCACCTCACTGCGCCAAGCCATCACTGCGTCACACAGCTGAAAGCGCACCTCACTGTGCCCGGCCACAGCAGCGTCACACACCTGCCGGCGCACCTCACCGTACCAGGCCACCACTGCGTCACACCACACAGCTTCCAGCACACCTCACCGTACCAGGCCACCACTGCGTCACACCACACAGCTACCAGCGCACCTCACCGTGCCACGCAACCACTGCATCACACAGCTGCCAGCGCACCTCACTGTGCCAGGCCTACACTCCATCACACAGCTGCCAGCGCACCTCACAGTGCCAAGCCACCACTGCGTCACACAACTCCCAGCGCACCTCACCATGCCCGGCCACCACTGCATGACATAGATACCAGCACACCTCACCGTACCAGGCCACCACTACATCACACAGCTGCCAGCACACCTCACCGTGCCCAGCCACAGCTGCGTCACACAGCTACCAGCGCACCTCACTGTGCCCAGCCACAGCTGCATCACACAGCTGCCAGTGCACCTCAGCATGCCAGGCCACCACTGCGTCACACAACTCCCAGCGCATCTCACTGTGCCAGGCCACCACTACGTCATACCACACACCTGCCAGCGCATCTCACCGTGCTAGGCCACCACTGCGTCACACAGCTGCCATCGCACCTCACCTTGCCAGACAACCACTGCGTCACACAGCTGCCAGCGCTCCTCACCGTGCCCGGCCACAGCTGCGTCACACCACACAGCTGCCAGCGCACCTCACCGTGCCGGGCCACCACTGCGTCACACCACACAGCTGCCAGCGCACCTCACCGTGCTGGGCCACCACTGCGTCACACAGCTCCCAGCGCACCTAACCGTGTCAGGCCACCACTGCGTCACACAACTCCCAGCGCACCTCAAAGTGCCAGGCCACCACTGCGTCATACCACACACCTGCCAGCTCACCTCACTGTGCCAGGCCACCACTGCGTCACACAGCTGCCAGCGCACCTCACCGTGCTGGGCCACCACTGCGTCAAACAGCTGCCAGCGTACTTCACCTTGCCAGACCACCACTGCATCATACAGCTGCGTCACACCACACAGCTTCCAGCACACCTCACCGTGCCACGCAACCACTGCGTCACACAGCTGCCAGCGCACCTCACTGTGCCAGGCCTACACTCCATCACACAGCTGCCAGCGCACCTCACAGTGCCGGGCCACCACTGCGATATACCACACACCTGCCATCCAACCTCACTGTGACAGGCCACCACTGCATGACACAGCTGAAAGCACACCTCACCGTGCCAAGCCACCACTGCGTCACACAACTCCCAGCGCACCTCACCATGCCAGGCCACCACTGCATCACATAGATACCAGCACACCTCACCGTACCAGGCCACCACTACATCACACACCTGCCATCCAACCTCACTGTGACAGGCCACAGCTGCGTCACACAACTCCCAGCGCACCTCACCGTGCCAGGCCACCACTGCATCACATAGATACCAGCGCACCTCACCGTACCAGGCCACCACTACATCACACAGCTGCCAGCGCACCTCACCGTGCCCAGCCACAGCTGCGTCACACAGCTACCAGCGCACCTCACTGTGCTAGACCAACACTGCATCACACAGCTGCCAGTGCACCTCAGCATGCCAGGCCACCACTATGTCATACCACAGCTGCCAGCTCACCTCACTGTGCCAGGCCACCACTACGTCATACCACACACCTGCCAGCGCACCCCACTGTGCCAGGCCACCAGTGCGTCACACAGATACCAGCGCACCTCACAGTGCTAGGCCACCACTGCGTCACACAGCTGCCATCGCACCTCACCGTGCCAGACAACCACTGCGTCACACAGCTGCCAGCGCTCCTCACCGTGCCCGGCCACAGCTGCGTCACACCACACAGCTGCCAGCACACCTCACCGTGCCAGCCCACCACTGAGTCACACAGCTGCCAGCGCACCTCAACGTGCCAGGCCAGCACTATCTCACACAACACAGTTGCCAGTCCACCTCACTGTGATCGTTCTACCACTGAATCACACAGCTGCCAGCGCATCTCACCGTGCCAGGCCACCACTGCGTCACACCACACAATTGCCAGTGCACCTCACTGTGCCAAGCCACCAATCCATCACACAACTGCCAGTGCACCACGCAGTGCCAGGCCACCACTGCATCACATATCACACATCTACGAGTGCACCTCACCATACCAGGCCACCACTGGGTCACACCACACAGCTGCCAGCGCACCTCACCATGCCAGCCCACACTGCGTCAAACCACACAGCTGCAAGCGCACCTCACTCTGTCAGGCCACCACTGCGTCGCACTACACAACTGCCAGCACACCTCACCGTGCCAGGCAACCACTGCGTTACACTTCACAACTGCCAGCGCACCTCACCTTGCCAGCCCACCACTGCGTCACACTACACAACTGCCAATGCACCTCACCATGAAAGGCCACCACTGCGTCACACACACAATTGCCAGTGCACCTCACTGTGCCCAGCCACCAATTCATAACACAGCTGCAAGCGCACCTCACTGTGTCAGGCCACCACTGTGTCGCACTACACAACTGGCAGTGCACCTCACCGTACCAGGCTACCACTGAGTTACACTACACAACTGCCAGCGCACCTTACCGTTCCAGGCCACCAATGCGTCACACTACACAACTGCCAACGCACCTCACCGTGCCAGGCCACCAATGCGTCACACTTCACAACTGCCAACGCACCTCACCGTGCCAGGCCACCACTACGTCACACACACAATTGCCAGTGCACCTCACTGTGCCCAGCCACCACCGCGTCACACAGCTGCCAGCGCACCTCAACGTGCCAGGCCACCACTGCCTCACACCACACAATTGCCAGTGCAACTCATAGTGCCATGCCACCACTACATCACACCACACAGCTGCCAGCACACCTCAACGTGCCAGGCCACCACTGCCTCACACCACACAATTGCCAGTGCAACTCACAGTGCCAGGCCACCACTGCATCACATATCACACATCTGCCAGTGCATCTCACCATACCAGGCCACCACTGCGTCTCACAAGTGCCAGCGCACCTTACCTTGCCAGCACTACGTCACACCACACAGCTGCCAGCGCACCTCACAGTGCCAGGACACCACTGCATAACATATCACACAGCTGCCAGTGCACCTCACCGTACCCGGCCACAACTGCATCACACACCCGCCAGAGCACCTCACCGTGCCAGGCCACCACTGTGTCCCACAGCTGCCAGCACACATCACCGTACCAGACCACCACTGCGTTATACAGTTCCCAGTGCACCTCACCATGCCAGCCCACCACTGCGACACACTACACAGCTGACAGCGCACCTCAGTGTGCCCAGCCAACACTGAATCACACAGCTGCCAGCGCACCTCACCGTGCCAGGCCACCACTGCGTCAGAGAGCTGCAAGCACTCCTCACCGTGCCAGGCCACCTCTGCTTCACACCACACAGCTGCCAGCGCACCTCACCGTGCCCAGCCACCACTGCGTCACACTACACAACTGCCAGCGCACCTCACCGTGCCCAGCCACCACTGCGTCACACCACACAGCTGGCAGTGCAGCTCACCGTGCCCGGCCACCATTGTGTCATACAGTTCCCAGCGCAGCTCACCATGCCAGCCCACCACTGCGTCACACTACACAACTGCCAACGCACCTCACCGTGCAAAGCCACCACAGCGTCATACCACACAGTTGCCAGCACACCACACTGTGCCAGGCCACCACTGCGTCACACAGCTGCCAGCATACCTCACCGTACCAGGCACCACAGCGTCACACACCTGCCAGTGCACCTCACCATGCAAAGCCACCACTGCGTCATACCACACAGCTGTCAGCACACCACACTGTGCCAGGCAACCAATGCATCACACAGCTGCCAGCGCACCTCACCGTACCAGGCCACCACTGCATCACACAGCTGCCAGCGCACCTCAACGTGCCAGGCAACCACTGCCTCACACCACACAATTGCCAGTGCAACTCACAGTGCCATGCCACCACTGCATGACATATCACACAGCTGCCAGTGCACCTCACCGTGCCAGGCCACCACTGCATCACACCACACAGCTGCCAGTGCACCTCACTGTACCCGGCCACCACTGAATCACACAGCTGCCAGCGCATCTCACCGTACCAGGCCACCACTGCGTCACACCACACAGCTGCCAGCGCACCTCACCATGCCAGCCCACCACTGCGTCAAACCACACAGCTGCAAGCGCACCTCACCGTACCAGGCCACCACTGCGTCACACACACAATTGCCAGTAGCACCTCACTGTGCCCAGCCACCAATGCATCACACAGCTGCCAACGCACCTCACTGTGTCAGGCCACCACTGAGTTACACTACACAACTGCCAGCGCACCTTACCGTGCCAGGCCACCAATGCGTCACACTACACAACTGCCAACGCACCCACCGTGCCAGGCCACCACTACGTCACACACACAATTGCCAGTGCACCTCACTGTGCCCAGCCACCACCGCGTCACACAGCTGCCAGCGCACCTCAACGTGCCAGGCCACCACTGCCTCACACCACACAATTGCCAGTGCAACTCACAGTGCCAGGCCACCGTTGCATCACATATCACACATCTGCCAGTGCACCTCACCGTACCCGGCCACAACTGCATCACACACCCGCCATCGCACCTCACCGTACCAGACCACCACTGCGTCACACCACACAGCCGCCAGAGCACCTCACCGTGCCAGGCCACCACTGCGTCCCACAGCTGCCAGCACACATCACTGTACCAGACCACCACTGCGTTATACAGTTCCCAGCACACCTCACCATGACAGCCCACCACTGTGACACACTACACAGCTGCCCAGCCAACACTGAATCACACAGCTGCCAGCGCACCTCACCGTGCCAGGCCACCACTGCGTCACAGAGCTGCAAGCGCTCCTCACCGTGCCAGGCCACCTCTGCTTCAAAGCACACAGCTGCCAGTGCACCTCACTGTGCCAGGCCACCACTGAATCACACTACACAACTGCCAGCGCACCTCACCGTGCCCGGCCACCACTGCGTCACACCACACAGCTGGCAGTGCAGCTCACCGTGCCCGGCCACCATTGTGTCATACAGTTCCCAGCGCAGCTCACCATGCCAGCCCACCACTACGTCACACTACACAACTGCCAACGCACCTCACCGTGCAAAGCCACCACAGCGTCATACCACACAGCTGCCAGCACACCACACTGTGCCAGGCCACCACTGCGTCACACAGCTGCCAGCATACCTCACTGTACCAGGCACCACAGCGTCACACAGCTGCCAGCATACCTCACCATGCCAGCCCACCACTGCGACATACTACACAGCTGCCAGTGCACTTCACCGTGCCAGGCCACCACTGCCTCACACTATACAACTGCCAGCGCACCTCACCGTGCCAGCCCACCACTGCGTCACACTAAACCACTGCCAGCGCACCTCACCGTGCCAGCCCACCACTGCGTCAAACCACACAGCTGCCAGCGCACCTCACCGTGCCAGGCCACCACTGCGTCACACTACACAACTGCCAGCGCACCTCACTGTGCCAGGCCACCACTGCGTCACGCATCTGCCAGTGCACCTCACCGTACCAGGCCACCACTGCGTCACACTAAACCACTGCCAGCGCACCTCACCGTGCCAGCCCACCACTGCGTCAAACCACACAGCTGCCAGCGCACCTTACCGTGCCAGGCCACCACTGCATCACACAGCTGCCAGCGCACCTCACTGTGCCGGGCCACCACTGCATCACACCACACAGCTGCCAGTGCACCTCACTGTGCCAGGCCACCACTGCATCACACCACACAGCTGCCAGTGCACCTCACTGTGCCAGGCCACCACTGCATCACACCACACAGCTGCCAGTGCACCTCACTGTGCCAGGCCACCACTGCATCACACAGCTGCCAGCGCACTTCACTGTACCAGGCCACCACGGCGTCACACCACACAGCTGCCAGCGCACCTCACCGTGCCAGCCCACCACTGCGTCACACCACACAGCTACCAGTGCACCTCACTGTGCCCTGCTACCACTGCATCACACAGCTGCCAGCGCACCTCACCGTGCCCGGCCACAGCTGCATCACACAGCTACCAGCGCACTATACCGTGCCAGGCCACCACTGCGTCAGAACACACAGCTGCCAGCACACTGCACCGTGTTGTGCACACTAGTCAGGCCTATTGACCTTTCACAGTCTTCCATTGTTGTGTGAAACTTTTGTGGCACATTGTGTGACACATTTTTAGATATTCAGATCCTAATTAATATCATTATTCATGTCTTTAGATACGTGATTCCATACTATATTCCCTATTACAAAACCAATTATTCCGGTCCTAAAATCTGATTGGCTAAAACACATTCGAAGGAGTGCTATATTCTCTAATATACGCACACACCGGAATTTTGACTTCACTGTTTGATAAAGAAATCTTTAAGACTACGTCTTAGCGTAGATAAAAAACCTTGGATTCTCATGTATCTTTTGCTGCTGTCTGTTGCATTCTTGAGGATACTTGTGATATTTTGAGCTCTCGTTGAATGATAAGTGTCGCAGTGTAAATCATTTGCGTTGTTAGAAATTATGAAATGCTCTGTTAAAAGCAAGGAAGTTTTTATGTCTGTTATGGTAAAAGAAAATTCCTCACGAACTAGGGATTGGACAGTTTTTCAGTGCTTGTAGAATTGATGGAAATGTTCAAATAAATGTGCTGAAGAAATAAAAAAAAGTAGTTTATTCCTTTATCATATTGGCTAGCTAGTGTCCTCTCTTTGCTAGTTACTCGTGGCTGTGTTTCTGCGTTGCGCAGCAACAAGGGACTATATTCTCAGGCGGAGGAACGTAAAAAGCTTAATTTTCGTGTTAAATAATTTTTTTAAATTAAAATTCATTCTATACAGCAATCGCATATTTGGGGACCGTTTTTGAAAATTTTGATGCTTAAAATGTTTAGGGAGAAATGGAAAACTGCTGTGTATTTTTTCTTTAATGTACCGAGACCAGCCATATACAGTTTACATAATATGTTTATGTTCCAAAATTAATATTGTTTATGGCCTTAACATGCGTTATGCTCCTATTCTTTTTATGCTCAGCTACTAAAATTTCCCTACAGTGGTACAATTCCATATAAATACTCAATACTAAGCGGATAAAAAAATTCACAGTAAAGACATTATATGATTAGATCCTTCCACGACCGACCAACGCACCACGAGTGCCCGTCGGTCATTTTGGCCAGCCAATCACGTACCGCGGTAGGGCGTAGATGCCAGCGGTACGGGTTTGTACCGCGAACTCTGAATGGCTGCATCTGTATAAACAAACTCTACATGCATCTGACATTTCTACGTTTAATCTACTGGAGTATATATTTTCTGGCAAGATGAATGGTATTATACCTTAAAATGTTTTGAAACAGTTAAAATTGTAAAAATGTTTTTAAATCCCCCACCAAAAATTCAGACTTCAGGAAGAGCATCTGATTTCTTTCAATAAAGCAGAACAGTGCAAAAGCACACAATACAAAATCTCCATACTTACAAACATGGAGAATGAAGACATGTAGACACATATACCTCTGACCAGCCTACCATCGAAGAGGTGAAAGATGAAACTTTTCCTTTATCGTCAACTCAGTGAATGTCTTTAAACTTTCGAAAACTGTAACAAAGAATAAGTTAAAAAACTTATTTTCATTGGACCCACAGAAAAGTCAAAGTTGTCCATAGAAATGCCCGTCTAAATCAGAAATCTACAGCACAAAGGCAGTGGCCTTTCGGGACATAAAAATGAAATCAGACTTTACTCAGACGAATTGCCCTTGGTCACGGACATCTTGCTATCAGTCACTACAAAGATGTTTTCTCTCGTGCCATGGCTTGCCTGACTTGCTTCTCCAGCTGGATGGCTTCTGGTCGCTGGTCAAGATCGACAGCCAGCATGTCCTGGAGCGCTGTCCTTAGCTCCGTGCTTATGGCTCTATTTACTTTCAGGGGGATGTGGAACTGCAGCCAGGGGTTCTCACGCAGGGCCTCTCCAACAGGCCCTGACAGACATATGCTCCTGTATCGGAAACACACTTTAGTTCAATTCTAAAATATTTCTCATAGGACTGAAGGAACCTTTGCCTGTTAAGAGTTAACAATTAGGTCCTCAAGTACTGTTTTACGGTTTTCTACACTCCTGGCTGGCCAAGGTCTCTTTAAGGTCTCTTAAGTGGAGGTGTAACTCATGTATCCTACATGTGATTTAGCAACATGAAAGGGAATAGCTTCTTATCGGATTATGGTCTTGGTTAACTGCCTAAGGCTGACCTAAGTGCCTAACTTTCTGACTTTCTTTATATCTTATATGTTAAGAAGCTTCTTCTGACCAATCAGAAATGTATGCTTTATGTATGAACATTTTGCTCATCAAAGTGAGTGAGAGACAAGGTTAACAGAAATTAGCCACGGCAGTAAATGACAGCATATTTTTGGGTTCTTAAATGGTCTCTACCTGGCACACCTGCAGTGCAAACTGACACACACTGTTTAGAGAAACAGCTACTCTATTACTAATATTAATGAAACATTTGTTATTCTATGGAACAAAAACAAACAGTAAAACTAAAACACAGATCTCTTTGCTTCCTATTTCATGAACCAGATGACTGAATGACCAAGCCTAACTAGCAGCCAGAACCCCAGTTAACCCTCCGTAACACAAACTTTAACCACACGACAGGAACTCTTTCAAACTGAGTGAAAATCATAAATGGATCCATAACTTTACATCAATTTACTATGTTGTGCCAATACCTGCATTTACATTTAGAACGAATGATGTCATAGAACCAGCATCACACCGGTTCCAGGTGTCTCCAAGGAGACAACAGAACTTCAGTTGTGTTTGCTAAAATACACACTTTGAAACATACTGTAACACTCAGTTAACATGTCTGGTTTAGTTGAAGAATCGGCTAAGGTAAGTTTCAGGGTTTAATGGTGGGATGGCACCTGTGCTTTTTTCCCCCAACCGCTAGAATATGATTCGCACCAAACCCAAAAGAAATACTGCACAGTTCAGGAACTTCATCAACTTAGCAACTGTAAAATAAGCTTACAAACAACTGAATTGAAATGCCAAAAAGTTCAGAGAAAGGCACGAACTATGTTTACTTGGGGTTTACAAAATTAAAGCTAACTAAAACTGTAATGATAAACAATCATGCTGCCAATGGACAGAGAAATATCATGTTTTTTGAATAATGTATTATTTGTTATATAGGAACCCAGTATAAGGGAATCCCTTGCAATCCTGTCTGCAGAGATAAAGGTAAGTATTTTTTTCTCTTTAGCTCTGTCACTCCAAGAAATATAATGAACATAAATATATTTGCCAATCTTTTCATAGTAATCCAAACAACTCTGCGTGTATCTGACATTTGTAATATTTATCTACCGCAGTATAACTCTTCTGGCAAGGCGATTGCTATTGTACCTTGAAAGAAAACTGATTGGAAATGTCATGTACTCTATGGTTTCTATTGATGTCAAGTGGCAAATGTTGACTGGTGATGTTATGTGAATCTTAGGAAATGGTCATTTTTCAATCGAGTCTATGTTTCTCAGAATTTGAGACAGAGAGGTCAATCTCTGCAATCTGAGCTGAGGGCATTTCTTGGAATGGAAAGGTAAGAGCAACGTGTTCTTTGATATTCTCTTAATACTCTTCGCCAGATTTTACGATGAAAAATGTAAATAATAACAACAAACATTATTTTATATAGTGCCTTGAAAGGTGGCTTCTTTACACAATGACAAAACCAACTACAATAAATAATACACAAGATATGCATGATGACAATACACAGTTAGAGGAGACAGTAAATGGTCATTGTCAGTGTATTCTGAAGGTAGTTTTCCAATTTTTTGGAACGGGGTAAAAGAGGCCACCTCTACTAGAATCTTTGTCCTAACCAAAAATGTAACAAAGTATAATAATAATATTAAAAATAATAATAATAAACTTTATTTATAGAGCACCTTTCATACAAATAGTGCTTTGGTGCTTTATAAACCAAGCGTAAAATAAAATATTAAAATTGAGAGATATACTTTCAGTTGTAAAGGAAAATACAGCAATACAGTAAAGCAACATACATGTCAATTAAATAAATAAAAATTAGGAAAGTCGTAATAAAATAAGAACAATTAAAGAGAACTAAAAAAAGAAACAGAAATAGAAAGAACAAAGAACCACTTTAACTAAAAGCAACATTTTCAAATGTTTTTTAACAAAAGCAGCCTCTCCACTCTTTCTGCATTTCACATGTGGTATTTGCAGTAGGCCAGTATGTGCAGATCTCAGGTCACGTATAGGAACATATGAAGACAGACATTCAGTAAGGTACAGACGTGCTAGGTCGCTTAAAGCTTTAAAAACAAGTAAAAAAAACTTTAAAATGTATCCTAGATAATACAGGTGACCAGTGAAGTTTTTTCAAAACAGGAATGATATTCTCTTTCTTGTATTTGTTAGGATCTGTGCTACTGCATTTCGAACAAGTAGTAAGGGATTTATTGTTTTCTTGGGAAGCCCACAAAACAGAGCATTATAATCATATCCACATCAATGTGAGCAATGGAGAAGTCAAATTAACGTGTCTAAATATCATCTAGTTCTATCCCAGGGAAGAGGGCTGTTGCCTACACAGACGACAAGACACAAAACGCTCAACTGTGCAAAACACGCATAAGGACATCAGTCAGGAGGAACAAGGTAAAGTGTTTTTACTTCTTCACCATGGTCATGTAGTTTCACTCCAAGCACTGTCATATGAAATAACTGTGGAAACGACCTCCCCAACATTTTGGGTTGTTGCATTTTGCTTCAATGAATTTTAACCTTTTCTTTTAGACATTAAGAGGAAGGACACATTCACCCTTGGTAGAGATTCAGTTCTTCTATGAGATGTCAAGGTGAGAATTAACCACTTCAGGCATAAGTCAATCCACATGACTGAAAAAGGGGCAATGAACAGGATATGGGGATTTTGCTAGTTATAAAGTACAATAATCATCATTACATGATCTAAGACTACTGAAGTATAAGCTGTGTCCCTGACTGATTAATTAGCAAATTCATCTTTGTAGAGTGCAGCTACTATCTATTCAGTGGCATTTCCTTAAAACAACTGTATTCCCACATTCTGAATATGGAGTGAGATCATGTAGAGAATGTTGGACTTGTAATAACTAATTGAAGGATAATAATAATCAACTAAAGTGCTTACAAGTATCAACAAATGCCTTCAAAGTACTTGACACGTACTTTGCTTTCAAAAGTGAAACATAATTAATGCTTACGTAAGATTTCTCTTGACTTCTCAGGAGTATACTAACTCCAAGGACAAGTAACATCAAAAACCATTATTTAAGTGCTGATGTTGGAGCTGCAATACTACTACCAAGACAAAAAATGATACAGGTAATACTGCTATCAGAACTCTAAGAATTGCTAAAATAGTATGCTTACAGAGCACAGAGTCTCATAGAGAAAATAAGTTGAGAATATGACAAGTTCCTACCATCTCAAACACTGCCAATCTAGAACAAAAAGAAAATACTTGAACGCCTACAGTAATCGAACACAAACCAGAACATATCAGTGCATGACAAGGAAATGTAGTCACAAAATGATTCTACCCTTTCAAGTCCCAAAAAGGACCGAGGAACTTACCGGAGGCGATACCTGGATTTCAAACAGAGTACAATGTAGCCACTGTAGGGGAGAAGATCACAGAGAGCTCTTCTCAGATTGCTCAGAGTCAGCCCCAGCACCCTGTACTGACTGAAGCAGACAAAGTTGTCAAACAGGTAGGTAGAAATGAGTAAGGAACAGAGTATGGTTATTCTTGCTTTGTTTTGTTCGTCTGTCAAAGAAAAGAGTGCTTCTGACTTTTGTCAATGTTCATCTTTATTTTAGGAGAAGAACAAACGGTGGTATCACACTTTGCTCAAGTGTATGATGCCATGTGTGTACAGCAGACATCACCAAAGGAACAGGAGACACCTGAGTAGAGAACAAGAATATGAAAAGACTGATGAAAAAAAGCACCAGGAGAAATCCATTGAATATGCACAATCTCGTCCAGTATTTCAATGAAAAGTTTCAGTGTTGTTTTTAGTGTCGTCGTATTGCATACATTTAAAACAATGTGTCTTGTTTAATGAACAATTTCATTTACTTTAGTAAAAAGTGTTGTTTACTGTAGTCCTAGCATGGATGCAATTGTTAGAAAAAACGTGAATGAAAAACTGAATGTTTCATACAATATGGGTTTGTGTTAACCCACACACCTAAGTGAAATGTTTGATTACGTTTAAAGACATTACACATAGTTCAGTTGAGTGTGAAAGGGAACGACAGAGAAAGTCACAAACAAAACATTTGTGAAGGACTTGATGAATGTTTTTTCTTTAGCAATTACAAAAAATAAAGAATTTTTCAACAAGATGTCTTTCTATAGCGAGTTTCATTTGAGATAGTCTTTTCTTAGAAGTGCAAGAGTGGTATTCCCTACAACTTATTCCCCAATTTGATCATTCTCAGAAATTAGGAGACAGAAACCATACCTACTGTAATATTAGACCTTTTAACAAGGCAACTAGGTTTCAATGGCTTAAAAGGTGCATAAAGAGGCTCATGTATAATGACCTCCAGTGTCCCACAGGTTTCCCAAATCATTTCTTAAAGTATGGAAAAAGAGGAAATAAAGTGTCTACAGAAAGCGTATACCCCCTTGAACTTTGTTCAGTTTGTTGTGCCAGTGCCTGAGTTTTATGCACTTAAATGAGGACCTCTTTCTCACACCACATATGTTATACTTTCAATGGGAAAAAAGGAAATATTAGAATTGTATACATTTTAAAGCCATGTGTTCATATTTGGTAGAAGCCCTAATAACACCTAAAAAACACCTAACAACGGGTGCAGGACCGAATTAGGGCAGTACCCACTATTGATAAACATACATAAAACAATATTAAAGTACTGGCTTTAATATTAGCCAGACACAGCTGGATGAGCTCTACCAGCCAGGACAGGAGGCTCTACTGTACACAGAGAGGGGAGGGAGGGGGGAACAAGCTGCCCAGCCGTGTGGAATGCTAAACAGACAAAACATACTACCCGAATATTTGACCAAGATATCCAGACACAGCTGGATGAGCTCCACCAGTCAGGACAGGCTAATAAGATACACTCCACAGACATTCACAACAGCGACATATCATAAACACTTGAATTACTTATCTAGTCTCTCGAAACAAAATTTCGAGAAAAAACACATTGCCCAACGTTAGAAAGCACCTTGCATTACATTGCTTAAAAAACAATTTTATTTCGAAGGAATTATGGATCGGGAATTCTTCGAGGAAGTCGTGGTCACACAGCATGCCGCCCCATATATCAGGGAGCACATTGGATCAAGGCACCGTCTCTTTCAAGACAACGATCCGAAACACAAAGCAGCAAGGGCGAGGCTTACAGAAGATCGAGTGAACTGGGTGAAAACTCCAGCCGAATCTCCAGATTTAAATCCAATACAGATGGTATGGCATTCGCTGAAAGACTATGTTTGGAAAACTGCTAAACCCAGCACAAAGCAAGAACTGATACTGATACAATGTCTTTTGATACTGATACTGTATGAGTAGGGCTGTTTCACCACTCCTTTTTTTTTGTTACATGCAGCAGTACTTCTTATGGTAGTACTTAAGTACAGTACAGTAGGTACTTACATTAGTACTTCTCGCGTTAAAAAAGTTAGGTGTTAGCATAAACTATTAGTAATAAATAATATTAAACTTAGCACTGTAATAAATTATGCTAATATTAAATTCGATTCTGCTCTGAGAATGTAGGGGGAAGAAAAATGCCAGTGGTCTTTTCACTGATGAACTTGTGCCTGATGAACACCACTGCGTCACACCACACAGCTGCGAGTGCACCTCACTGTGCCCGGCCACCACTGCATCACACAACTGCCAGCGCACCTCACCGTACCAGGCCACCACTGCGTCACACAGCTGCAAGCACACCTCACCGTGCCAGGCCACCACTGCGTCACACCACACAGCTGGCAGCGCACCTCACCGTTCCAGGCCACCAATGCATCACCCAGCTACCAGCGAAACTCACCCTGCCCGGCCACAACTGCATCACACCACACAGCTGCAAGTGCACCTCACCGTACCCGGCCACCTCTTCATCATACAGCTGCCAGCGCACCTGACCATGCAAGGCCACCACTGCGTCACACAGATGCCAGCGCACCTCACCGTGCCCGGCCACCACTGCGTCACACCACACAGATACCAGCGCACCTCACAGTGCTAGACCACCACTGCGTCACACAGCTGCCATCGAACCTCACCATGCCAGATAACCACTGCGTCACACAACACAGCTGCAAGCGTACTTCACCGTGCCAGGCCACCACTGCGTCACACAGCTGCCAGCGCACCTCACCATACCAGGCCACCACTGCGTCACACCACACAGCTGCCAGCGCACCTCAAAGTACCCGGCCACCAGTGCGTCACACCACACAGCTGCCAGCGCACCTCACCATACCAGGCCACCAATGCGTCACACCACACAGCTGCCAGCGCACCTCACCGTGCCAAGCCACCACTGCATCACACAGCTGCCACCACTGCGTCAGACCACACACGAAGTAGGTCATCGGGCCAACAGTATACAAACATTACAGCTCAAGTGCTTTTGTATCTGAACGCTTTTAGGTAAGTAATTTAGCAGCTGCGGTATTAATAATGATTTTAATCGCAAATTCAATTGCAGGTAAAATAAAAATGGCGGATAACTTTCTTTCTAGCTTCGTGAAGCGGTCGTGCCATATTATACATATATACCATAATAAGAAACATAATATGTACAGTAGAATTTTTCACTTTAAGCTGGCATTATCCAGAACCGGGTCAGGGCCCGGACCCGGACCGTGCAGTGTGGTCCGTCGGCCTTCTAAAGATGTTTAGGAGATCGAGGCGCCCTTGGATTTGATAAGAAACTTGCATAATTTCTTAACTTGACCCCATTATCTTAAAAAAAACGGCCAGGCCAAGACCAAAGCATGAAGGCTGCGAGGATCGGGGGACTCTCATTTTTGGTCACAGCGTACAGTAGTAGATCAGTAACCTCTGTTTATCGTGATAACCTTTAATTATTTTCCAGTACTTTTTTAAATGATAAAACACATTGTCTCGCCAGTTTTGCTAAAGATACGGTTTTAGTGTTTACGCATAAATTTGTAAGCCGTAGGTTTAAATCTCGTGGTCTTATTTTCTGCATTTTCATCGTAAGGGAAGGCGCTCGTTTGCGATTTACGCGCTGAATATTGTAAGCAGAGGAGCCTTAAGGCACAGCCTCGCCTTAACACCATCGTTTGCATTGTCATTGTCATCCAGAAAAGCAGTCGTAAGAAAATGAATCTGTGGCGGCTCCGAACATTAAAAAAACTATATCTAGACTGCAAATACATCCCAATCTTACTATCAACACGTTTTAAGACCCCTCTCCTTTCCACCGGTATACAAGCTAAGAGAGAAATATTGGAAATCCCATCTGAAGTAGCCCTCGTCTCACCTTCGGAGCTGTGAGCGATGGGGATCATAATTAAAAGGGGTACAGTTACTTTGAAAATGTGTATGTGATACTTAAATTTAAATAAAATAAAAAGATAAATTATATAACACAGACTGCTATCTATGTCCATGTGTTTAAGACGTATGAATCGGTTTTAAAACAGGCACACCCCTTTACTTCTCACAAATCCGACTGGAGTCTCAGTCCGTCGTCGCGATGAATTAGGAGCTCAGATGTAGGCTAAGTGATTGCAATTTACTTATTTAAAAGAACCACTTCAAATCAAAAGGGAGACATTTTGTAATGGTAGTTATCGTATTATAGTATACGATAACTGTATACGTAGTATACGTAATTGTAGATATACAGTACATAAAGGGTATGAATAGGTGTGAGCTTTTACTGTATATTTAATATTTTATCTGACCCACTTGTAGAAACCGCCTACTCAGATTTATTTAAGTGGTCTGCCACCATAAAGACAGAAAAATATAATGACACCCTGTTACATTAACTGTAAAATAAACGCCGTAACTGCGGCCATATGAAAATTTGGATAAAGATTATACAAACATCCTAAGGAGCTCTATGACATATGAGCGTCGTAATAATGATTGGTGACCTGACGTAACAGTGCTCCCTGAATTACGTGATCTGTATATACCCAAATACAGATATATCACATAGGGAGATGCAGTCAAACATTGCATTGCTATCGTCGTGGTGAACTATTTCTCCGCTGTTTAAAACTTGTTTGGTAAGTGTCATCAAATATGCTTGTCAATTTGTAGCGAAATCGATATACTGTATCATAATCCTTCAGCTATCTATAATGTAGTGAAACGGCTAATTAATATTGATAAATTCCCTTATTCACAGTGACTTTTGCTCAAACCCCTGTTGCATAATGGGTTAATTTTATATAAAAAAACATTTATATCATAGATATAATACAAGCTTTGAAATGAAATAGCACATTTCCAGGTTTCAGTTAAACATTTTTAAAAAAGCTCATGACTTTAAGCATTCTGAACATTGAGAATGTTATTTGGGAAACAAATGTTTATTATAATGTTTATGTTTAGGATCTGTCTCCTACTGAGTCAGCATGCAGCATTCAACACCATTAGGTTTAATATTAAAAAGTTGTGTATTTCCTGAATTGTTTTTTTTTATTCTTTTCTATTAGACCATACTAGACTGTGCAGGATATCATTTATTTGCCATTTTTGCCTTTTCCAGATACCTGGGAAACAAAGCTCATATCTCATTTGCCAATGGAGCCCAGTCCTAAACCTGGTGCTCTGTCCCCCTCCCCGAAGGACACAGACTCGAATCGACCCGCGCCCTTAAGGCAACAGGATCTGATCTCCACGTACTGCCCGCCTCCCAAGATACAGCTTCTGAAGGACACCTTCCAAGAGAAACTGATGCAGGAAAAGGAGAAAAAAATGATCGCCATGTACAATCGGCGGCAGGAGGCAGCTCTACAGAAGATGAGAAAATGTTTCCAATATGTCAAATACGCTGCGGAGAAGAAGATGGGGAACAGCTATCGCTTCCAAGCCCAACAGGGCCCCGAGAAGAACATTGTGGGGTATGATCGGTCTTACCCCCTGAAGCCTATGGGTAACAGGAAAGTCTCCGGCCCTGGTGAGGTTCGGGCTGTGGACCGCCCGGACGCACAGAGTGATTCCTTGTTTGCCCCCACCCCGCCTCAGGATGGTCATGAGAGGCCGGGCAGGAGGGGCTCAAGAGTACGCAAACCTAAGGACAGGACTGTCCTCCCCATGGTGGCGACCCCTCCAGGGCAATGCCCTTCTCATGCCAATGGGAAGGAGCACTTTCAGTTGCAAGAGGAGCTACGAAAAGTGGCCGAGGCAGAGGCCGCGCTGAAGGAGGAGCATCGCCGGAGTGAGGCCAGCCTGCAGGATGAGATGCGCCGGAAGGAGGCCATGATGAAGGACGAGATTCGCCAGAAGGAGGCCATGATGCAGGCGAAGCTCTTCAGAGCTCAGGAGGAGCTGAGGATGGTTCCGAGAGAGATGGAAGACTCCAGAGAGGTGGCCGGAAGGGAAAATAGAGGCGAGGCAGAGCGAGCTTTGCCCCAGAGGACCATGGGCCAACCACCGCTCTAAGGCCGTGCCTCTTCTGACCTGCAGAATGGAGAAGCAAAAAGCCTTCACTCCAAGGAAAGCCCTTCCTATCAGAGGAGACAACCTTGATTATGGTTCTCCAATGGAAGATGGCGGATGCGCAGAATCGCACTTTCCCTCTGCGCTTTCCCATCAGGAGAGACGTCAAGTGAGCCCTTGCAGCCGTGGGCTAGAAGACGTCCCCTGTGGAAGGAGAAAGTATCTCAAGAAAGCAAGGCTCCCTGAAAGCGACGTGTCAGCGGCACAGGCCGCGCAGGGCCACTTCAGAAATAAGACCACATGTCTGGATGAACAAACTCTGTCAGTGGAAAACAGATATTTGTCCCCTACAAGTCTGATGTGCCCTACCGCTGAGCAATTTCCATATGAGAATAGCCAGAGTGGAAACCCTCAGCTGGTGCCCTGTGAACTGTGTCACGGGAAGTTTGCTGTAGAGAGGCTGGAGAAACACAGCAAGATCTGCAAGAAGCTTCAGAATTCAAAGAGGAAGGTTTTTGACTCTTTCAAGCACAGGGCCAAGGGAACAGAACTGGAGACATACATCCATAAGAAGAAGGTTAAACCGCCAATCGTGGTAAGGGCTATCCTTAAACTCTTTCCAAGCTTCCCTTTTTTTCTCCTAGAGTCAGACTCAGCTTATAAATCAATGTAAACAATAAATAAGTGTTTTATGAAGTACTCTTCTGAAAAACTGCCGCAAAGGCACATTTGCCAGACAGAATAAATGTGTCTTAGTGACTTCTGAATTCTGTTGTAAAAATCTACATATCAAGCAAATAGCACTCACAGGAAACAAAACCATAACTACGTAAATTGTACTCTCTACCCAATGACCTGAAAGGTAGCCCCAGAAAGCTAAGTTATTACTGTATTGATATTTTCTTGCCTTGTGAATGGTTTGCGACCAGACTGTGTACGCAGTGCTAGTCTGGACTTTTTCTGGAAGCTGTTTTATTGGTTTCATTTCCTGTTCCCAGCTGAGAAAGAACAACTGGAGGCAGAAGCACGAGGATTTCATTCGGAGCATCAAACAGGCCAGGGAGGTGCAGCAGGTGATCACGCAAGGAGGGAAAGTTGTGAACCTGCCCCAGCCCCCCGCGAATCCAAACCCCGACTACGTGCCCTGCCCTCACTGCGGCCGGCGCTTTGCCCCCAGGCCGGCACAGAGGCACATCCCCAAGTGTCAGCACATCAGGAGCCGCCCTCCTCCTCCTCCTCGCAGATGAAATCTGATGTGAAGAAGAGCAAAAGAGTCATGATCTTGGCTCACGACTCACGTCCTGCTTTTTCTTTTTAGAAACACATTTAGCACAGTTCATCCGTATGATGATGAAAAAAAAATGTTACCTTATTTTAATTAAATGATTTTTTTTTTGGTGGACTGGTGTTTGCGTAGCTGTGGTTATTTCAGTTTTTCTCTTATCATTCATACACCTTGACCTCCTAAAAATAATTTTTCAACCTGGAACGTACAATTGGCAGGCAATAGAACAGGTCACATTGGTCTTGGAACCATCAAAAAGTAGTATTCACACATTCTCGGCATCAATTTTCCTTAAAAACAACTGAAAAAGCAAGGTAAAGAGTGATTGATTTTTTTAATGAAAGTTATTTGATTTAATTTATTTAATTTTCATAATATTTGAAATATGTTGGGATTAATGTGACTCAATATTATCTGCAGCTCTTACACTCCAGGCACCTGATAAAGTGGAACGCAGTGTCTTTGCCTTACATGGCGCTCAGCTCTTCCTCAATCCCAGCAGAAGCACCAGCAGAAGCAGCAGCCTCCGGGTCCTGCCTCATGCACAGCTTAAAATGCAACACCAAGTAATACAACAAACAACAGGGAAAACCATTCACGATCAGACACATCCGTTGATTGCTCTCAGTAAAGGGACATTGCATCATTACATCACAAAATAGACTACATTTCAAGGTTAAAGAATTACCATGTTCTGCGATTCAGAACGAGGCAGCAAAACTTCCTATAATCTGTTGTGGCCCTGTGACATTGTAAAGGAGCAGGCTTGTGAATACATCTCGTTTAATCCAATGGAAATATTGCTCTCAACTTTTTTACGTTTTTGCCAATAAATAATATTACATTGTTAACTCTGCATAAAGAACCTTGGAATGGAACGTTTTTTGCAGTGAAATGTTTGCTGCATAACCTATACCTTTTCTCTCCTACATCACATTGCATTAGTCATTACAGTGATTAGTGAGCAGGAAGGGCTGCATCACATCGCAATTTGTGTGGAACTTGAATGCGAATTTGTTACAACATGGCGTAACTTACAGTCCTTTCACAAAATTCATGATTTTGTGCTCAATTTTGAGTATGTAAAGTTTTTCTATAATGTCAATTATTTTATTTTGTGACTGAAATTAAATACTTTTGTGTCTGCAAAATTGGGACTGTAGTTCCACCTTAACCTACTAGTACTGTATGTCTTTGGACTGTGGGAAGAAACTGGAGCACCTGGAAGAAATCCACACAAATGAAGGGAGAACATACAATTCCATCCAGACTGCACCCCAGGAATTGAACCCAGGACCCCAGCTCTGTGAACCACAGTGCCACCTCATTGCTATAGTCACTTTAATTAATGTCAAAACTCATTTGCAAATGAGCAGCCTGGGATCCAAAAGGATCAAGACAAGGATCCAAACAAAGCACTATCCCAAAGCTTGGCTTTGTACAGTATATCATACAGGGCTTGATGCAGAAGGCAGATAATCAAAGTCCATGCAATAATTGCTAAGGGAAAGTGACTTTGTGTTTTTGGAGGGAAGTCACTCAACATGGAGCTGTGTTAGTGAAATGATTGTTCTGATGTACGGCTGATGTCCAAACACTGAAAACATGATTCTGTATGCAATCGCACTCCCGAGCTCCATTGGGTATGGTTAAAATAACTTTTTATAGTTCATCACATTCAAAGTGTGTGTACCTGATGAAAGTGTAACACGCATTTGGAGGAGTTATTCAGGATTTTCTTTCATTCAACTATTTCAAGACCGATTATTTTCAGATGTTGTAGTATACGTGAATAATGAAAGGCCTTCATATTACACAATGAAGGAATGACTTCGCAGGTGTGAAGAATAAAAGATTAATTCAGCTCACTTTGGGGAGTTTCACAATGGCCCTCCTTAAAGAAATGTGGGTTTGATTAAAGGAGTGAAGAAAAAGCACTGAATAATATTTGCTTCTGTAAACGTAATCATCTCAAAATATGGTTAAAGAAATTGAAGAAGGTTAAACATAATCCAAAACGTATAAGGTCAATTTAAGTACAACCAGAATTCTAGTGTTTATGCAATGCATCTGTGGGTTGATATGAAATACGGCCGTTCTTAAACTAAACGAGGTTATCGAGAGCATATTCCGAGTACGGCTGTGGCCAGTTGTACTGTGAACTGCGAGGACCGTATCTTATCCTGAACTGGCTGTGCGAATACCGTCCTCTGCTGGCAGAAGGAATAGATTACAACGGCACTGTATTGGCGATTAGTCCTATTGCTAGAATATTGAAACAACAAGGAGTCCGCGGAGTCAAGCAATGCTGAATGAACAAGTACCTGAAATTCAATAGGATTTTGTGTATTGATTACAAATAGGTGTGAAATTCTCATGTACAGTGGTATTCATGGATTCCTTACACAAGCAGCCGTTGTTATGATACTTTCGTAATCTGAATATAAATCTGTTATCTACGTGAAACTGTAATTATTGAATAGATTAATGTCTTTGAAATGCTTCATTAACTGGGCAGTTTCCATGTTTGGAAATGTTTTTATTTTGATTGCTGATTGCTAGATACTGTATGTTTAATAGGCATGCTGTTAATATTTTCTACAAGAGCCAAATAAGACAGTTATGCTGTAGTAAGTTCTATATAAGTTATATAACATAAGTTATATTTTGTTCTGAGGTCAATTTGAATCTCATACTAAATAACTGGTGTCCTTTTATCTGAGAAACACTACCTGATTGATCACCTGATGCCTAGAAATTAGCATGCACAGTAGCCCAGTGTTTAGCATTGCTAGCTCACAGTGCTGAGGCCCTGGGTACACTTCTGGACCTGGGGTGCTATCTGTATGGTGCTTGTATGTTCTCCCCATGTTTGCATGAGTTTGCTTTGGGTGCTCCGGCTTCCTCCCACATTTCAAAGAACTACTGGTAGGTTAATTGGCTTCTGGGATAATTAATAATAATAATAATAATAATTGCTTACACTTATATAGCGCTTTTCTGGACACTCCACTCAAAGCGCTTTACAGGTAATGGGGACTCCCCTCCACCACCACCAATGTGCAGCATCCACCTGGATGATGCGACGGCAGCCATAGTGCGCCAGAACGCTCACCACACATCAGCTATCAGTGGGGAGGAGAGCAGAGTAATGTAGCCAATTCATAGAGAGCCAATTCATAATTGGTGAGTGTCTGTGTCTTCCCTGCATTGGACTACCATCCAGTCCCAGGTATCTCCTGCTTATTACTTTCTGAGGCTCTGGCTCCCCCGTGCCCCGCGACCCCCTGACCCCCTGACCCTGAATTGGATGAAGCGGTTAGAAAATGGGTGGTTTCTGTTATGCTCTGGTCATGCTCTGCCATAGCAACAACTTGTAAAAAATGCAGATGCTAGGATTTAACTCAAAGAAGGAGCTCAGAGCACTGTGTTGGCATCACTGTACAGGTGTCCGGTGTGTTTTAGAACATATGTTAAAATCTTATTTACTAACTTCTAGACTTTTTACCCCCCATATCAGTCTGCAGGTGCACAGTGGTCTGTGGACACCCTCCTTGCTCTGTCGTAAAAGAGGAAATAAAAAGCAACTGGTTTTGACTTTAATGCACTGAGACTGTGGAACTCACAGAACTCTCTTGTCAGAAAGGCAGCTTCTAACAGCTTTTAAGTGAAGACTAAGAACACTTTTCTATTTTATTAAAATAGATTATATATGTTTTGTTTAAATATATGTTATAAATGTTAAAACGACAGCTCGTATAAGCTTGTATTTTTACCTTTCGATCATTTTTAGAATTGCTTTGAGTTGCTTTTACCATGATAAACAGTACAAAATATGAGGTGTTGAACTTGTCTAAAGTTTTAAAGCGCTTTATGACGTAAAGTGTGATGACAGTCCTTGGCGGTCTATGTAACAATTCTTCTTGAAGTAGGTCATCGGGCCAACAGTATACAAACATTACAGCTCAAGTGCTTTTGTATCTGAACGCTTTTAGGTAAGTAATTTAGCAGCTGCGGTATTAATAATGATTTTAATGGCAAATTCAATTGCAGGTAAAATAAAAATGGCGGATAACTTTCTTTCTAGCTTCGTGAAGCGGTCGCGCTATATTATACATATATACCATAATAAGAAACATAATATGTACAGTAGAATTTTTCACTTTAAGCTGGCATTATCCAGAACCGGGTCAGGGCCCGGACCCGGACCGTGCAGTGTGGTCCGTCGGCCTTCTAAAGATGTTTAGGAGATCGGGGCGCCCTTGGATTTGATTAGAAACTTGCATAATTTCTTAACTTGACCCCATTATCTTAAAAAAAACGGCCAGGCCAAGACCAAAGCATGAAGGCTGCGAGGATCGGGGGACTCTCATTTTTGGTCACAGCGTACAGTAGTAGATCAGTAACCTCTGTTTATCGTGATAACCTTTAATTATTTTCCAGTACTTTTTTAAATGATAAAACACATTGTCTCGCCAGTTTTGCTAAAGATACGGTTTTAGTGTTTACGCATAAATTTGTAAGCCGTAGGTTTAAATCTCGTGGTCTAATTTTCTGCATTTTCATCGTAAGGGAAGGCGCTCGTTTGCGATTTACGCGCTGAATATTGTAAGCAGAGGAGCATTAAGGCACAGCCTCGCCTTAACACCATCGTTTGCATTGTCATTGTCATCCAGAAAAGCAGTCGTAAGAAAATGAATCTGTGGCGGCTCCGAACATTAAAAAAACTATATCTAGACTGCAAATACATCCCAATCTTACTATCAACACGTTTTAAGACCCCTCTCCTTTCCACCGGTATACAAGCTAAGAGAGAAATATTGGAAATCCCATCTGAAGTAGCCCTCGTCTCACCTTCGGAGCTGTGAGCGATGGGGATCATAATTAAAAGGGGTACAGTTACTTTGAAAATGTGTATGTGATACTTAAATTTAAATAAAATAAAAAGATAAATTATATAACACAGACTGCTATCTATGTCCATGTGTTTAAGACGTATGAATCGGTTTTAAAACAGGCACACCCCTTCTCACAAATCCGACTGGAGTCTCAGTCCGTCGTCGCGATGAATTAGGAGCTCAGATGTAGGCTAAGTGATTGCAATTTACTTATTTAAAAGAACCACTTCAAATCAAAAGGGAGACATTTTGTAATGGTAGTTATCGTATTATAGTATACGATAACTGTATACGTAGTATACGTAATTGTAGATATACAGTACATAAAGGGTATGAATAGGTGTGAGCTTTTACTGTATATTTAATATTTTATCTGACCCACTTGTAGAAACCGCCTACTCAGATTTATTTAAGTGGTCTGCCACCATAAAGACAGAAAAATATAATGACACCCTGTTACATTAACTGTAAAATAAACGCCGTAACTGCGGCCATATGAAAATTTGGATAAAGATTATACAAACATCCTAAGGAGCTCTATGACATATGAGCGTCGTAATAATGGTTGGTGACCTGACGTAACAGTGCTCCCTGAATTACGTGATCTGTATATACCCAAATACAGATATATCACATAGGGAGATGCAGTCAAACATTGCATTGCTATCGTCGTGGTGAACTATTTCTCCGCTGTTTAAAACTTGTTTGGTAAGTGTCATCAAATATGCTTGTCAATTTGTAGCGAAATCGATATACTGTATCATAATCCTTCAGCTATCTATAATGTAGTGAAACGGCTAATTAATATTGATAAATTCCCTTATTCACAGTGACTTTTGCTCAAACCCCTGTTGCATAATGGGTTAATTTTATATAAAAAAACATTTATATCATAGATATAATACAAGCTTTGAAATGAAATAGCACATTTCCAGGTTTCAGTTAAACATTTTTAAAAAAGCTCATGACTTTAAGCATTCTGAACATTGAGAATGTTATTTGGGAAACAAATGTTTATTATAATGTTTATGTTTAGGATCTGTCTCCTACTGAGTCAGCATGCAGCATTCAACACCATTAGGTTTAATATTAAAAAGTTGTGTATTTCCTGAATTGTTTTTTTTTATTCTTTTCTATTAGACCATACTAGACTGTGCAGGATATCATTTATTTGCCATTTTTGCCTTTTCCAGATACCTGGGAAACAAAGCTCATATCTCATTTGCCAATGGAGCCCAGTCCTAAGCCTGGTGCTCTGTCCCCCTCCCCGAAGGACACAGACTCGAATCGACCCGCGCCCTTAAGGCAACAGGATCTGATCTCCACGTACTGCCCGCCTCCCAAGATACAGCTTCTGAAGGACACCTTCCAAGAGAAACTGATGCAGGAAAAGGAGAAAAAAATGATCGCCATGTACAATCGGCGGCAGGAGGCAGCTCTACAGAAGATGAGAAAATGTTTCCAATATGTCAAATACGCTGCGGAGAAGAAGATGGGGAACAGCTATCGCTTCCAAGCCCAACAGGGCCCCGAGAAGAACATTGTGGGGTATGATCGGTCTTACCCCCTGAAGCCTATGGGTAACAGGAAAGTCTCCGGCCCTGGTGAGGTTCGGGCTGTGGACCGCCCGGACGCACAGAGTGATTCCTTGTTTGCCCCCACCCCGCCTCAGGATGGTCATGAGAGGCCCTGCGAGAGGCCGGGCAGGAGGGGCTCAAGAGTACGCAAACCTAAGGACAGGACTGTCCTCCCCATGGTGGCGACCCCTCCAGGGCAATGCCCTTCTCATGCCAATGGGAAGGAGCACTTTCAGTTGCAAGAGGAGCTACGAAAAGTGGCCGAGGCAGAGGCCGCGCTGAAGGAGGAGCATCGCCGGAGGGAGACCAGCCTGCAGGATGAGATGCGCCGGAAGGAGGCCATGATGAAGGACGAGATTCGCCAGAAGGAGGCCATGATGCAGGCGAAGCTCTTCAGAGCTCAGGAGGAGCTGAGGATGGTTCCGAGAGAGATGGAAGACTCCAGAGAGGTGGCCGGAAGGGAAAATAGAGGCGAGGCAGAGCGAGCTTTGCCCCAGAGGACCATGGGCCAACCACCGCTCTAAGGCCGTGCCTCTTCTGACCTGCAGAATGGAGAAGCAAAAAGCCTTCACTCCAAGGAAAGCCCTTCCTATCAGAGGAGACAACCTTGATTATGGTTCTCCAATGGAAGATGGCGGATGCGCAGAATCGCACTTTCCCTCTGCGCTTTCCCATCAGGAGAGACGTCAAGTGAGCCCTTGCAGCCGTGGGCTAGAAGACGTCCCCTGTGGAAGGAGAAAGTATCTCAAGAAAGCAAGGCTCCCTGAAAGCGACGTGTCAGCGGCACAGGCCGCGCAGGGCCACTTCAGAAATAAGACCACATGTCTGGATGAACAAACTCTGTCAGTGGAAAACAGATATTTGTCCCCTACAAGTCTGATGTGCCCTACCGCTGAGCAATTTCCATATGAGAATAGCCAGAGTGGAAACCCTCAGCTGGTGCCCTGTGAACTGTGTCACGGGAAGTTTGCTGTAGAGAGGCTGGAGAAACACAGCAAGATCTGCAAGAAGCTTCAGAATTCAAAGAGGAAGGTTTTTGACTCTTTCAAGCACAGGGCCAAGGGAACAGAACTGGAGACATACATCCATAAGAAGAAGGTTAAACCGCCAATCGTGGTAAGGGCTATCCTTAAACTCTTTCCAAGCTTCCCTTTTTTTCTCCTAGAGTCAGACTCAGCTTATAAATCAATGTAAACAATAAATAAGTGTTTTATGAAGTACTCTTCTGAAAAACTGCCGCAAAGGCACATTTGCCAGACAGAATAAATGTGTCTTAGTGACTTCTGAATTCTGTTGTAAAAATCTACATATCAAGCAAATAGCACTCACAGGAAACAAAACCATAACTACGTAAATTGTACTCTCTACCCAATGACCTGAAAGGTAGCCCCAGAAAGCTACGTTATTACTGTATTGATATTTTCTTGCCTTGTGAATGGTTTGCGACCAGACTGTGTACGCAGTGCTAGTCTGGACTTTTTCTGGAAGCTGTTTTATTGGTTTCATTTCCTGTTCCCAGCTGAGAAAGAACAACTGGAGGCAGAAGCACGAGGATTTCATTCGGAGCATCAAACAGGCCAGGGAGGTGCAGCAGGTGATCACGCAAGGAGGGAAAGTTGTGAACCTGCCCCAGCCCCCCGCGAATCCAAACCCCGACTACGTGCCCTGCCCTCACTGCGGCCGGCGCTTTGCCCCCAGGCCGGCACAGAGGCACATCCCCAAGTGTCAGCACATCAGGAGCCGCCCTCCTCCTCCTCGCAGATGAAAACTGATGTGAAGAAGAGCAAAAGAGTCATGATCTTGGCTCACGACTCACGTCCTGCTTTTTCTTTTTAGAAACACATTTAGCACAGTTCATCCGTATGATGATGAAAAAAAAATGTTACCTTATTTTAATTAAATGATTTTTTTTTGGTGGACTGGTGTTTGCGTAGCTGTGGTTATTTCAGTTTTTCTCTTATCATTCATACACCTTGACCTCCTAAAAATAATTTTTCAACCTGGAACGTACAATTAGCAGGCAATAGAACAGGTCACATTGGTCTTGGAACCATCAAAAAGCAGTATTCACACATTCTCGGCATCAATTTTCCTTAAAAACAACTGAAAAAGCAAGGTAAAGAGTGATTGATTTTTTTAATGAAAGTTATTTGATTTAATTTATTTAATTTTCATAATATTTGAAATATGTTGGGATTAATGTGACTCAATATTATCTGCAGCTCTTACACTCCAGGCACCTGATAAAGTGGAACGCAGTGTCTTTGCCTTACATGGCCTCATGCACAGCTTAAAATGCAACACCAAGTAATACAACAAACAACAGGGAAAACCATTCACGATCAGACACATCCGTTGATTGCTGGCTCTCAGTAAAGGGACATTGCATCATTACATCACAAAATAGACTACATTTCAAGGTTAAAGAATTACCACGTTCTGCGATTCAGAACGAGGCAGCAAAACTTCCTATAATCTGTTGTGGCCCTATGACATTGTAAAGGAGCAGGCTTGTGAATACATCTCGTTTAATCCAATGGAAATATAACTCTCCACTTTTTTACGTTTTTGCCAATAAATAATACTACATTGTTAACTCTGCATAAAGAACCTTGGAATGGAACGTTTTTTGCAGTGAAATGTTTGCTGCATAACCTATACCCTTTCTCTCCTACATCACATTGCATTAGTCATTACAGTGATTAGTGAGCAGGAAGGGCTGCATCACATCGCAATTTGTGTGGAACTTGAATGCGAATTTGTTACAACATGGCGTAACTTACAGTCCTTTCACAAAATTCATGATTTTGTGCTCAATTTTGAGTTTGTAAAGTTTTTCTATAATGTCAATGATTTTATTTTGTGACTGAAATTAAATAATTTTGTGTCTGCAAAATTGGGACTGTAGTTCCACCTTAACCTACTAGTACTGTATGTCTTTGGACTGTGGGAAGAAACTGGAGCACCTGGAAGAAATCCATACAAATGAAGGGAGAACATACAATTCCATCCAGACTGCACCCCAGGAATTGAACCCAGGACCCCAGCTCTGTGAACCACAGTGCCAGCTCATTGCTATAGTCACTATAATTAATGTCAAAACTCATTTGCAAATGAGCAGCCTGGGATCCAAAAGGATCAAGACAAGGATCCAAACAAAGCACTATCCCAAAGCTTGGCTTTGTACCGTATATAATACAGGGCTTGATGCAGAAGGCAGATAATCAAAGTCCATGCAATAATTGCTAAGGGAAAGTGACTTTGTGTTCTTGGAGGGAAGTCACTCAACACGGAGCTGTGTTAGTGAAATGATTGTTCTGATGTACGGCTGATGTCCAAATGTTATCTACTTAAAACTGTAATTATTGAATAGATTAATGTCTTTGAAATGCTTCATTAACTGGGCAGTTTCCATGTTTGGAAATGTTTTTATTTTGATTGCTGATTGCTAGATACTGTATGTTTAATAGGCATGCTGTTAATATTTTCTACAAGAGCCAAATAAGACAGTTATGCTGTAGTAAGTTCTATATAAGTTATATAACATAAGTTATATTTTGTTCTGAGGTCAATTTGAATCTCATACTAAATAACTGGTGTCCTTTTATCTGAGAAACACTACCTGATTGATCACCTGATGCCTAGAAATTAGCATGCACAGTAGCCCAGCGTTTAGCATTGCTAGCTCACAGTGCTGAGGCCCTGGGTACACTTCTGGACCTGGGGTGCTATCTGTATGGAGCTTGTATGTTCTCCCCATGTTTGCATGAGTTTGCTTTGGGTGCTCCGGCTTCCTCCCACAGTTCAAAGAACTACTGGTAGGTTAATTGGCTTCTGGGATAATTGGTGAGTGTCTGTGTCTTCCCTGCATTGGACTACCATCCAGTCCCAGGTATCTCCTGCTTATTACTTTCTGAGGCTCTGGCTCCCCCGTGCCCCGCGACCCCCTGACCCCCTGACCCTGAATTGGATGAAGCGGTTAGAAAATGTGTGGTTTCTGTTATGCTCTGGTCATGCTCTGCCATAGCAACAACTTGTAAAAAATGCAGATGCTAGGATTTAACTCAAAGAAGGAGCTCAGATCACTGTGTTGGCATCACTGTACAGGTGTCCGGTGTGTTTTAGAACATATGTTAAAATCTTATTTACTAACTTCTAGACTTTTTACCCCCCATATCAGTCTGCAGGTGCACAGTGGTCTGTGGACACCCTCCTTGCTCTGTCGTAAAACAGGAAATAAAAAGCAACTGGTTTTGACTTTAATGCACTGAGACTGTGGAACTCACAGAACTCTCTTGTCAGAAAGGCAGCTTCTAAAAGCTTTTAAGTGAAGACTAAGAACACTTTTCTATTTTATTAAAATAGATTATATATGTTTTGTTTAAATATATGTTATAAATGTACAAAATATGAGGTGTTGAACTTGTCTAAAGTTTTAAAGCGCTTTATGACGTAAAGTGTGATGACAGTCCTTGGCGGTCTATGTAACAATTCTTCTTGAAGTAGGTCATCGGGCCAACAGTATACAAACATTACAGCTCAAGTGCTTTTGTATCTGAACGCTTTTAGGTAAGTAATTTAGCAGCTGCGGTATTAATAATGATTTTAATGGCAAATTCAATTGCAGGTAAAATAAAAATGGCGGATAACTTTCTTTCTATCTTCGTGAAGCGGTCGCGCTATATTATACATATATACCATAATAAGAAACATAATATGTACAGTAGAATTTTTCACTTTAAGCTGGCATTATCCAGAACCGGGTCAGGGCCCGGACCCGGACCGTGCAGTGTGGTCCGTCGGCCTTCTAAAGATGTTTAGGAGATCGAGGCGCCCTTGGATTTGATTAGAAACTTGCATAATTTCTTAACTTGACCCCATTATCTTAAAAAAAACGGCCAGGCCAAGACCAAAGCATGAAGGCTGCGAGGATCGGGGGACTCTCATTTTTGGTCACAGCGTACAGTAGTAGATCAGTAACCTCTGTTTATCGTGATAACCTTTAATTATTTTCCAGTACTTTTTTAAATGATAAAACACATTGTCTCGCCAGTTTTGCTAAAGATACGGTTTTAGTGTTTACGCATAAATTTGTAAGCCGTAGGTTTAAATCTCGTGGTCTTATTTTCTGCATTTTCATCGTAAGGGAAGGCGCTCGTTTGCGATTTACGCGCTGAATATTGTAAGCAGAGGAGCCTTAAGGCACAGCCTCGCCTTAACACCATCGTTTGCATTGTCATTGTCATCCAGAAAAGCAGTCGTAAGAAAATGAATCTGTGGCGGCTCCGAACATTAAAAAAACTATATCTAGACTGCAAATACATCCCAATCTTACTATCAACACGTTTTAAGACCCCTCTCCTTTCCACCGGTATACAAGCTAAGAGAGAAATATTGGAAATCCCATCTGAAGTAGCCCTCGTCTCACCTTCGGAGCTGTGAGCGATGGGGATCATAATTAAAAGGGGTACAGTTACTTTGAAAATGTGTATGTGATACTTAAATTTAAATAAAATAAAAAGATAAATTATATAACACAGACTGCTATCTATGTCCATGTGTTTAAGACGTATGAATCGGTTTTAAAACAGGCACACCCCTTTACTTCTCACAAATCCGACTGGAGTCTCAGTCCGTCGTCGCGATGAATTAGGAGCTCAGATGTAGGCTAAGTGATTGCAATTTACTTATTTAAAAGAACCACTTCAAATCAAAAGGGAGACATTTTGTAATGGTAGTTATCGTATTATAGTATACGATAACTGTATACGTAGTATACGTAATTGTAGATATACAGTACATAAAGGGTATGAATAGGTGTGAGCTTTTACTGTATATTTAATATTTTATCTGACCCACTTGTAGAAACCGCCTACTCAGATTTATTTAAGTGGTCTGCCACCATAAAGACAGAAAAATATAATGACACCCTGTTACATTAACTGTAAAATAAACGCCGTAACTGCGGCCATATGAAAATTTGGATAAAGATTATACAAACATCCTAAGGAGCTCTATGACATATGAGCGTCGTAATAATGGTTGGTGACCTGACGTAACAGTGCTCCCTGAATTACGTGATCTGTATATACCCAAATACAGATATATCACATAGGGAGATGCAGTCAAACATTGCATTGCTATCGTCGTGGTGAACTATTTCTCCGCTGTTTAAAACTTGTTTGGTAAGTGTCATCAAATATGCTTGTCAATTTGTAGCGAAATCGATATACTGTATCATAATCCTTCAGCTATCTATAATGTAGTGAAACGGCTAATTAATATTGATCAATTCCCTTATTCACAGTGACTTTTGCTCAAACCCCTGTTGCATAATGGGTTAATTTTATATAAAAAAACATTTATATCATAGATATAATACAAGCTTTGAAATGAAATAGCACATTTCCAGGTTTCAGTTAAACATTTTTAAAAAAGCTCATGACTTTAAGCATTCTGAACATTGAGAATGTTATTTGGGAAACAAATGTTTATTATAATGTTTATGTTTAGGATCTGTCTCCTACTGAGTCAGCATGCAGCATTCAACACCATTAGGTTTAATATTAAAAAGTTGTGTATTTCCTGAATTGTTTTTTTTTATTCTTTTCTATTAGACCATACTAGACTGTGCAGGATATCATTTATTTGCCATTTTTGCCTTTTCCAGATACCTGGGAAACAAAGCTCATATCTCATTTGCCAATGGAGCCCAGTCCTAAGCCTGGTGCTCTGTCCCCCTCCCCGAAGGACACAGACTCGAATCGACCCGCGCCCTTAAGGCAACAGGATCTGATCTCCACGTACTGCCCGCCTCCCAAGATACAGCTTCTGAAGGACACCTTCCAAGAGAAACTGATGCAGGAAAAGGAGAAAAAAATGATCGCCATGTACAATCGGCGGCAGGAGGCAGCTCTACAGAAGATGAGAAAATGTTTCCAATATGTCAAATACGCTGCAGAGAAGAAGATGGGGAACAGCTATCGCTTCCAAGCCCAACAGGGCCCCGAGAAGAACATTGTGGGGTATGATCGGTCTTACCCCCTGAAGCCTATGGGTAACAGGAAAGTCTCCGGCCCTGGTGAGGTTCGGGCTGTGGACCGCCCGGACGCACAGAGTGATTCCTTGTTTGCCCCCACCCCGCCTCAGAATGGTCATGAGAGGCCCTGCGAGAGGCCGGGCAGGAGGGGCTCAAGAGTACGCAAACCTAAGGACAGGACTGTCCTCCCCATGGTGGCGACCCCTCCAGGGCAATGCCCTTCTCATGCCAATGGGAAGGAGCACTTTCAGTTGCAAGAGGAGCTAAGAAAAGTGGCCGAGGCAGAGGCCGCGCTGAAGGAGGAGCATCGCCGGAGGGAGGCCAGCCTGCAGGATGAGATGCGCCGGAAGGAGGCCATGATGAAGGACGAGATTCGCCAGAAGGAGGCCATGATGCAGGCGAAGCTCTTCAGAGCTCAGGAGGAGCTGAGGATGGTTCCGAGAGAGATGGAAGACTCCAGAGAGGTGGCCGGAAGGGAAAATAGAGGCGAGGCAGAGCGAGCTTTGCCCCAGAGGACCATGGGCCAACCACCGCTCTAAGGCCGTGCCTCTTCTGACCTGCAGAATGGAGAAGCAAAAAGCCTTCACTCCAAGGAAAGCCCTTCCTATCAGAGGAGACAACCTTGATTATGGTTCTCCAATGGAAGATGGCGGATGCGCAGAATCGCACTTTCCCTCTGCGCTTTCCCATCAGGAGAGACGTCAAGTGAGCCCTTGCAGCCGTGGGCTAGAAGACGTCCCCTGTGGAAGGAGAAAGTATCTCAAGAAAGCAAGGCTCCCTGAAAGCGACGTGTCAGCGGCACAGGCCGCGCAGGGCCACTTCAGAAATAAGACCACATGTCTGGATGAACAAACTCTGTCAGTGGAAAACAGATATTTGTCCCCTACAAGTCTGATGTGCCCTACCGCTGAGCAATTTCCATATGAGAATAGCCAGAGTGGAAACCCTCAGCTGGTGCCCTGTGAACTGTGTCACGGGAAGTTTGCTGTAGAGAGGCTGGAGAAACACAGCAAGATCTGCAAGAAGCTTCAGAATTCAAAGAGGAAGGTTTTTGACTCTTTCAAGCACAGGGCCAAGGGAACAGAACTGGAGACATACATCCATAAGAAGAAGGTTAAACCGCCAATCGTGGTAAGGGCTATCCTTAAACTCTTTCCAAGCTTCCCTTTTTTTCTCCTAGAGTCAGACTCAGCTTATAAATCAATGTAAACAATAAATAAGTGTTTTATGAAGTACTCTTCTGAAAAACTGCCGCAAAGGCACATTTGCCAGACAGAATAAATGTGTCTTAGTGACTTCTGAATTCTGTTGTAAAAATCTACATATCAAGCAAATAGCACTCACAGGAAACAAAACCATAACTACGTAAATTGTACTCTCTACCCAATGACCTGAAAGGTGGCCCCAGAAAGCTACGTTATTACTGTATTGATATTTTCTTGCCTTGTGAATGGTTTGCGACCAGACTGTGTACGCAGTGCTAGTCTGGACTTTTTCTGGAAGCTGTTTTATTGGTTTCATTTCCTGTTCCCAGCTGAGAAAGCACAACTGGAGGCAGAAGCACGAGGATTTCATTCGGAGCATCAAACAGGCCAGGGAGGTGCAGCAGGTGATCACGCAAGGAGGGAAAGTTGTGAACCTGCCCCAGCCCCCCGCGAATCCAAACCCCGACTACGTGCCCTGCCCTCACTGCGGCCGGCGCTTTGCCCCCAGGCCGGCACAGAGGCACTTCCCCAAGTGTCAGCACATCAGGAGCCGCCCTCCTCCTCCTCCTCGCAGATGAAAACTGATGTGAAGAAGAGCAAAAGAGTCATGATCTTGGCTCACGACTCACGTCCTGCTTTTTCTTTTTAGAAACACATTTAGCACAGTTCATCCGTATGATGATGAAAAAAAAATGTTACCTTATTTTAATTAAATGATTTTTTTTGGGTGGACTGGTGTTTGCGTAGCTGTGGTTATTTCAGTTTTTCTCTTATCATTCATATACCTTGACCTCCTAAAAATAATTTTTCAACCTGGAACGTACAATTAGCAGGCAATAGAACAGGTCACATTGGTCTTGGAACCATCAAAAAGCAGTATTCACACATTCTCGGCATCAATTTTCCTTAAAAACAACTGAAAAAGCAAGGTAAAGAGTGATTGATTTTTTTAATGAAAGTTATTTGATTTAATTTATTTAATTTTCATAATATTTGAAATATGTTGGGATTAATGTGACTCAATATTATCTGCAGCTCTTACACTCCAGGCACCTGATAAAGTGGAACGCAGTGTCTTTGCCTTACATGGCGCTCAGCTCTTCCTCAATCCCAGCAGAAGCACCAGCAGAAGCAGCAGCCTCCGGGTCCTGCCTCATGCACAGCTTAAAATGCAACACCAAGTAATACAACAAACAACAGGGAAAACCATTCACGATCAGACACATCCGTTGATTGCTGGCTCTCAGTAAAGGGACATTGCATCATTACATCACAAAATAGACTACATTTCAAGGTTAAAGAATTACCATGTTCTGCGATTCAGAACGAGGCAGCAAAACTTCCTATAATCTGTTGTGGCCCTGTGACATTGTAAAGGAGCAGGCTTGTGAATACATCTCGTTTAATCCAATGGAAATATAACTCTCAACTTTTTTACGTTTTTGCCAATAAATAATACTACATTGTTAACTCTGCATAAAGAACCTTGGAATGGAATGTTTTTTGCAGTGAAATGTTTGCTGCATAACCTATACCCTTTCTCTCCTACATCACATTGCATTAGTCATTACAGTGATTAGTGAGCAGGAAGGGCTGCATCACATCGCAATTTGTGTGGAACTTGAATGCGAATTTGTTACAACATGGCGTAACTTACAGTCCTTTCACAAAATTCATGATTTTGTGCTCAATTTTGAGTTTGTAAAGTTTTTCTATAATGTCAATGATTTTATTTTGTGACTGAAATTAAATAATTTTGTGTCTGCAAAATTGGGACTGTAGTTCCACCTTAACCTACTAGTACTGTATGTCTTTGGACTGTGGGAAGAAACTGGAGCACCTGGAAGAAATCCACACAAATGAAGGGAGAACATACAATTCCATCCAGACTGCACCCCAGGAATTGAACCCAGGACCCCAGCTCTGTGAACCACAGTGCCAGCTCATTGCTATAGTCACTATAATTAATGTCAAAACTCATTTGCAAATGAGCAGCCTGGGATCCAAAAGGATCAAGACAAGGATCCAAACAAAGCACTATCCCAAAGCTTGGCTTTGTACCGTATATAATACAGGGCTTGATGCAGAAGGCAGATAATCAAAGTCCATGCAATAATTGCTAAGGGAAAGTGACTTTGTGTTCTTGGAGGGAAGTCACTCAACACGGAGCTGTGTTAGTGAAATGATTGTTCTGATGTACGGCTGATGTCCAAACACTGAAAACATGATTGTGTATGCAATCGCACTCCTGAGCTCCATTGGGTATGGTTAAAATAACTTTTTATAGTTCATCACATTCAAAGTGTGTGTACTTGATGAAAGTGTAACACGCATTTGGAGGAGTTATTCAGGATTTTCTTTCATTCAACTATTTCAAGACCCATTATTTTCAGATGTTGTAGTATACGTGAATAATGAAAGGCCTTCATATTACACAATGAAGGAATGACTTCGCAGGTGTGAAGAATGAAAGATTAATTCAGCTCACTTTGGGGAGTTTCACAATGGCCCTCCTTATAGAAATGTGGGTTTGATTAAAGGAGTGAAGAAAAAGCACTGAATAATATTTGCTTCTGTAAACGTAATCATCTCAAAATATGGTTGAAGAAATTGAAGAAGGTTAAACATAATCCAAAACGTATAAGGTCAATTTAAGTACAACCAGAATTCTAGTGTTTATGTAATGCATCTGTGGGTTGATATGAAATATGGCCGTACTTAAACTAAACGAGGTTATCGAGCGCATATTCCGAATACGGCTTTGGCCAGTTGTACTGTGAACTGCGAGGACTGTATCTTATCCTGAACTGGCTGTGCGAATACCGTCCTCTGCTGGCAGAAGGAATAGATTACAACGGCACTGTATTGGCGATTAGTCCTATTGCTAGAATATTGAAACAACAAGGAGTCCGCGGAGTCAAGCAATGCAGAATAAACAAGTACCTGAAATTCAATAGGATTTTGTGTATTGATTACAAATAGGTGTGAATTTCTCATGTACAGTGGTATTCATGGATTCCTTACACAAGCAGCAGTTGTTATGATGCTTTCGTAATCTGAATATAAATCTGTTATCTACTTAAAACTGTAATTATTGAATAGATTAATGTCTTTGAAATGCTTCATTAACTGGGCAGTTTCCATGTTTGGAAATGTTTTTATTTTGATTGCTGATTGCTAGATACTGTATGTTTAATAGGCATGCTGTTAATATTTTCTACAAGAGCCAAATAAGACAGTTATGCTGTAGTAAGTTCTATATAAGTTATATAACATAAGTTATATTTTGTTCTGAGGTCAATTTGAATCTCATACTAAATTACTGGTGTCCTTTTATCTGAGAAACACTACCTGATTGATCACCTGATGCCTAGAAATTAGCATGCACAGTAGCCCAGTGTTTAGCATTGCTAGCTCACAGTGCTGAGGCCCTGGGTACACTTCTGGACCTGGGGTGCTATCTGTATGGAGCTTGTATGTTCTCCCCATGTTTGCATGAGTTTGCTTTGGGTGCTCCGGCTTCCTCCCACACTTCAAAGAACTACTGGTAGGTTAATTGGCTTCTGGGATAATTGGTGAGTGTCTGTGTCTTCCCTGCATTGGACTACCATCCAGTCCCAGGTATCTCCTGCTTATTACTTTCTGAGGCTCTGGCTCCCCCGTGACCCCCCGACCCCCTGACCACCTGACCCTGAATTGGATGAAGCGGTTAGAAAATGGGTGGTTTCTGTTATGCTCTGGTCATGCTCTGCCATAGCAACAACTTGTAAAAAATGCAGATGCTAGGATTTAACTCAAAGAAGGAGCTCAGATCACTGTGTTGGCATCACTGTACAGGTGTCCGGTGTGTTTTAGAACATGTGCTAAAATCTTATTTACTAACTTCTAGACTTTTTACCCCCCATATCAGCCTGCAGGTGCACAGTGGTCTGTGGACACCCTCCTTGCTCTGTCGTAAAACAGGAAATAAAAAGCAACTGGTTTTGACTTTAATGCACTGAGACTGTGGAACTCACAGAACTCTCTTGTCAGAAAGGCAGCTTCTAACAGCTTTTAAGTGAAGACTAAGAACACTTTTCTATTTTATTAAAATAGATTATATATGTTTTGTTTAAATATATGTTATAAATGTTAAAACGACAGCTCGTATAAGCTTGTATTTTTACCTTTCGATCATTTTTAGAATTGCTTTGAGTTGCTTTTACCATGATAAACAGTACAAAATATGAGGTGTTGAACTTGTCTAAAGTTTTAAAGCGCTTTATGACGTAAAGTGTGATGACAGTCCTTGGCGGTCTATGTAACAATTCTTCTTGAAGTAGGTCATCGGGCCAACAGTATACAAACATTACAGCTCAAGTGCTTTTGTATCTGAACGCTTTTAGGTAAGTTATTTAGCAGCTGCGGTATTAATCGTGATTTTAATGGCAAATTCAATTGCAGGTAAAATAAAAATGGCGGATAACTTTCTTTCTAGCTTCGTGAAGCGGTCGCGCCACATTATACATATATACCATAATAAGAAACATAATATGTACAGTAGAATTTTTCACTTTAAGCTGGCATTATCCAGAACCGGGTCAGGACCCGGACCCGGACCGTGCAGTGTGGTCCGTCGGCCTTCTAAAGATGTTTAGGAGATCGGGGCGCCCTTGGATTTGATTATAAACTTGCATAATTTCTTAACTTGACCCCATTATCTTAAAAAAAAACGGCCAGGCCAAGACCAAAGCATGAAGGCTGCGAGGATCGGGGGACTCTCATTTTTGGTCACAGCGTACAGTAGTAGATCAGTAACCTCTGTTTATCGTGATAACCTTTAATTATTTTCCAGTACTTTTTTAAATGATAAAACACATTGTCTCGCCAGTTTTGCTAAAGATACGGTTTTAGTGTTTACGCATAAATTTGTAAGCCGTAGGTTTAAATCTCGTGGTCTTATTTTCTGCATTTTCATCGTAAGGGAAGGCGCTCGTTTGCGATTTACGCGCTGAATATTGTAAGCAGAGGAGCCTTAAGGCACAGCCTCGCCTTAACACCATCGTTTGCATTGTCATTGTCATCCAGAAAAGCAGTCGTAAGAAAATGAATCTGTGGCGGCTCCGAACATTAAAAAAACTATATCTAGACTGCAAATACATCCCAATCTTACTATCAACACGTTTTAAGAGCCCTCTCCTTTCCACCGGTATACAAGCTAAGAGAGAAATATTGGAAATCCCATCTGAAGTAGCCCTCGTCTCACCTTCGGAGCTGTGAGCGATGGGGATCATAATTAAAAGGGGTACAGTTACTTTGAAAATGTGTATGTGATACTTAAATTTAAATAAAATAAAAAGATAAATTATATAACACAGACTGCTATCTATGTCCATGTGTTTAAGACGTATGAATCGGTTTTAAAACAGGCACACCCCTTTACTTCTCACAAATCCGACTGGAGTCTCAGTCCGTCGTCGCGATGAATTAGGAGCTCAGATGTAGGCTAAGTGATTGCAATTTACTTATTTAAAAGAACCACTTCAAATCAAAAGGGAGACATTTTGTAATGGTAGTTATCGTATTATAGTATACGATAACTGTATACGTAGTATACGTAATTGTAGATATACAGTACATAAAGGGTATGAATAGGTGTGAGCTTTTACTGTATATTTAATATTTTATCTGACCCACTTGTAGAAACCGCCTACTCAGATTTATTTAAGTGGTCTGCCACCATAAAGACAGAAAAATATAATGACACCCTGTTACATTAACTGTAAAATAAACGCCGTAACTGCGGCCATATGAAAATTTGGATAAAGATTATACAAACATCCTAAGGAGCTCTATGACATATGAGCGTCGTAATAATGATTGGTGACCTGACGTAACAGTGCTCCCTGAATTACGTGATCTGTATATACCCAAATACAGATATATCACATAGGGAGATGCAGTCAAACATTGCATTGCTATCGTCGTGGTGAACTATTTCTCCGCTGTTTAAAACTTGTTTGGTAAGTGTCATCAAATATGCTTGTCAATTTGTAGCGAAATCGATATACTGTATCATAATCCTTCAGCTATCTATAATGTAGTGAAACGGCTAATTAATATTGATCAATTCCCTTATTCACAGTGACTTTTGCTCAAACCCCTGTTGCATAATGGGTTAATTTTATATAAAAAAACATTTATATCATAGATATAATACAAGCTTTGAAATGAAATAGCACATTTCCAGGTTTCAGTTAAACATTTTTAAAAAAGCTCATGACTTTAAGCATTCTGAACATTGAGAATGTTATTTGGGAAACAAATGTTTATTATAATGTTTATGTTTAGGATCTGTCTCCTACTGAGTCAGCATGCAGCATTCAACACCATTAGGTTTAATATTAAAAAGTTGTGTATTTCCTGAATTGTTTTTTTTTATTCTTTTCTATTAGACCATACTAGACTGTGCAGGATATCATTTATTTGCCATTTTTGCCTTTTCCAGATACCTGGGAAACAAAGCTCATATCTCATTTGCCAATGGAGCCCAGTCCTAAGCCTGGTGCTCTGTCCCCCTCCCCGAAGGACACAGACTCGAATCGACCCGCGCCCTTAAGGCAACAGGATCTGATCTCCACGTACTGCCCGCCTCCCAAGATACAGCTTCTGAAGGACACCTTCCAAGAGAAACTGATGCAGGAAAAGGAGAAAAAAATGATCGCCATGTACAATCGGCGGCAGGAGGCAGCTCTACAGAAGATGAGAAAATGTTTCCAATATGTCAAATACGCTGCGGAGAAGAAGATGGGGAACAGCTATCGCTTCCAAGCCCAACAGGGCCCCGAGAAGAACATTGTGGGGTATGATCGGTCTTACCCCCTGAAGCCTATGGGTAACAGGAAAGTCTCCGGCCCTGGTGAGGTTCGGGCTGTGGACCGCCCGGACGCACAGAGTGATTCCTTGTTTGCCCCCACCCCGCCTCAGGATGGTCATGAGAGGCCCTGCGAGAGGCCGGGCAGGAGGGGCTCAAGAGTACGCAAACCTAAGGACAGGACTGTCCTCCCCATGGTGGCGACCCCTCCAGGGCAATGCCCTTCTCATGCCAATGGGAAGGAGCACTTTCAGTTGCAAGAGGAGCTACGAAAAGTGGCCGAGGCAGAGGCCGCGCTGAAGGAGGAGCATCGCCGGAGGGAGGCCAGCCTGCAGGATGAGATGCGCCGGAAGGAGGCCATGATGAAGGACGAGATTCGCCAGAAGGAGGCCATGATGCAGGCGAAGCTCTTCAGAGCTCAGGAGGAGCTGAGGATGGTTCCGAGAGAGATGGAAGACTCCAGAGAGGTGGCCGGAAGGGAAAATAGAGGCGAGGCAGAGCGAGCTTTGCCCCAGAGGACCATGGGCCAACCACCGCTCTAAGGCCGTGCCTCTTCTGACCTGCAGAATGGAGAAGCAAAAAGCCTTCACTCCAAGGAAAGCCCTTCCTATCAGAGGAGACAACCTTGATTATGGTTCTCCAATGGAAGATGGCGGATGCGCAGAATCGCACTTTCCCTCTGCGCTTTCCCATCAGGAGAGACGTCAAGTGAGCCCTTGCAGCCGTGGGCTAGAAGACGTCCCCTGTGGAAGGAGAAAGTATCTCAAGAAAGCAAGGCTCCCTGAAAGCGACGTGTCAGCGGCACAGGCCGCGCAGGGCCACTTCAGAAATAACACCACATGTCTGGATGAACAAACTCTGTCAGTGGAAAACAGATATTTGTCCCCTACAAGTCTGATCTGCCCTACCGCTGAGCAATTTCCATATGAGAATAGCCAGAGTGGAAACCCTCAGCTGGTGCCCTGTGAACTGTGTCACGGGAAGTTTGCTGTAGAGAGGCTGGAGAAACACAGCAAGATCTGCAAGAAGCTTCAGAATACAAAGAGGAAGGTTTTTGACTCTTTCAAGCACAGGGCCAAGGGAACAGAACTGGAGACATACATCCATAAGAAGAAGGTTAAACCGCCAATCGTGGTAAGGGCTATCCTTAAACTCTTTCCAAGCTTCCCTTTTTTTTTCCTAGAGTCAGACTCAGCTTATAAATCAATGTAGACAATAAATAAGTGTTTTATGAAGTACTCTTCTGAAAAACTGCCGCAAAGGCACATTTGCCAGACAGAATAAATGTGTCTTAGTGACTTCTGAATTCTGTTGTAAAAATCTACATATCAAGCAAATAGCACTCACAGGAAACAAAACCATAACTACGTAAATTGTACTCTCTACCCAATGACCTGAAAGGTGGCCCCAGAAAGCTACGTTATTACTGTATTGATATTTTCTTGCCTTGTGAATGGTTTGTGACCAGACTGTGTACGCAGTGCTGGTCTGGACTTTTTCTGGAAGCTGTTTTATTGGTTTCATTTCCTGTTCCCAGCTGAGAAAGAACAACTGGAGGCAGAAGCACGAGGATTTCATTCGGAGCATCAAACAGGCCAGGGAGGTGCAGCAGGTGATCACGCAAGGAGGGAAAGTTGTGAACCTGCCCCAGCCCCCCGCGAATCCAAACCCCGACTACGTGCCCTGCCCTCACTGCGGCCGGCGCTTTGCCCCCAGGCCGGCACAGAGGCACATCCCCAAGTGTCAGCACATCAGGAGCCGCCCTCCTCCTCCTCCTCGCAGATGAAAACTGATGTGAAGAAGAGCAAAAGAGTCATGATCTTGGCTCACGTCTCACGTCCTGCTTTTTCTTTTTAGAAACACATTTAGCACAGTTCATCCGTATGATGATGAAAAAAAAATGTTACCTTATTTTAATAAAATGATTTTTTTTTGGTGGACTGGTGTTTGCGTAGCTGTGGTTATTTCAGTTTTTCTCTTATCATTCATACACCTTGACCTCCTAAAAATAATTTTTCAACCTGGAACG